>NC_060173.1:28980247-29355247 GCF_021184085.1 Oncorhynchus gorbuscha | reverse complement strand
CAGGGTTATATCCACCGCATTGTCCAAGGCATTATATAAACCTCCTTCTTTTACTCAACATAAAGAAACAAAACACACAAAGGAGGCACAGATGATTCAGGAGGTTCACATAGTTCTCTCACTCTCTCATAATAGCTCACACTCACGCACCTTCCCTCTCTCCCTAACACACTCTTCATGACACACTCACCGTCTCTCACTAACCCACTTTCATTCTCTTTCCCTTATCCATGTCTCTTTCTTTTCATAGTCCCCTTTTTTCTCTCCCCCTCTCTCCGTCTCACCATCCAGTGTGGTGGTTGGAAGGCAGGGCTGGTGGAGGGTTCCCACTTAGCCATGCCTGCTGTCTGCTCCCTCTGACACAGTCTATGCTTCTTTTACCCACTCAGCCTAGTTCAGTTAAGCCAGTTTCAGTCCAGTCTGCCCCCGTCTCTGCCTCGTATTCCCACTTGGTACAGCCTAGACCAATCCAGTGCAATCTCATCCAGCCTGGTAGCATAGTCTGGTTAGGTTAGGTGCTAGGACTCTTCTTTTTAAAGTCGTGCACCACTCTCCCTAAAACTCCCCGCCCACCGGGCTCTGTTCTACCTAATACTCCATTCCAAAGTGACACACACACATCATCCTGGTCTCATATACTAAACGTAACATAGTACATGTAATTCCGGGATACTCAAATTAGTATTATATGTTACGTTTGGTATGGTTACATGAAACAGATGGTAACTTAAGGAAAAAATTAAAGTAGGGTGGTTGGTCTGGAGTATAACGTGAATGTCTAGCAACGCATCACGGACAACATTTGAACTAATTAGCACTTTTCAAGTACTTGCTACTTTGCAGCTATTTACCATGTTAGCTAACCCTTCCCCAAACCAAACCTCTATCCTTAACCCTTTTAGCTAACCCTTCCCCTATCCTTAACCCTTCCTCTAAACTTAACCCTTTTAGCTAACCCTTCCCCTATCCTTAACCCTTTTAGCTAACCCTTCCCCTATCCTTAACACTTTTAGCTAACCCTTCCCCTAACCTTAACCCTTTTAGCTAACCCTTCCCCTATCCTTAACCCTATTAGCTAACCCCCAAACCAAACCATAACTCTATCCTTAACACTTTTAGCTAACTCTTCCCCTATCCTTAACCCTTTTAGCTAACTCTTCCCCTATCCTTAACCCTTTTAGCTAACCCTTCCCCAAACCTTAACCCTTTAACCTAACTCCTAAACCTAACCCTAACTCCTAACCCTAGCCGAGCTAATGTTATCCATCTAGCTAGAATTCGTAACATATCATATGTTTTTCAAATTTGTAACATATTGTATGTTTTTCAAATTTGTAACATATAACATGAATTGTAATTCGTGACATATCATACAAAATGGGTGATGGACATCCACAAATGAATACATATCATACGAAACGTAACATGTCATACTAAATTGAGTGTCTCGGATTTACATACAGAATAATACAAAATGCTCTGAGACCTGGGTTGCACTCTCAAACACACACACACACACACACACACACACACACACACACACACACACACACACACACACACACACACACACACACACACACACACACACACACACACACACACACACACACACACACACACACACACACACACACACACACACACACACACACACAGTCTAATACTCTCAGAATAGTTTTCTGGCTTGATCCCCCCTCACACATGCACACCCACACACTGGTGTTAGGCCGTGGGTACACCCCTTGTCTTATGGGTCCGAGTGGAGCCGAGTTGGCAGCTCTTAATAGGATTAGCTGATAAGGGTCGTAGGTCAGTCAGAAGTCTGTGGAGCTGAATTCCTGACTTCAGATCCCCCACACCGGGCCACATTCCAATTCTACAACAATGCTGACTTCAGATCCCCCACTCAAGGACACATTCCACTTTTACCGTTAGCACCCTTCCCCTAGCCCAGGGATATTCAAACCTTGAGGTTTGCAGCACTGCTGGTTTTCATCCTTCCCATCTAATCTGGGTCTGTTTCTGATTTGTTGACACTTTCCATTTCTACCCATAGACCCTTTCCCTTCACCAGAATGTATCGTTTGGTGAGGGCTGCACAATACTACTTATTTTTTAAATCAGAAACATACCCTGCCTGAATCACCCTCAATCACCCTCCAATGGTTAACGGGTGGATCATAAGACCCATAAAGGCCATATGTGCTGCTCAGGATCAAACTGTCCACTTACTACCTCGTTAAGAGCTGCCTCGTTAAGAGTTGCCTCATTAAAGGTAATTAACCTCACAGTCTTTCTAATGGTTTATAATGAGGGTCAATATGACTGCGTTTATACAGGCAGCCCAATTTTTTTTGACCAATCACATCAGACCTTTTCACATCAGATATTTTTCAGAGCTGACCTGATTGGTCAAAAGACCAATTCATGAAAAAAATATCAGAATTGGGCTGCCTGTGTAAACGCAGGTTAAGAAGCAGTTTCTCATGGTAAATTACTGTACTTCCTCAAGAGAGATTCTCACATGAATAGCTCACATTTCTGTCCTGTCCTATTCCTTGCGCATGGTGAGCACTCAGAGAGAGATGAACATAGAGAGTTACAGAATGTCAAACAAGCCCAATGTGTAACTCTAATCAGAGATATTTCAGTTATAAACCATTTGTATGCTATTTACTGGATTGTAGCCTACATGTATTTGTACTGTATTGCTGCCCTGTCTGAGCAGCTGAACTGAGATGTGGGATGGCTCATCTGGGCTGCCACAGGAGGCCAGTGTTTTCTACAGAGCTCATTTGTCCACAAACAAACTCACACAGGGCACCACCTTCCCATTAACCTTCTCCTATTTCCCCTCAGGAGTCTGAAAAGATTTGGCATGGGTCCTCAGATCCTCAAAAGGTTTTACAGCTGCAACATTGAGAGCAACCTGACTGGTTGCGTCACTGCCTGGTACAGCAACTGCTCGGCACTACAGAGGGTAGTGCGTACGGCTCAGTACATCACTGGAGCTAAGCTGCCTGCCATCCAGGACCTCTACACCAGACGGAGTCAGAGGAAGGCCCTAAAAATTGTCAATGACCTCAGCCACCCAAGTCATAGACTGTTCTCTCTGCTACCGCATGGCAAGCGGTACCGGAGCGCCAAGTCTAGGTCCAAAATGCTTCTTAACAGTTTTTACCCTCCAGCCGTAAGACCCCTGAACAGGTAGTCAAATGGCTACCCGGACTATTTGCATTGTGTCCCGCCGCAGTGACGCCTGCTGCTACTCTCTGTTTATCATCTATGCATAGTCACTTTAACTCTACCTACATGTACATATTACCTCAAGTAGCCCGACAAACCGGTGCCCCCGCACATCGACTCTGTACTAGTACCCCCCTATATAGCCTCGCTACTGTTGTTTTCACTGTTATTTTCCTTTTTTCTCTTTACTTATCTATTGTTTACCTAATACCTATTTTTTACTTAAAAATTGCACCGTTGGTTAGAGCTTGTAAGTAAGCATTTCACTGTAAGGTCTACACCTTTCTATTCGGCGCACGTGACAAATAAACTTTGATTTGATGACAAAACAGCCCTGACCCTGAACCGCCCCTATTCCCTTCCACTAGATCCCTACAGCAGCTCTGCCCTATCTGATCCCTTCAGGTGTGAATACAACAGGAAGGTAGAGCCTTGGGGAAGGGGCTTGGGGTTGTTTCTGGTCAGCCTGTGGTGTAAACATAGAAACATGTGAGACCTCATTGTAAACAATAATAATAACAGCTATAGAATGATAAGAACACAAACCATACAGGATGAGTTAACATTGTTGGGGAAAGGTAGGGGATGGATATCGGAGGTAGAACTCTGTACAAACTGTAGAAAGACTGTAGAAATCACTGATCCTATGTACAGTCATGGCCAAAAGTTTTGAGAATAACACAAATAAAAAATGTCAAAATCTGCTGCCTCAGTTTGTATGATGGTAATTTGCAAATACTTCAGAATGTTATAAAGAGTGATGAATTGCAATTAATTGCAAAGTCCCTCTTTACCATGTAAATGAACTGAATCCCCCAAAAACATTTCCACTGCATTTCAGCCCTGCCACAGAAGGACCAGCTGACATCATGTCCATGATTCTCTCGTTAACACAGGTGTGAGTGTTGACGAGGACAAGGCTGGAGATTACTCTGTCATGCTGATTGAGATCGAATAACAGACTGGAAGCTTCAAAAGGAGGGGGTGCTTGGAATCATTGTTTTTCCTCTGTCAACCGTGGTTACTTGCAAGGAAACATGTGCCGTCATCATTGCTTTGCACAAAAAGGGCTTCACAGGCAAGGATATTGCTGCCAGTAAGATTGCATCTAAATCAACCATTTATCAAGAACTTCAAGGAGAGCTGTTCAATTGTTGTGAAAAATGATTCAGGGCGCCCAAGAAAGTCCAGCAAGCGCCAGGACCGTCTCCTAAAGTTGATTCAGCTGCGGGATTGGGGCAACCCCAGTACAGAGCTTGCTCAGGAATGGCAGCAGGCAGGTGTGAGTGCATCTGAATGCACAGTGAGGTGAATACTTTTGGATGATGGCCTGGTGTCAAGAAGGGCAGCAAAGAAGCCACTTCACTCCAGGAAAATCATCAGGAACAGACTGATATTCTGCAAAAGGTACAGGGATTTGACTGCTGAGGACTGGGGTAAAGTCATTTTCTCTGATGAATCCCCTTTCCGATCATTTGGGGCATTTGGAAAAAAGCTTGTCCGGAAAAGACAAGGTGAGCGCTACCATCAGTCCTGTGTCATGCCAACAGTAAGGCATCCCGAGACCATTCATGTGTGGGGTTGCTTCTCAGCCAAGGGAGTGGGCTCACTCACAATTTTGACTAGAACACAGCCATGAATAAAGAATGGTACCAACACATCCTCTGAGAGCAACTTCTCCCAACCATCCAGGAACAGTTTGGTGACGAACAATGCCTTTTCCAGCATGATGGAGCACCTTGCCATAAGGCAAATGTGATAACTAAGTTGCCGGGGAACAAAACATCAATATTTTGGGTCCATGGCCAGGAAACTCCCCAGACCTTAATCCCATTGAGAACTTGTGGTCAATCCTCAAGAGGCGGGTGGACAAACAAAACCCCACAAATTCTGACAAATTCCAAGCATTGATTATGCAAGAATGTGGTGCCATCAGTCAGGATGTGGCCCAGAAGTTAATTGACAGTATGCCAGGGAGGATTGCAGAGGTCTTGAAAAAGAAGGGTCAACTGCCAATATTAACTCTTTGCATCAACTTCATGTAATTGTCAATAAAAGTCTTTGACACGTATGAAATGCTTGTAATTATACTTCAGTATTCCATAGTAACATCTGACAAAAATATCTAAAGACACTGAGACAGCAAACTTTGTGGAAATTAATATTTGTGTCATTCTCAAAACTTTTGGCCACGACTGTACTAACCAGACCCATAATGCTCTCTTCCTACGTAGATACTGCGGCTGTTGAATCAGAATACACTCACTGACATTGAACAGAAAGGTAAATACTGCCGGCACTTAAATGAGCTGATCTTATTCAAAGGACTACATAAACCCACACATGTTTATAACACTAGTAGCCTTTCCCCTGAGAAAAGGTGCATAGCTGAGTATACTCAGAACTCAAACTGCTGCTTGATCTTTCACACACAAGGAAGGATACCGAACTGAATGGCCTCAAATCACAAGAGAGCACGAGTTAACTGAATGACGACACAGTCCCAAGAGAGGGATGATCTGAGCCACTGTGATTAAAGATGGACGGACAGATACATGTTATTTAATTAAAGGCTCTGATTTACAAGTGTAGTTCACCGCAAATTATGAAATTACTTATGTGTTTCCTTACCTTGAATGTACTCTATGGGCCAGGAGAAATTTGGATCCACACTCTGGATGCAACTAATCCACTCTCAAATAACTAAATCACATACAGCAGAGGTACCTTCCCCACAGAGAGGTAGAAGTAATTCAACCTGGTGAGGATGCAGATACCTTGATACAGATTGACTGAACTAGAGATACCAGAGAGTAGAACAGAGATCCTTGTTGAAAACCCTTCCTCAGAGTGCTCAGGACCTCAAACTGGGGCGAAGGTTCACCTTCCAACAAGACAACGACCCTAAGCACACTGCCAAGACAACTAAGGAGTGGCTTCAGGACAAGTCTCTGAATGTCCTTTGAACAGAGGTTGAACATCTCTGGAGACACCTAAAATAGCTGTGCAGCGATGCTCCCGATCCATCCTGACAGAGCTTAAGAGAATCTTCAGGGAAGAAAGGGAGAAACTCCCCAAATTCAGGTGTGCCAGGCTTGTAGCGTCATACAAAAGAAGACTCAAGGCTGTAACTGCCGCCAAAGGTGCTTCATCAAAGTACTGAGTAAAGGGTCTAAATACTTGTGTAAATGTGATATTTCCGTTTCTTTATTTTTATGCATTTGCAAAAAATTCTAAAAAACAGTTTTTGCATTGTCATTATGGGGTATCGTGTGTAGATTGATGAGAGTAAAAAACAATTTAATCAATTTTAGAATAAGGCTGTAACGTAACAAAATGTGGAAAAGTTCAAGGTGTCTGAATACGTTTCTATTTCAGCCACACCTGTTGCTGACAGGTGTATAACATCGAGCCCACAGCAATGCAATCTCCATAGACAAACATTTGCAGTAGAATGGCCTTACTGGAGAGCTCAGTAACTTTCAATGTGGCACCGTCATAGCATGTCACCTTTCCAACAAGTCAGTTCATCAAATGTCTGCCCTGCTTGAGCTTCCCCGGTCAACTGTAAGTGCTGTTATTCTGCCCTGCTAGAGCTGCCCCGGTCAACTGTAAGTGCTGTTATTCTGCCCTGCTAGAGCTGCCCCGGTCAACTGTAAGTGATGTTATTCTGCCCTGCTAGAGATGCCCCGGTCAACTGTAAGTGCTGTTATTGTCAAGTGGAAACTCTTGGAGCAACAACGGCTCAGCCGCGAGGTGGTAGGCCTCACAAGCTCATAGAATGGGACCAACGAGTGCTGAATCACGTAGCGTGTAAAAATCATCTGTCCTGGGTTGCAACACTCACTATCGAGTTACAAACTGCCTCTGTAAGCAACTTCAGCACAATAACTTTTCTTCGGGAGCTTAATGAAAGGGGTTTCCATGGCCGAGCAGCCGCACAAAAGCCTAAGATCAACATGCGCAATACCAAGTGTCGGATGGAGTAGTGTAAAGCTTGCCGCCATTGGACTCTGGAGCAGTGGAAACGCATTCAGTGGATGAATCACACTTCACCATCTGGCAGTCCGACGGACGAATCTGGGATTGGCAAATGCCAGAAGACTGCTACTTGCCACAATGAAAAGTGCCAACTGTTAAGATTGGTGGAAGAGGAATAATGGTCTGGGGCTGTTTTTTATGGTTCTGGCTAGGCCCCTTAGTTCCAGTGAAGGGAAATCTTAATGCTACAGTATACAATGACATTCTAGATGATTATGTGCTTCTAAATTTGTGGCAACAATTTGGTGAAAGCCCTTTCCTGTTTCAGCATGACAATGCCCCCGTACACAAAGCAAGGTCCATACAGAAATAATTTGTCGAGATCAGTGTGGAAGAACTTGACTGGCCTGCATAGAGCCCTGACCTCAACCACATCGAACACCTTTGGGATGAATTGGAACGCCGACTGCAAGCCAGTCCTAATCGCCCAACATCAGTGCCCGACTTCACTAATACTCTTGTTGCTGAATCAAAGTTCCGCAGCAATGTTCCAACATCTAGTGGAAAGCCTTCCCAGAAGGTTATAGCAGCAAAGGGTGGACCAACTCCATTGTAATGCCCATGATTTTGGAATGAGATGTTTGACAAGTAGGTGTCCACATACTTTTGGTCATTTAGTGTGCCTTGATACAGATTGACTGTAATAAAGAAACCAGTGACAGAGTCTAGAACAGAGATACCTTGATAAAGATTGACAGAACTACAGATAATATAGACTACAACAGAGATACCTTGATAAAGATTGACAGAACTACAGATAATATAGACTACAACAGAGATACCTTGATACAGATGGACTGAACTGCCTTCTGTTCCTTGGTTTTGTTCAAGTTGACCAGGCTGTACACCTTCTTCATGCTGTCAGAACAAACGCTTTCCACCACACAAAGACTGGATTTAACCGTGGACTGACCATGCTCGACTGTGACCTGACCGCGTTTGATGAGAAGGTTCAGGGATAAAGGCTTGCTAAGCTAACACACTGAGAGGCGCTACACCATATGCTCTCAGGTCCAGGTTACTGGTACATACAGTATGTAGGACCTTAATTTGATCCAGTTTGCTACAGCAGGAAAATAATCATGCAGCAACAGGAAATGTGAATTATTATGAAGATTATAATTAATTGGCATTTGTTTTGTAGGGGTTGATACATTTTCCATTAGGGAAAATCAAGTCCATATTTTGTCCTTGACAAAGTGGAAATTACAAACTTAAAAAGCCTTTCTAAACTGTGAATACACTACAAGTTTGCATTTCCTGCCGTGCAGGGAAATTCTCAAATTAAGATCCTACATCTGTTAGAGGAGGCAGGTGAGAGGAGAGACAGAAGAGAGAAAAAGGAGTGGAAGAAAGAAGAAAAGAGCCTTTGTGAATTGAGAAGACGAGAGGAGCGGTTCCAGGATGGAGGGCTGGGAAATAACGAGAAAAGGAGGGGAGGTATGGAGGAAAGGAGAGAGTTCATACAGGATCACTTGAAGCCTGTAATGAATATGAATAACGTTTGGAGTGTTCTCTGATTCCCAAGCATAAACATAAAAAACACAGAAGTGTGTGTGCATGTGAGTTTGTGTGTGTCTCTGAGTGTATCATAATTCCCAGCTAGCACATTTAGTACCCTGGAACTTGTGGGTACTAATAGAACCATGAGGAAAACCTGTGGGAAATGTTATGCTTGAAGTACTGAAATTCCACAGAAGAATGTTGTTTCTTAAAATGTTCTGAACTATTTGAGAACATTCCCAATGTCAGACCAGTTGGAGAAAGTTAATTTGTCAAATTAAATGTATCCATGTTTGAACTTTTAGGAAACGTTCTGTTAAAGTAATGAAATACCAAGATTATGTTTTGTTGTTGACCATTTTCTAAGATTTTCTCAGAATGTTCCAAAGCCAAGCAACTATCCTGCACCATTCCCAGAAAAAAAGCATAGGACAACCATGCTCTTACCAAGCTCAAAATATGATTCTCAGAACATTATGTGCTACCTGGGTTGTGTCTGTGTGTGTCTAAAGGAAAGGTGTGGAAAAACAAACACAAGCATGTTCAAACACGGAAACCACGGACAATTAAAAACACACACAAACTGTGAGAGCTCACTTGTCCCGGTGACTACTCTTATTCTTGCTAGTATTGGAAGGGGAGTGCTCTCTCTCTCTCTCTCTCTGCATGCTGGGAGTGTTTGGTGCATGCTGGGAATTGTATGAGCGAGTACGAGTGGTGTCTGGAGTTAGTTTTCTTGCACCCTATCACTCGTACCGGCATCTACTCCACTGCCTGGGAAACTAGCCTGAACCTCCTCCTGTACCTCATTGCTCATAATGGAGAGGGATGTGGCAGAGAGGAGTCAGGGGTCTGTGGCCTCAGTTGAGGAGGATCAGGAGAAGTGATTGGACATTTCTGATATCCCTGCTGATATGATAGAAGCTGGCAACGACTCAATTTACAATGTAGATGAGGTAAATGGGTTCCTGGACCAGACTTTTGGGGAACCTGTCAAATTGCCAGATTTTTTGTTGTTGTTGATAAGTTTGTGAGGTCAGCTGTGGTGTTACAGTTCCTTTTTATTTTCATATGTTGGTACTAAGGGTAGGTTCTCTCAATATGAATGAGGGAAGGGACAGGAATAAGAGGGTTTGTGTATTAGAAGTAATAAAACAGAAAAGGCTTAATGTAGTTTTTCTACAGGAGACACATAGTGATGAGGCTAATGGGGCTGACGGTGGTATGTGGTGGGAGGGGCAGCATATACTCAGGCATGGTACTAATTTCATTGCTAGGATGGCAATTTTGACTGTGGTATCTACAACAGTGATTTTTCAAATGTTTTATGTTTATGCCCCTAATGAGGTTACAGAGCGTATTGCTGTATTTGATCAAATAAAGAAAACCTTAAGACAGTGTGACCAAGGGGGGGGGGGGGGGGGGGGTATGGTTTTAGGGGGGGGGACTGGAACTGTACTGTAGAATTTTACTGTTGATCGCACTGCTGAAGAACCTCACCAGCGGTCAGCAATTTGTCTGTCTGGTCTACTAACTGAGTTTGAGCTTTCTGATGTGTGGAGAGTAAGACATACAAAAGTTAGGCAGTACACATGGCTAAAAGTTAATCAAGGTCGTGTCAGTGCAGCAAGGTTAGACAGATTGTATCTGAGCAGTACTGTGGTAGGGTTGTAAGGTGTGACATTACTCCTGTGGGTTTTTTTTATCACCATATTGTTACTGTAGATATTGTCCTGTCCACAAAGGTAATCACCTTATTGGTATTTTCATGTTAAGTAATTACATGATGACAAGTCTTGTGAAATGTGTTTGTTGTTTTGGGAAAAATGGAGGGTTATTACATTGAATTTTGAGTCCTTGAGACAATGGTGGGAGGTTGGGAAAGCCCAAATATGTGTGTTTTGTCAACATTATACTGCTCTGTCAAGCATTGAAGCTAAAGAGACTACCAGGGCCCTTGAACAGGACATAAAATCTATTGAATTGAAGTTGCTCACTCAGAATGACCCCGGACTAATTATGAACTTACAGGACAAGAGACATGAACTGAGGTCGTTTTTACATGAACGAGTGAAGGGTGTCTTGATTAGGTCTCACTTTGCTACCCTCAAGGATAGGGATGCTGCTAGCACTTTTCTTTTAACCACTAGCACTGTCGTCATTGCAACGCAAACAGATGGTCTGCCTTCGTCTCCCTGTTGGCAAGGTGACCACGGATGACGGTGAGATGCGCCAACATGCCGTAGATTTCTACTCTGCCATCTATAAGTCAGAGGATTGTGATCCTCTGTGTGCTGAAGAGTTGTTACATGGACTGAAGAGTTGTTACATGGACTGAAGAGTTGTTACATGGACTGAAGAGTTGTTACATGGACTGAAGAGTTGTTACATGAGCAGAGAGTTGTTACATGGACTGAAGAGTTGTTACATGGACTGAAGAGTTGTTACATGGACTGAAGAGTTGTTACATGAGCAGAGAGTTGCTTTGGACTCTGACATTACTCTGCAGGAGCTGTCCACTGCAGTTATGCAGCTCTCGTCAGGCCGAGCCCCTGGCATCGATGGTTTACCATCTGATTTCTATAAGAACCTTTGAGGTTCTATTGGGCGGGATTTTTATGAAGTGGTGTGTGAATCTTTTCATGAGGGTTTTCTTCCTGTATGCTGTCAATGTGCTGTGTTTTCATTGTTGCCAAAAAAGGGGGGGATTTGGCTGTTTTAAAAAACTGCCGACCTGTTGCATTGCTGTGTACAGAATATACAATTATATCTAAGTGTCTCTCAAACAGGTCGAAAGAGTATCTGGGGCTGTTGGTCCACAAAGACCAGTCTTACTGTGTACCTGACTGCTCTGTTGTTGATGACTTGTTTCTAATAAGAGATGTTTTAGACATTTGTAAACTGTTTGATGTGAATGTGGGTTTGCTTTCTTTGGATCAGGAGAAGGTTTTTGACCATGTGGACCACCTGTACTTGTTCAAAACAATGAAAGCTTTTGGGTTTGGGGATGTTTTTCTTGTCTCGGATAAGCTTACTGTATGATGGGGCCTCATGTCTGGGGGAGATGGGGGGTGGTTTGAGCTGCCGCATCCCCATCCAAAGGGGTATTAGGCAGGTATGCCCAATTTCAGGACAGTTATATTGTCTGGCAATTGAACCAATGATTAATTTTTAAGAGCAAGGCTTACTGGTTTCTCTGCGCCAGGGGTTATGAAGGGTCCCACGATAGCACTGTCTGCGTATGCCGATGACATGACATTTTTAATTACAGGGGGTGAGGACTTTAAGGTTCTCTCAAACGCTTTAAAGGTGTATGAGGGGGCCTCCTCGTCTAGAGTTAATTGGGAAAAGAGTGAATTGCTGTGGACAGGTCATTTTCAGATAGGGTCCGCTCCACGGTTAGCCGGGGGGCTTCAGTGGGGCAGAGGCGGCATGAAGACTTTTTTCTTTCTTTCTAGGCTCTGAGGTCTTTCAAAAAAAGAACTTGAAGTGTGTGGTGGAGAAGGTGGGTGCGAGATTGTCTGGGTGTAAATGGGATGCTACCCCAGCTGTCTTATAGGGGAGGGGTGCTGGCATCCAATAACCTAGCTACCTCTACCCTGTGGCACAGACTAATGATTTTAGAGCCACTGTGGGGTCTGATACAAGAGCTTCAGAGGACCCTTGTCATTTTTTTCTGGTCTGGACAACATTTGATTAAGGTTGCAGCCCTGTTCCTGCCACGAAGGTTGGCAAGGCCTGGTGGACATTTCTTCTAGGATCATGGCATTCAGGCTTCAAGCAGCTTAGGGACTGTTGTACAGTGATGGTTCGAGCTGGGTCGACTCAGCCTACACATTGATGAGGAAAGTGGGCTGTTTGGGTTTAGACAAGCACCCTTTCTTCTTAAAGCTAGAGGGGGTGATTTGTCTGGCCTGACTACATTCTATGAGTCTATTATGCAGGCTTGGAGAGTTTTCGACATGTCCCGTAAGGCCGGCACCCCACCAGGGATGTGGCTTTATGAAGAGCCTATTTTTTAATAACACTGTCATCCAGTCCTGTGCTATGGGTTCAGCCAGCCTACGTTCATGCCTGTTAGGTGTGGGGTGTACCAAGCTGGGTCATCTGATACGGAGCAGGAGCAGATCGTTGGAAGAGCTGGGAGAAAGAGCAGGGATCCAATCATCTCGGCTACTGAGGATGGTCATAGCTGAGGCCTGCAATTCTTTGCTAGTAGTTCATTGGCAGTATGTGACTGATACTTACAATTCTCATCGGTGGACGGAGGGTCTGGATTATGTGTTCCCTGTGCTGAATGTTAGTGCTGCTGCAGGGGCATTAGAAGAGGACGTGGGGATGCTGCTTTCCTTCAATATCCTGGAGATGGAGGAGTTCAAAGCAGTGGGAAAGAAGGCCATGTACATAATGGGTAAAAGTGTCCCGTGCTTCTACCCTGGAAGGGGTCAAATCTATGAGGTGGGCAGGTGTGTTTGGTCCAGGTGTCTCCCCAAAAGGCTGTTGGCGGTCTTCATTTAAACTACCTATTGATAAGAGGACAGCTGACCTCCAATTGAGGATAATACATGGAGCTATAGCCACCAATATTCATCTGCTACACCTGGATCCTACTGTTGGGGAGGGGTACTTCCGGCGCCGACAGAGATGTCCGCCTCGCTTCGCGTTCCTAGGAAACTATGCAGTTTATTTTTTATTTTTTACGTGTTATTTCTTACATTGGTACCCCAGGTCATCTTAGGTTTCATTACAGACAGTCGAGAAGAACTACTGAACATAAGAGCAGCGTCAACTCACCATCAGTACGACCAAGAATATGACTTTCGCGAAGCGGATCCTGTGTTCTGCCTTTCACCCAGGACAACGGAATGGATCCCAGCCGGTGACCCCAAAAAACGACTTCGTAAAAGGGGAAAACGAAGCGGTCTTCTGGTCAGACTCCGGAGACGGGCACATCGTGCACCACTCCCTAGCATTCTCCTCGCCAATGTCCAGTCTCTTGACAACAAGGTTGATGAAATCCGAGCAAGGGTAGCATTCCAGAGGGACATCAGAGACTGTAACGTTCTTTGCTTCACGGAAACATGGCTCACTGGAGAGACGCTATCGGAGTCGGTGCAGTCAGCTGGTTTCTCCACGCATCGCGCCGACAGAAACAAACATCTTTCTGGTAAGAAGAGGGGCGGGGGCGTATGCTTCATGGTTAACGTGACGTGGTGTTGCCACACCAACATACAGGAACTCAAGTCCTTCTGTTCACCTGATTTAGAATTCCTCACAATCAAATGTCGACCGCATTATCTACCAAGGGAATTCTCTTCGATTATAATCACAGCCGTATATATTCCCCCCCAAGCAAACACATCGATGGCTCTGAACGAACTTTATTTGACTCTTTGCAAACTGGAATCCATATATCCGGAGGCTGCATTCATTGTTGCTGGGGATTTTAACAAGGCTAATCTGAAAACAAGACTCCCTAAATTTTATCAGCATATCGATTGCGCAACCAGGGCTGGAAAAACCTTGGATCATTGCTATTCCAACTTCCGCGACGCATATAAGGCCCTGCCCCACTCTCCTTTCGGAAAAGCTGACCACGACTCCATTTTGTTGATCCCTGCCTACAGATAGAAACTAAAACAAGAAGCTCCCACGCTGAGGTCTGTTCAACGCTGGTCCGACCAATCTGATTCCACACTCCAAGACAGCTTCCATTACGTGGACTGGGATATGTTCCGTATTGCGTCAGACAACAACATTGACGAATACGCTGATTCGGTGAGCGAGTTCATTAGAACGTGCGTTGAAGATGTCGTTCCCATAGCAACGATTAAAACATTCCCAAACCAGAAACCATGGATTGATGGCAGCATTCGCGTGAAACTGAAAGCGCGAACCACTGCTTTTAATCAGGGCAAGGGCAAACAGTGTAACTATTCCCTCCGCAAGGCAATCAAACAAGCTAAGCGTCAGTATAGAGACAAAGTAGAATCTCAATTCAACGGCTCAGACACAAGAGGTATGTGGCAAGGTCTACAGACAATCACGGATTACAAAAAGAAAACCAGCCCCGTCACGGACCAGGATGTCTTGCTCCCAGGCAGACTAAATAACTTTTTTGCCCGGTTTGAGGACAATACAGTGCCACTGACACGGCCCGCAACTAAAACATGCGGACTCTCCTTCACTGCAGCCGACGTGAGGAAAAACATTTAAACGTGTCAACCCTCGCAAGGCTGCAGGCCCAGACGGCATCCCCAGCCGCGCCCTCAGAGCATGCGCAGACCAGCTGGCTGGTGTGTTTACGGACATATTCAATCAATCCCTATCCCAGTCTGTTGTTCCCACATGCTTCAAGAGGGACACCATTGTTCCTGTTCCCAAGAAAGCTAAGGTAACTGAAGCTAGGTCCCCAGGTGGTGAGTGTAGGCAACAACATCTCCACCCCGCTGATCATCAACACTGGGGCCCCACAAGGGTGCGTTCTGAGCCCTCTCCTGTACTCCCTGTTCACCCACGAATGCGTGGCCACGCACGCCTCCAACTCAATCATCAAGTTTGCGGACGACACAACAGTGGTAGGCTTGATTACCAACAACGACGAGACGGCCTACCTACAGGGAGGAGGTGAGGGCCCTCGGAGTGTGGTGTCAGGAAAATAACCTCACACACAACGTCAACAAAACTAAGGAGATTATTGTGGACTTCAGGAAACAGCAGAGGGAACACCCCCCTATCCACATCGATGGAACAGTAGTGGAGAGGGTAGTAAGTTTTAAGTTCCTCGGCGTACACATCACAGACAAACTGAATTGGTCCACCCACACAGACAGCATCGTGAAGAAGGCGCAGCAGCACCTCTTCAACCTCAGGAGGCTGAAGAAATTCGGCTTGTCACCAAAAGCACTCACAAACTTCTACAGATGCACAATCGAGAGCATCCTGTCGGGCTGTATCACCGCCTGGTATGGCAACTGCTCCGCCTACAACCGTAAGGCTCTCCAGAGGGTAGTGAGGTCTGCACAACGCGTCACCGGGGGCAAACTACCTGCCCTCCAGGACACCTACACCACCCGATGTCACAGGAAGGCCATAAAGATCATCAAGGACAACAACCACCCGAGCCACTGCCTGTTCACCCCGCTATCATCCAGAAGGCGAGGTCAGTACAGGTGCATCAAAGCTGGGCCGAGAGACTGAAAAACAGCTTCTATCTCAAGGCCATCAGACTGTTAAACAGCCACCACTAACAATGAGTGGCTGCTGCCAAAACACTGACTCAACTCCAGCCACTTTAATAATGGGAATTGATGGGAAATGATGTCAAATATATCACTAGCCACTTTAAACAATGCTACCTAATATAATGTTTACATACCCTACATTATTCATCTCATATGTATATGTATATACTGTACTCTATATCATCTACTGCATCCTTATGTAATACATGTATCACTAGCCACTTTAAACTATGCCACTTTGTTTACATACTCATCTCATATGTATATACTGTACTCGATACCATCTACTGTATCTTGCCGATGCCGCTCTGTACCATCACTCATTCATATATCTTTATGTACATATTCTTTATCCCCTTACAATTGTGTCTATAAGGTAGTAGTTTTGTAATTGTTAGCTAGATTACTTGTTGGTTATTACTGCATTGTCGGAACTAGACGCACAAGCATTTTGCTCCACTCGCATTAACATCTGCTAACCATGTGTATGTGACAAATAAAATTCGATTTGATTTGGGTTTTCATTCTGTGCTGAGTCTGAAACTCTGGCACATCTATTATTAGAGTGTCCCAGGTTGGTTGGGATGATTGACCTGATCACTAGTTGGTTCTCAGCTCTGGGAGAAGTTTTCTCTTCCCAATTGTTTATATTTGGGCCAAAGTACAGGTTTACACCTGCATTGTTTGCTGTTTGGGGTTTTAGGCTGGGTTTCTGTACAGCACTTTGAGATATCAGCTGATGTACGAAGGGCTATATAAATAAATTTGATTTGATTTGATTTGATTTGATTTTAGTCAAAGGGGAATAGTTCTCTTGCTTGACTTTGTGTCAGGGGCAGTTAAATTAGCAATTTGGAAGACACGAAAGAACAGTATTCGGAGACATGGGTCTGTGGATGTGGTGGGATTGCTGGAGGGGATGTTGGCAGCGAGACTGAGGTTTGAGTTCGCCTATTACAAAATGGTTAATAGCATTGGGCTGTTTATGAGTATATGGGGTATTCAGAGGCTGTTGTGTTCAGTTACTGTAGAGGAAGATTTGGTGTTGTGTGTTTAATTGATGTTTAACCATGTTTTTGCTTGTTTGAGTGTTTATTGTGTTGTGGGTTCCCAGACTCAATAAATAATATAATAATATAATAATAATATATGCCATTTAGCAGACGCTTTTATCCAAAGCGACTTACAGTCATGTGTGCATACATAATAAAAAATGTTTTTACTCAAAACTCTCTCTCCCAAGAATTCAACCATCTACACACATAATTTCCATGATGCTTTGCTCATACAACTAAGGTAAGTAAGGAGGTGCGAAAGGTTTAACCTTAATGTACATCTCCTCTTACATTCATTTTCCCCATTATGAACAAGAGTCCTGAGAAGGTGACTGTGAGCCCCACGGGGAAATCTGCTGGGATCTGATGTGCTGTACGCCTTTCACCTTTAGCAACGTGGCCATTTCTTGTGGCACAAGCTGCGGACCATTGTCACTAACGAGTTGGAGTGGCAATCCGAACCGACAGTAGCAGACCTTACGATGGAAACCTCTGGACACTTGCTATGTACATCCACAACCACAAGAAACAGTGTATGCGTTACCATGCCTCCTCCGGCCAATCCCACTGATAAAGAGGTGCAAGTTGAGGTATATTGGGAACCTTCTGACATGAGGAACTTTGCATCCTGCTTGCAGCAAGTGACGGAATCACAGTATGCAGTCCAAAGATACGTAGAATGTATGCACACATGACTGTAAGTCGCTTTGGATAAAAGCGTCTGCTAAATGGCATATATTATTATATTATATATTATGCTTGTCAGCAGACGATGATCTGGAAAAAGGATGAACATCCTCCCGTACAGATACTGGCAAATTTTACGCACTACAAAAACAACGTCTAGGACTTTCCGATCTGTCTGTGCTTAGTTACTTTTTCCTTTGTAACAAAAACTTCCGGTTTGGAGCGAGTGGTCGCATCGGCACTTCGCTCCCGCAGGTAGTATAACTTTTTCATTACATTTCATTACATTTCATTATAGCACAACGGTTTGATTTGTCTAATCTTAGCAATTTCTTCTTAGCTAGCTACATAGCCGTCTTTGTATCAAAGATAATTGCGTAATTATCGTATTTCGCCGTCCTAACGCAGTCTTCACTAGCCAGCCAGCTAGCTAACGTCCACTGATTAGCTGCACTGGAGAAACTATTACACTCAACTGAACACTTGATTAGTGTAGTGTTAGCTAGCTACATAGCTAGCTACATAGCTGTCTTTGCTGTCTTCGTATCCAAGATAATTGTGTAGTTTAGAGTGTGTATTCTTGGAGTGATTATCTTAATTTACCGAGGTTAGCTATCCAGCTATTTGTCGTCCTTAACGTAGGAGACTCTGCTAGCTAGCCAACAGCACAACCCGGTCGCATTCACAGGTAGTATCACATTTTCATTTCATTTCATTACAGTACAACGGTTTGATTTGTTTGATCGTAGCTTGCTACATAGCTAGCTACATAGCCGTCTTTGTATCAAAGATAATTGTGTAGTCTAGAGCGATTTTCTAGGTTAGCTAGCCAGCTATTGTCGTTATTTTAACGCAACGTAACGTAAACAACACTGCTAGCTAGCCAGCTAGCCCCCGAATAGCAGCACTGCAGAAAATATTACACTCAACGGAACGACTTGATTAGTGTAGTGTCAACAACGCACCCACTGCCAGCTAGCCTACTTCAGCAGTACTGTATATTTTAATCATTTTAGTCAATAAGATTCTTGCTACGTAAGCTTAACTTTCTGAACATTCGAGACGTGTAGTCCACTTGTCATTCCAATCTCCTTTGCATTAGCGTAGCCTCTTCTGTAGCCTGTCAACTATGTGTCTGTCTATCCCTGTTCTCTCCTCTCTGCACAGACCATACAAACGCTCCACACCGCGTGGCTGCGGCCACCCTACTCTGGTGGTCCCAGCGCGCACGACCCACGTGGAGTTCCAGGTCTCCGGTAGCCTCTGGAACTGCCGATCTGCGGTCAACAAGGCAGAGTTCATCTCAGCCTATGCCTCCCTCCAGTCCCTCGACTTCTTGGCACTGACGGAAACATGGATCACCACAGACAACACTGCTACTCCTACTGCTCTCTCTTCGTCCGCCCACGTGTTCTCGCACACCCCGAGAGCTTCTGGTCAGCGGGGTGGTGGCACCGGGATCCTCATCTCTCCCAAGTGGTCATTCTCTCTTTCTCCCCTTACCCATCTGTCTATCGCCTCCTTTGAATTCCATGCTGTCACAGTTACCAGCCCTTTCAAGCTTAACATCCTTATCATTTATCGCCCTCCAGGTTCCCTCGGAGAGTTCATCAATGAGCTTGATGCCTTGATAAGCTCCTTTCCTGAGGACGGCTCACCTCTCACAGTTCTGGGCGACTTTAACCTCCCCACGTCTACCTTTGACTCATTCCTCTCTGCCTCCTTCTTTCCACTCCTCTCCTCTTTTGACCTCACCCTCTCACCTTCCCCCTACTCACAAGGCAGGCAATACGCTCGACCTCATCTTTACTAGATGCTGTTCTTCCACTAACCTCACTGCAACTCCCCTCCAAGTCTCCGACCACTACCTTGTATCCTTTTCCCTCTCGCTCTCATCCAACACCTCCCACACTGCCCCTACTGGATGGTATCGCGCCGTCCCAACCTTCGCTCTCTCTCCCCCGCTACTCTCTCCTCTTCCATCCTATCATCTCTTCCCTCTGCTCAAACCTTCTCCAACCTATCTCCTGACTCTGCCTCCTCAACCCTCCTCTCCTCCCTCTCTGCATCCTTTGACTCTCTATGTCCCCTATCCTCCAGGCCGGCTCGGTCCTCCCTCCCGCTCCGTGGCTCGATGACTCATTGCGAGCTCACAGAACAGGGCTCCGGGCAGCCGAGCGGAAATGGAGGAAAACTCGCCTCCCTGCGGACCTGGCATCCTTTCACTCCCTCCTCTCTACATTTTCCTCCTCTGTCTCTGCTGCTAAAGCCACTTTCTACCACTCTAAATTCCAAGCATCTGCCTCTAACCCTAGGAAGCTCTTTGCCACCTTCTCCTCCCTCCTGAATCCTCCTCCCCCTCCTCCCTCTCTGCAGATGACTTCGTCAACCATTTTGAAAAGAAGGTCGACGACATCCGATCCTCGTTTGCTAAGTCAAACGACACCGCTGGTTCTGCTCACACTGCCCTACCCTGTGCTCTGACCTCTTTCTCCCCTCTCTCTCCAGATGAAATCTCGCGTCTTGTGAAGGCCGGCCGCCCAACAACCTGCCCGCTTGACCCTATCCCCTCCTCTCTTCTCCAGACCATTTCCGGAGACCTTCTCCCTTACCTCACCTCGCTCATCAACTCATCCCTGACCGCTGGCTACGTCCCCTCCGTCTTCAAGAGAGCGAGAGTTGCACCCCTTCTGAAAAAACCTACACTCGATCCCTCCGATGTCAACAATTACAGACCAGTATCCCTTCTTTCTTTTCTCTCCAAAACTCTTGAACGTGCCATCCTTGGCCAGCTCTCCCGCTATCTCTCTCTGAATTACCTTCTTGATCCAAATCAGTCAGGTTTCAAGACTAGTCATTCAACTGAGACTGCTCTCCTCTGTATCACGGAGGCGCTCCGCACTGCTAAAGCTAACTCTCTCTCCTCTGCTCTCATCCTTCTAGATCTATCGGCTGCCTTCGATACTGTGAACCATCAGATCCTCCTCTCCACCCTCTCCGAGTTGGGCATCTCCGGCGCGGCCCACGCTTGGATTGCGTCCTACCTGACAGGTCGCTCCTACCAGGTGGCGTGGCAAGAATCTGTCTCCTCACCACGCGCTCTCACCACTGGTGTCCCCCAGGGCTCTGTTCTAGGCCCTCTCCTATTCTCGCTATACACCAAGTCACTTGGCTCTGTCATAACCTCACATGGTCTCTCCTATCATTGCTATGCAGACGACACACAATTAATCTTCTCCTTTCCCCCTTCTGATGACCAGGTGGCGAATCGCATCTCTTCATGTCTGGCAGACATATCAGTGTGGATGACGGATCACCACCTCAAGCTGAACCTCGGCAAGACGGAGCTGCTCTTCCTCCCGGGGAAGGACTGCCCGTTCCATGATCTCGCCATCACGGTTGACAACTCCATTGTGTCCTCCTCCCAGAGTGCTAAGAACCTTGGCGTGATCCTGGACAACACCCTGTCATTCTCAACCAACATCAAGGCGGTCGCCCGTTCCTGTAGGTTCATGCTCTACAACATCCGCAGAGTACGACCCTGCCTCACACAGGAAGCGGTGCAGGTCCTAATCCAGGCACTTGTCATCTCCCGTCTGGATTACTGCAACTCGCTGTTGGCTGGGCTCCCTGCCTGTGCCATTAAACCCCTTCAACTCATCCAGAACGCCGCAGCCCGTCTGGTGTTCAACCTTCCCAAGTTCTCTCACGTCACCCCGCTCCTCCGTTCTCTCCACTGGCTTCCAGTTGAAGCTCGCATCCGCTACAAGACCATGGTGCTTGCCTACGGAGCTGTGAGGGGAACGGCACCTCAGTACCTCCAGGCTCTGATCAGGCCCTACACCCAAACAAGGGCACTGCGTTCATCAACCTCTGGCCTGCTCGCCTCCCTACCACTGAGGAAGTACAGCTCCCGCTCAGCCCAGTCAAAACTGTTCGCTGCTCTGGCCCCCCAATGGTGGAACAAACTCCCTCACGACGCCAGGACAGCGGAGTCAATCACCACCTTCCGGAGACACCTGAAACCCCACCTCTTTAAGGAATACCTAGGATAGGATAAGTAATCCCTCTCACCCCCCCCCCTTAAGATTTAGATGCACTATTGTAAAGTGACTGTTCCACTGGATGTCATAAGGTGAATGCACCAATTTGTAAGTCGCTCTGGATAAGAGCGTCTGCTAAATGACTTAAATGTAAATGTAAATGTAATGTCCATGATGAGAAATTGGTCGGTATCTCTACACCGGAAGGCATGATATGGTACACGACTGCACCTACACCATATGGACTAGCATCACAAGGTAGTTGGATGGGCAATGACGGTTCAAAGTGCGTTAGTGGCTCAGATTTTAGGAGTTTCCTTGGTTTCCAAAAATGCTTCCTCACATTGTTCTGTTGATTTCCATGTTTTGTCCTGACAAAGCAACTGATGCAGCAGCTTCAGCTTTGTTGCTAAGTTTGGGAGAAAGCGTCCGTTGAAAATCAGTAACCCCAGGAAAAAAAGGTAGTTTGCTCATGTTCTGTGGAGCTGGGGCGTCCAAGATAGCCTTGACCTTGGACGGAGGCCTGTGAAGGCCCGTGGCATCGATGACGTGTCCGAGGTATTCAACCAATGATTAGAAGAATGCACATTTGTCCTTACAAACTCGCAGTCCATAGTCCTTAAGTCTCTGTAAGGTCACATCCAAGTTCAGGAGCTGGTCCTCTTCGTCCTTTCCAGTAACGAGGATGTCATTAAGGTAGCATGGTACTCCTTTGACTTTTCATCCACATACATCTGCAAGTAGGCTTGACAGAGGTTGATTTTGCTGAACTTTGACCCCCAGCTAAACCCGGAAAAGGTCAATGACGTGTGGTAGAAGATACTGCTCAGCGGACAACACAGGGTTAACTGTGTAATTAAAGTCTCCACATATCCTGATTCCACCATCCTTCGTACGATGAGTGTTGCCCATTCACCCATACTGATGGGCTCCAGGACTTTGTTCTTGACTAAAGTGTCCAAGTCAGCCTCGACCTTTGGTCCGATACCATAAGGTACGAGTCGTGCTTTCAGAAATGTTAGTTTGCTTCACTGTAATGTCTTTCACGCTACCCAGCACTCCATTAAATACATCTCCATGTTTCTTGGCGGGTAGACCTGTGTCTTCATATGTCATTGTACGCACTGATGTTTAGTGTGATTTTTCTCCAGCCACAAACGTCCCCGTAGTGATGGATAGTCTCCTTTCACAACATAGTGGCAGCTTTTCCGTTTGTCCATTTAACTGAACTGTGACATCAGTGATGCCACTCACAGTGACAGATTAACCTGTGTAAGTCTTTAACACGATGTGGACTGGCTGAAGTCGGTGTTTCAGTGTAAGACTGTGTCTTACACAAGAGATTAGTGGTGTGTGGGTCAGCTGTTTGTACACCCGCAACCGCCCGGAATTGCTAACAACCCACCAACAACTGCTTACTAGGCCTATATGTGATAAAGTGAAAATCTGAGGCCTGCACTCGACTTTAACCCGCTAATACAGAAAATGTGCTGTAGGCTAGTCGGGGAAGGTAGAATGATTTGACAGGGAGTGCTCTCTTTATTTTCAACTCTCCATTTAGCAGATTTTGTCTTATTGAATTCAACTCTGACATATATGAATTATACTCTGTCATATTTGGCTCCATGGATAGATATCCATGGATTTCTGGCCATTCCAAAAATAATTTGCCGATTTGCGTGTAGCTATTTGGCACGCTTACAGTTAGGCCCTAAAGCTTAGGTTTACACACTAATGCTAAAATAATTAAACAAAACACTTCAATGTGGCCTATCGGTATAAATCGCACAAGAATGATAGGCTACATTTATGGATTTATGGATTTATGGACACCAAAATGTGCAATTAATTCATTAAAAATCCTACAATATGATTTTCTGGATTTTTTCCCCTCATTTTGTCTGTCATAGTTGAAGTGTACCTATGATGAAAATTACAGGCCTCTCTCATCTTTTTAAGTGGGAGAACTTGCACAATTTGTGTCTGACTAAATACTTTTCCCCCCCAAAGTACAGTATCTGGGGAAGGGTATAAAACAATTTATGTTGAGAGTTTCCAAGAGCACAGTGGTCTCCATCATTGGGAAATTGAAAAAATATGGAATTACCCAGCTGGCCGTCCAAACTGAGCAACCAAGCAAGAAGGACATTGGGAGGTTACCAATAACCCAATGACCACTCTTGACAGAACTACAGAGTTCCTTGGCTGAGATGGGAGAACCTGACAGCAGGACAACAGTCTCTACAGCACCTCACCAATCTGGGATTCATGGGAGAGTGGCCAGATGGAAGCCACTCCTGAGAAAAAGGCACATGACAGCATGCCTGGAGTTTGAAAAAATGCATGTGAACGACTCCGAGAACATAAGACAAAAGATTCTGTGATCTGATGAGACAAAATTAAACTCTTTGGCCTGAGAAAACCAGGCACAGCTAATCACCCATCTAACACCATCCCTAACGTGAAACAGGGCGGTGGAGCATCATGCTATGGGGATGCTTTTCAGCGGAGGAACAATGAATGGAACCAAATACATGCAAATCCTTTATGAGAATCTGCTTTTTAGTGCAAACGACCTTAGACTGGGGGTGAAGATTTATGTTCCAACAGGAAAACGATCCTAAGCATACAGCCAAAGCAATGCTGGAATGGCTTCAGAACAAGAATGGTAAAGTCCTTGAGTAGCCCAGCCAAAGCCCAGACTTGAATCCCATTGAAAATCTGTGGAAAGCCTTGAAGATTACTGTTCACCACCACTCCCCATCTAATTTAACAGTTTGAGAAAATCTAGGAAGAATGGGAGAAAATCCCCAAAACAACTCAAATCTGTAATAATCACCAAAGGTGCTTCTACAAAGTATTGAAATAGCAGTGTCAACACTTATGTAAATGAAGTATTTCTGTATTTAATTTTCAATACATTTTCTAAAATTTTAAAAACATGACTTTGTCATTATGGGGTAATGTGTATAGCTGGATAACTTTTGTATTTTCTTATTACCTATTTTGAAATCAAGCTGTAACTCAACAACATGTGGAATAAGTCAAGGGGTATGAATACCTTCTGAAGGCACTGAATTCAATACCCTTTGCACACGCTGAATTCAATGACCTTTGCCAAGGTAAGTTTACTTTCAGTCAATAGTCTCTTTTGTGTAACTTCACTGCGTAGCCTACATACTAGTCTGTCTCTAATGGTGTCATTTAGGACATCATTAAACTCACAGTGCTCTGTCAGCAAACATTGTCACTGATTTTCCCTCTTCCTGATTTATTCTGTGGAACGTTAACCTTTCAGCAATAACTAGTGGTTTTGGTGAAAAGTGTCCTTTCAGTATTTCTACGATGTCCCCATATGTCTTATTACCTGGCCTGTCTGTAGCAGGCTACTAATAAATTAAATGCCTTCGACCCCATTACACAAAACAAATTTGGCACAATTTTGTCCTCATCAATGTAATTTGCAAGAACAAAATATTCCAACCGTTCTTGAAATAAGTTCCGGTGTTCAATGCTTTCATCCAACTGTACAATGTTTCCAACAATTCCAGACATTTTTTGTTTCTCAATAGGCTCCTTCCTGATTGTCACTCACTTTAATATTGTCCTCAACCACGGCAACGTTCTGTTCTGCCACAGCAACATTTTCCTCAGTCACGTGATATGCATTCACTTCACTCACTGACATTTCCTCCTCAAGTTTGCTTGTTTACCAGTTTTTAATTCCAAAGTTCATCTTCAAAGTTGAATAAATGTCCTTTCCTTTACCCACTGTATATTCCTCCCTTTCTAAGCACGTTGTTTTCTCGCTCCAACGCTCGTCTCAAGTGATTTTCTGCCGTCCCTGACGATGCTAACTCTCTCTCTTAGCTAGCTTGATTATGCATGAACTTGCATCTGCTAGCGATACACGGTGCTAACACTAGTCTAGACTGTACCGCATAAAAAAAATAGTTTTAAACATGTTAAAACCGACTTCTTCTGGACAGAATAACCACTGTCGGTTCACTTATTTGTTGCCAATATTTTGTTATGTCTTGTGGGTTTCATAGCCACGTCTTTATAACAATTCAGTAATGATGAGAAGGGAAAGAGGAATTCAGTTCAACCATTTATATGAACCTGATCATTTAAACACAAAACTCCCATGATGTTTTGTGCATACAACTAAAGTTAGCCATGCGGTACGAAAGGTACAACCTGGTATATATACAACACTGGCTACTGGCAGGGCGATGATGAACAGAATAAGGGTATGAAAATCACAGGAGGTTGGTGGCACCTTAATTGGGGAGGACGGGCTCGTGGTAAAGGCTGGAGCGGAATAGGTGGAATGGTATCAAATACATCAAACAGTAGAGCTGTGTTCGAATACCAATACTAACATTCTGTATACTACATACTTAATGAGAATATATTACATACTATATACTAATACATTTTAGTATACTGTAAACAAACTGTATCCTTTCAGTTGAGCGTACTAGAGCTTCGCCTGTCTACCAGAAGTTGATGCTGTCGCTATGAAACCTCTTGCTAGCTTTACATTTACATTTACATTTAAGTCATTTAGCAGACGCTCTTATCCAGAGCCACTTACAAATTGGTGCATTCACCGTTGGACATCGAGTGTAACAGTCACTTTACAATAGTGCATCTAAATCTTAAAGGGGGGGGGGGTGAGAGGGATTACTTATACTTATAGCTTTTAGCATAACAAATGACTAGCTAGAGATTTTATGACTTTGGGTGTGTTCTTAATCTGGAGTACCACAAGGCCCTCTAGGCATTCGTAAATTCAGAGCATTGTCAGATTGTCCATTTGTAAATTCAGAGCGTTTCGCTCTCGGAGCGTTCAGAGCACACACTGGACCGCACAACGGCAGTCAAGCACCCAAGCTAACAGGCTAACGTTGCCTACCTACTTCCAGACACAAATAAGAGAACACCTCACTCTTACCATTTTACTCGCCCTAGCAGAGATGGTTTTCATGTTATCCAGAGCGTTGGTGACTAACTGTGCTGCTGGCAACAATTTAATTACTTTATTATGCTGATGATTTCTGACACCGGCCATATTCAACGGGTGTTGAGTGTTCATAAATTCATCAATTATTCTGCGCTCTAGTACACTCAGACGAGAGTGCTCTGAAATCGGAGTAGATAGCCATAGCAAATTTACGAAAGCAACAGAATGTCCATTGAGAACACACAACGACTATACCACTTAGATAAACTAAGAATTACGGGGTTAATGAGGTCAATACACATTGGATAGTTAGCTAGATAGCATATAGAGTGGCAAGAAAAAGTATGTGAACCCTTTGGAAATACCTGGATTTCTGCATAGATTGTTCATAAAATTTGATCTGATCTTCATCTAGGTCACAACAATAGACAACACAGTCTGTTTAAACAAATAACACACAAACAATTAGACATCTTCAATGTCTTTATTGAACACACCGTGTAAACATTCACAGTGCAGGGTGGGAAAAATATGTGAACCCTTGGATTTAATAACTTGTGACCCACCTTTCGGAAGCAATAACTTCAAATTAACTTTTTATGTTAGTTGCAGATCAGACCTGCACAACAGTCAGAAGGAATTTTGGACCATTCCTCTTTACAAAACTGTTTCAGTTCAGTAATATTATTGGGATGTCTGGTGTGAACTGCTCTGTTGAGGTCATGCCACAGCATCTCAATCAGGTTGAGGTCAGGACTCTGATTGGACCACTCCAGAAGGCGTATTTTCTTCTGTTGAAGCCATTCTCTTGAAGATTTACTTCTGTGTTTTGGGTCGTTGTCCTGTTGCATCACCCAACTTCTGTTGAGTTTCAATTGGCAGACAGCCTAACATTCTCCTGCAAAATGTTTTAATAAACTTGGGAATTCATTTTTCCATCGATGATAGCAAGCTGTCCAGGCCCTGAGGCAGCAAAGCAGCCCCAAACCATGATGCTCCTTCCACCATACTTTACCGTTGGCATGAGGTTTTGATGTTGGTGTGATGTGCCTTTTTTCTCCACACATAGTGTTGTGTGTTCCTTCCAAACAACTCAACTGTAGTTTCATCTGTCCACCGAATATTTTGCCAGTAGCACTGTGGAACATCCAGAACTTTTGCAAACTTCAGATGTGCAGCAATGTCTTTTTTGGACAGCAGTAGCTTCTTCCGTGGTGTCCTCCCATGAACACCATTCTTGTTTAGTGTTTTATGTATCATAGACTCATCAACAGAGATATTAGCATTTTCCAGATATTTCTGCAAGTCTTTAGCTGACACTAGGATTCTTCTTAACCTCATTGAGCATTCCGCACTGTGCTCTTGCAGTCATCTTTTCAGAACGGCCACTCCTAGGGAGAGTAGCAACAGTGCTGAACTTTCTCCATTTATAGACAATTTGTCTTACTGTGGACTGATGAACAGTAATGCTTTTATAGATACTTTTGTAACCCTTTCCAGCTTTATCCAAGTCTTCAATTATTAATCTTAGGTCTTCTGAGATCTCTTTTGTTTGAGGCATGGTTCACATCAGGCAATGCTTCTTGTGAATAGTAAACTCAAATTTAGTGAGTTTTTTATAGGGCACGGCAGCTCTAACCAACATCTCCAATCTTGTCTCATTGATGGACTCCAGGTTAGCTGACTCTTGACCAATTCGCTTTTGGAGAAGTTATTAGCCTAGGGGTTCACATACTTTTTCCCACCTACACGGTGAATGTTTAAATTATGTATTCAATATAGACAAGAAAAATACAATAATATTTGTTGTTAGTTTAAGCACACTATGTTTGTCTATTGTTGTGATATGTTGAAGATCAGAACAAATTTGATGACCAATTTATGCAGAAATCCAAGTAATTCCAAAGGGTTCACTTACTTTTCTTGCCACTGTACTTAACTTCTTGGATATAGGGGGCGCTCTTTTATTTTATGGATAAAAAAACATTCCCATTTTAAACAAGATATTGTGTCACGAAAAGATGCTCGACTATGCATGTAATTGACAGCTTTGGAAAGAAAACACTCTGACGTTTCCAAAACTGCAAAGATATTGTATGTGAGTGCCTCAGAACTAATGCTACAGGTGAAACCAAGATGCAACTTCAAACAGGAAGTGAGCCAGATTTTTGAGGCGCTGTGTTCCAATGTCTCCTTATATGGCTGTGAATGCGCCAGGAATGAGCCTACACTTTGTCATTTCCCCAAGGTGTCTGCAGCATTGTGACGTATTTGTAGGCATATCATTGGAAGATTGACCATAAGAGACTACATTTACCAGGTGTCCGCCTGGTGTCCTCCGTCGAAATTGGTGCGTAATCTCCAGCTGCATGTATTTTCCCATGTGATTCAGAGGAGAAACTAAACTGCCACGAATGACTTATCATCGAATAGATAGTGAAAAACACCTTGAGCATTGATTCTAAACAACGTTTGCCATGTTTCTGTCGATATTATGGAGTTAATTTGGAAAAAAGTTTGGCGTTTTGATGACTGAATTTTCAGGTTTTTTTCTCAGCCAAACGTGATGAACAAAGCAGAGTGATTTCTCCTACACAAATAATATTTTTGGAAAAACTGAACATTTGCTATCTAACTGAGAGTCTCCTCATTGAAAACATCCGAAGTTCTTCAAAGGTAAATGATTTTATTTGAATGCTTTTCTTGTTTTTGTGAAAATGTTGCCTGCTGAATGCTAGGCTTAATGCTATGCTAGCTATCAATACTCTTACACAAATGCTTGTTTTGCTATGGTTGAAAAGCATATTTAGAAAATCTGAGATGACAGTGTTGTTAACAAAAGGCTAAGCTTGAGAGCCAATATATTTATTTCATTTCATTTATGATTTTCATGAATAGTTAACGTTGCGTTATGCTAATGAGCTTGAAGCTATAATTACACTCCCGGATACGGGTTCTTTTCTTAGCCAAACGTGATGAACAAAACGGAGCGATTTCTCCTACACAAATCATCTTTTTGGAAAAATTGAACATTTGCTATCTAACTGAGAGTCTCCTCATTGAAAACATCCGAAGTTCTTCAAAGGTAAATTATTTTATTTGAATGCTTTTCTTGTTTTTGTGAAAATGTTGCCTGCTGAATGCTAGGCTTAATGCTATGCTAGCTATCAATACTCTTACACAAATGCTTGTTTTGCTATGGTTGAAAAGCATATTTAGAAAATCTGAGATGACAGTGTTGTTAACAAAAGGCTAAGCTTGAGAGCCAATATATTTATTTCATTTAATTTGCGATTTTCATGAATAGTTAACGTTGCTTATGCTAATGAGCTTGAGGCTATACTTAAGATCCCGGATACGGGATTGCTCGTCGCAACAGGTTAATATAGTGTCAAGTTTGATGTATTAGTAGCCAACTAACGTTAGGTAGATAGCTAACATACGGGTACATACTGCTGTAATGATATGTTATGTAGTTCGTAAGGATAGCATAGCTAACAAATTGTCAGCCAACATAACGTGTAAGGTAACTTACTTGAAAAGTCATTACATTGCTCAACATTTTCTTAACATTTGTCATAATTAGTTAAAGCAATGAATTTGTATCCGCTCTTGTTGGACTTCGGCTGCATATTTTCTGCCATTTTCTTCAAATCTGAAAATGATATGAAGCCACGCCCACTTTCTGAAGAATTGCATTATGGGCCCTAAAAGCATGGAAATAGTATCCACTGCTCGTATACTTCGTACTTTGGCTAATGCAGTACGACATCTGGGAACTTTTGCCATACTAACTATACCCATACATTGACCAATAAGCATACTATTTACTCCATTTACGTCACAAATAGTACGGTTAGTATGAGTATTCAAACACAGCTATGGTTTGATGCCATTCCATTTGCTCTGTTCCAGCCATTATTATTATTATGAGCTCTCAGTATAGTTTACCTAATGAAGTGTGGGTGTGGTGTGTTTACCTCATGAAGTTGGTCACTCTCGCACCCTCTGAATGTCACCAAACTAACCTAGTACATGTTCACAACCTTTAAACAACCTTTCTATGACAGTTTATGAATATTCTCTGTTTCAACATCACCTTGCCTCTCATTGAAGGATTATAATTAATATAGGCTTAAAAATGTATGTCCCCCATAGATTGACTTGCCTAGTTAAAGGTTGCCTAGTTAAATAAAGGTCAAATAAAATAAATTAAATCAAATATTTGCTACACTGAACAAAAATATAAACCCAACATGCAGTGTAGGTCCCATGGTTCATGAGCTGAAATAAAAGATCCCAGAAATGTTCCATACACACAAAAAGCTTATTTCTCTCAAATTTTGTAAGGTTCCAAATGTTATGGGCCCGCTAAACTGGTTCTGTGCCCCACCTTGGTCACCCCATTCATAATATTCTTGATACCAACCTGGTCTCTGAGCATTTCATATTATTCTGTACATAAAGCCGAGATTCTCCATTTAATATGATATGTTATGTTCGGTAAGGTTACAGTGCCTTGCGAGAGTATTCGGCCCCCTTGAACTTTGCAACCTTTTGCCACATTTCAGGCTTCAAACATAAAGATATAAAACTGTATTTTTCTGTGAAGAATCAACAACAAGTGGGACACAATCATGAAGTGCAACGACATTTATTGGATATTTCAAACTTTTCTAACAAATCAAAAACTGAAAAATTGGGCGTGCAAAATTATTCAGCCCCTTCACTTTTACAAACTCTCTCCAGAAGTTCAGTGAGGATCTCTGAAAGATCCAATGTTGACCTAAATGACTAATGATGATAAATACAATCCACCTGTGTGTAATCAAGTCTCCGTATAAATGCACCTGCACTGTGATAGTCTCAGAGGTCCGTTAAAAGCGCAGAGAGCATCATGAAGAACAAGGAACACACCAGGCAGGTCCGAGATACTGTTGTGAAGAAGTTTAAAGCCGGATTTGGATACAAAAAGATTTCCCAAGCTTTAAACATCCCAAGGAGCACTGTGCAAGCGATAATATTGAAATGGAAGGAGTATCAGACCACTGCAAATCTACCAAGACCTGGCCGTCCCTCTAAACTTTCAGCTCATACAAGGAGAAGACTGATCAGAGATGCAGCCAAGAGGCCCATGATCACTCTGGATGAACTGCAGAGATGTACAGCTGAGGTGGGAGACTCTGTCCAGGACAACAATCAGTTGTATATTGCACAAATCTGGCCTTTATGGAAGAGTGGCAAGAAGAAAGCCATTTCTTAAAGATATCGATAAAAAGTGTCGTTTAAAGTTTGCCACAAGCCACCTGAAAGACACACCAAACATGTGGAAGAAGGTGCTCTGGTCAGATGAAACCAAAATTGAACTTTTTGGCAACAATGCAAAATGTTATGTTTGGCGTAAAAGCAACACAGCTCATCACCCTGAACACAACATCCCCACTGTCAAACATGGTGGTGGCAGCATCATGACATGGTGGTGGCAGCATCATGGTTTGGGCCTGCTTTTCTTCAGCAGGGACAGGGAAGATGGTTAAATATGATGGGAAGATGGATGGAGCCAAATACAGGACCATTCTGGAAGAAAACCTGATGGAGTCTGCAAAAGACCTGAGACTGGGACAGAGATTTGTCTTCCAACATGACAATGATCCAAAACATAAAGCAAAATATACAATGGAATGGTTCAAAAATAAACATATCCAGGTGTTAGAATGGCCAAGTCAAAGTCCAGACCTGAATCCAATCGAGCATCTGTGGAAAGAACTGAAAACTGCTGTTCAAATGCTCTCCATCCATTTTTGATTTGTTAAAAAAGTTTGAAATATCCAATAAATGTCGTTCCACTTCACGATTGTGTCCCACTTGTTGTTGATTCTTCACAAAAAAATACAGTTTTATGTTTGAAGCCTGAAATGTGGCAAAAGGTCGCAAAGTTCAAGGGGGCCGAATACTTTCGCAAGGCACTGTACATAAGACAGATGGTTACTTAAGGCAAAAACTAAATTAGATCTGGTTGGGTTAGATGGATGGGCTTATGACACAAATGTCTAACAACCCAAAGGTTGTGAGTTTGAATCTCATCACAGACAACTTTCGCTAATTAGCAACTTTTCAACTACTTGTTACTTTGCAACTACTTACCATGTTAGCTAACCCTTCCCTAAACCTTTAATCTAACTCCTAAATTTAGCCCTAAACTTAACCCTAACCCCTAGCCTAGCTTCCATTATAGAGCTAGCTAACATTAATGGTATAGCTATAATTCATAATATATAGTTTAGAAAATGTGTAACATATTGTATGTTTTGCTAATTTGTAACATATAATACAAATTGTCATTCGTAAGACATCATACGAAATGATGGTGATGAAAATCCACAAAATAATACATACCAATACGAAACGTATAAAATCATACTGGAGTATCTCGGATTTTTGTACAGAACAATTATTAAATTAGCTGAGACTAGGTTGCAAGCTATATTTCACAAGGTGGATTGGTTCCTTTTGGGTCATAACTTTAGAAACTCCAGGTATACAGCCTTGTATTCTAGTCCCAGCAATAGCCTAACTAACCCCCTACATATATTAAACGCGTTTATATGTGCTTCAGTCACAGTGCCATCAAGATTTACAGACGCTCCGTTCGGATCTGCGCGCCTCATTGCAGAAACATGCGGTCGCGACATTTTTTTAAATCAACATTATGAGCAGATACTGCCTTCATCTTTCAAACCTTGACGCATCACACATTGATTCGCTGTCACAGCCAAGATGGTAGGACACTATCCAACTAAAGCTGCATTGATTGAGCCAACTCAAACTGTTGAATGCGCCTTCTAGCACATGTACTAGCCTACTGAAGTTAAAACCCATACCCCCATAGTAAAAGTAGGATAAGACACGAGTCTAGGTAATTGATTTATCCTCACCCTCTCCATATTTAGCGCGTCGATCACTGTCTCTCCCGCCCCAACGGACACCTCGGCCCCGTTTCCGTTGGACGGTTGAGACTGCTCGCTCCATCTGGTCTCGGCTGCATGCAACATATTCCACAGGTTGGGGTTGCATGTCGACGATGAGAAGGTAGTAGCACCACCCTCATCTTCTGTGTGCAGTATGGGAAACATGACCGGTAAGGTTAGGTCTTTATATGGAGAAGGAGCATCAGTCTGTTCAGATTTCTCTGCCATAACTGGACTGGTGTTTTGGTGACTGAACTAAATAACCTCTTCTTTTGAAAGTATGAAAAAAACATAGGTAAGGGCTGGTCTGAGCAGAGGTATGGTCTGTCCAGTATGCTAAGTACCCACATACCTTCCACATCCCAAAGTGATGACTATGGTGACTTTGAAAATGATGACCTTCCACATTCCAAAATGAAGACAGCTTTGACTGTCTATGTTTGTGACCCTGATGACTCATTTCACTCTGCCAGTATGTGTTCATTTTCAAAACATAACACACAAAGAAAAAGGCACAATGACATGTGTTTACAGTAAACCCTGTAGTCGTGATAGCCACACAGAGAGGCAGATCACATCCACATGAAGGATTTAGGCCCACAGCCCAAACATTTATTTTGTAACTTCCATTGAATTTCCATTGAAACTTCCATTGAACAAGCCCTCACTGGATGGCAGTCCAGTGAAAAGGTTCACTGGACTGCCATCTATTAAACAAAAAGAAGGTTGCAACACAGACAATGATGAAGATAGTCAGTAGTCTTTACTGTCAGGGTGAGTGTTCAGGAAGTCTTTGCTCTGCCCTTCATGGGGCAAATCAGATGCTCCGGGGGTCGTTTCCGAGGTAACCGGTAGCAGAGGGTGTGTCTGCGGAGCATGAGGAGAGGCGGCAGGGGCAGGCTTTGGGTGGTGGAGGTGTGTGTCATTCCTGTCTGAGGGTCCTCTGTCTGCGGCCCATATCGTCCACACCTTCAACACACAAACACACACGCGAACACATATGTGACTTGTTCCAGGAAACTAGGCGTATGTCGCGCGTCACTACTTCACAGGGGAACATAAACTTTTACATTTTTATAAAAATTTGTTTTTTGGCAGAAATGCCTTCTTGAACATGTGAACTTTCATGTGCCTTAACAACAAACTTGTATGCCATCTGTAAATGGGCAATTGTTATTTTACTGTTGTTCTTTAATTACTTGTTACTTTTATTTCTTATTCTTATCTGTATTTTTTTTAAACTGCATTGTTAATTAGGGGCTCGTAAGTAAGCATTTCACTGTATTCGGCCCATGTGACTAATACAATTTGATTTGAAATACAAATACAATTGTTCAATTACGAGCCTAGTTGGTTTAGCCACAGAAAAAGGGGGAGCAACCTTCCCGATAGCCATTATTGGCTGAGATAATGGACATGTCGAGAGATGAGTTCGGATTGGTCTGCCATGTAGCAGCTTCTGTCTATTTGAGCTGGTCAGTATGTGTAGGTAATCCTGTCTAACGCAGGTGTTTATATATATATATATATATATATATTGTGTAGTAGATAAGTGTTGCTCTCCACTTTCTGGAGGACCATGTTTTGAAATCAGTAGAATTAGAGTATGATATTTTATTTTATTTTTATTTTACCTTTATTTAACCAGGCAAGTCAGTTAAGAACAAATTCTTATTTTCAATGACGGCCTGGGAACAGTGGGTTAACTGCCTGTTCAGGGGCAGAACAACAGATTTGTACCTTGTCAGCTCAGGGGTTTGAACTCGTAACCTTCCGGTTACTAGTCCACCGCTCTAACCACTAGGCTACCCTGCCGAGGAGATGGAGATAACACCTGTCTCCGGATTACATCTTCAAACTAAGTAAGGGCAACCATGGCATCCATGACAGGGAGAAGCATCCATTCCATCTATATGGGTAAGATAGACTAGCTAGCTACATTTTCAGTTATTACACATTTCTAATTTTGACAGAAAGTTGTTTTCATTTCAAGTTAAAGTGTACTATTAGCTAGCTAGCTAATGTTATGTGTGTGATCTGTGTAGTAATATTACTTCTATATCAGAGCCATTTTCTTTGCTAGTTATAGCCTAATGTTAGCTAGCTAACGTTGAACCTACCTGCAGATTCATGCAGGGTTGTAACTTCATGAGTTGGGATTATGGTTCATTGTTTAGCTAGCTAGCTACATGTCTTAACAAAATACTCCACTATGCAAGTGTGACAGGTTAAAGGAAATATTCATAGCCTGTTATACATTAAAAAGTATTAGTAAGTTCATAGTATGTGAGGATCTTAAAACATCTAAGGTTAAAAAGATGCATTCAGTATTAGTTGATAGAGATTGATAACATTCATATAATTGTGTTAAAGTTCAAATTTGTCAAAGGGTACGAATTGTGAGAGTAATGTGTAAACGTTATATTGATTACTTTATTTTGTGGTGCCTAAAAGTGTTAATCTGTGATCTATGAAATGCTCTTAATCTATGAGCCGGAGATCGATTGCTCTGGTCTCCACCCATATACCTGGGGAAAATCGCGGTCTTTTCTCATTGAACTAAACGTTGACTTGAGAATACAACACCATATCACTGTCGTGATTATTTCTCCCCTGTTTTCAGGTACTTTATTGATGATAAAAAATAGTCATTTAAATGTTATAACTCGCTAACAACAAGAGTGTTTAAGGTTTTTAAGTTTGAAGAGAGTAATATTAGCCCTGCTCGGTTGAAGTGAAGAATAGCATCGTACTGAGAGTAGCTGCCATCTTATGCCGATTGTGAATGAACATGTGCGTTGTTAATAAGATATTTTGCTGTGTTATTTGTATAATGGGTTTTCTGTTGTTTTGTAATGTGTTACTTTTGTGAAACACTAAACATTGAATTGAGACTACAACACCGTATCACTGTCGTGATTATTTCTCCCCTGTTTTCAGGGGCGTAACACAAGTATCCATTTCAATAGGGTGAGTAAAATGGTCAGTGAGCTGTTCTCTCATTTATGTCTGGAATTAGCTAGCAAGCTAGCCAACATTAGCCAGTTAGCTTGGGTGCTTGACTGCTGTTGTTAGGACAGAACGCTCGGGTATAACCCTTAAAGAGATGGGTGGGGCTAAAGCTTAAGAGGTTGTGAACGTTGCTGAATGGGTGTAGACAAAGAAGAGCTCTCCAGTAGGTACCAAAACATTCAACGGACATTTCTCAAAAGTGAGGATACAAGTTTACAAATTTCAAAGCAGAATTACTTTCCTATTGTTCCTCAACCATAGCGTACGATGTACCATATTCTAGCTCTGAGTCTCTTCTTTTATCCATTGTAAAAAACACTATTTCTAATTTTGCTAAATAAGACTGAATCGATCCGCTCAGTCACATACATAGAAAGGAATTTGTCACTATTCTACAATTATTCACTGTTTTAAGACTGAGCATGTCTGAACCACGCATATACAACAGCATATACTGTACATCTCTACAAAGATTACCGTTTAAAGCCACTAGGGGGCAGTATGTTGCCCTGGCTGTCCAGGGGTGGAGCCCTCAGGTGACTGAGCCAGAGCAGCCTCTCTCTCTCCCCCCACTCAGGGTCCACATCCTGGGGTGAGTCTGCTCGGCTCCCCCTGGCCCCGCTCCAGTTCCTGTGGATGTACACCTATATTTGTCCTGCACTCTTTTTATGTGAAAGCTCATCATTGAGATTTCCAATGTATTTATAACAACTGGCAAATAAACTTGAAGGAACTATCCAAAAACAACCCCTACCCCTGACTACTACAAGAAGTGCCTATGGGTAGGGGCTGTTTTTGGATGGGGCTGAACTTGCCTGGGTCTCCCCCTCCACTGGAAGAAGAAGCGTGCCAAGGTATGGGGGCCCATTCTGGAAGGAGGAGGTAGAGATAGGCGAGGCAGGCTGGCCTCCCTCTGGGGCTTACGCTGCTCCCTCTCAGCCCTATCCCTCCACCTCTTCTCCTGCTCTTCGCTGTTCTCCACTTGCACCCAGTGCAAGAACTCCAGTCGAGGTTGGGTAGGTGGGAGGGGCAAGTAGAATATTTCCCTGGGAGTGGCCAATGAGTTGGTGACCTGGGCTTTGTGGGCGGTACCTCTCGGAGGGCCCTGCAGGACCAGACGATGCTGCAGGCGAGGCTTGAAGCCTGGGTACCTCATCTCCATGTTGCTGCACAGTAACACCCCTCTCACACTAGCCTGAACTCTCCTACTCTGTAGCTACAGCAACACCTGTTCAATTACCTGTTGCTGCTGGCTGATGAAGTCACTTTGTTTCTATAGCAACATGGTCATTGTTGTCTGTCACTGAAAAAAATATAGAGTAAATGGAATAATGTCATTCTAATTCTAGAAAACAACAAGCAAATATAAGTAACCCGATTGTAACGTTTCTGAGGTTGGCTTGCTGTCAACAGTCTGAGGGTTTAAAGTTTAAGGTTTCAGATTAAAAGATTAAAGAGAAAAATCTACCATTGCAATGTTATGGACATTAAAACCTTACAGGATTTAATGCTGTGTCAAATAGCATCAACAGCCATAATCTACAAGGCCAAAGAGAACTCAATGTAACTTGATGCGTTTGATTTACTCCTCTGAACTCAACAATCTGTTACAAAACTCACACATGCAAATGCACACACAAAAGCTTCCAACTCATCTAACAATGCAGGCTGCCTAGCTACCTGTTGCTATAAGATACTGCTGGGCCTGTCGCCATGGCAGCAGATTCTCACTCTCTCTGCAGCGTTACAACACACACACACACCGCACCATTTAGCTGTGCTGTGGCGAGCGTTTCATAAGTCCTTGAGCTTTCCCCGGTCCAGCGAACACCTGTTGTGTACAGAATTCAAATGAGACACACACACACACACACACACACAGAGACAGACACACAGAAAGAGAGAGACAGAGGCAGAGAAAGTGAGAGAGAGAGAGACAGAGATATACATAGAGAGAGAGAGAGCTAGAGAGAGAGAAATACATAGAGAGAGAGAGAGCTAGAGAAACACAGACGAAGTGAGACACCGAGAGAGAGCTAGAGAGACAGAGAAAGAGAGAGAGAGAGGCAGACACACACACAGAGAGACAGACACACAGAAAGAGAGAGACAGAGGCAGAGAAAGCGAGAGAGAGAGACAGAGATATACATAGAGAGAGAGAGCTAGAGAGAGAGAGACAGAGAAACACAGAGGGAGTGAGACACCGAGAGAGAGCTAGAGAGACAGAGAAAGAGAGAGAGAGAGGCAGACACACACACAGAGAGACAGACACACAGAAAGAGAGAGACAGAGGCAGAGAAAGCGAGAGAGAGAGACAGAGATATACATAGAGAGAGAGAGCTAGAGAGAGAGAGACAGAGAAACACAGAGGGAGTGAGACACCGAGAGAGAGCTAGAGAAAAAGAGAAACACAGAGAGAGAGGCAGACACACACAAAGAGAGAGACAGAGGCAGAGAAAGCGAGAGACAGAGAGAGAGAGAGACAGAGATATACATAGAGAGAGAGAGCTAGAGAAACAGAGAAACACAGAGAGAGAGAGAGGCAGAGATATACAGAGAGAGAGAGCTAGAGAGACAGAGAAACACAGAGGGAGTGAGACACCGAGAGAGAGCTAGAGAAAAAGAGAAACACAGAGAGAGAGGCAGACACACACAAAGAGAGAGACAGAGGCAGAGAAAGCGAGAGACAGAGAGAGAGAGAGACAGAGATATACATAGAGAGAGAGAGAGAGCTAGAGAAACAGAGAAACACAGAGAGAGAGAGAGGCAGAGATATACAGAGAGAGAGAGCTAGAGAGACAGAGAAACACAGAGGGAGTGAGACACCGAGAGAGAGCTAGAGAGACAGAGAAATACAGAGAGAGAGAGGCAGAGATATACATAGAGAGAGACAGAGGCAGAGAAAGCGAGAGAGAGACAGAGAGAGAGAGAGACAGAGATATACATAGAGAGAGAGAGAGCTAGAGAGACAGAGAAACAGAGAGAGAGAGAGCTAGAGAGACAGAGAAACACAGAGGGAGTGAGACACCGAGAGAGAGCTAGAGAGACAGAGAAATACAGAGAGAGAGAGAGGCAGACACACACACAGAGACAGACACACATGAATAGAAAGATTGAGAGACACACAGATAGAAAGTGAGAGACATAGAAAGAGAGACAGAGATAGAGAGAAACAGGGATATAAAGAACAGAGTGAGAAAGACCCATCATGATTCTACATTATCAGATCATGGTATCAATCATGTCATTGTATCATATCATTCATTAATATGAGATGCATTGTCTTTTGGCTGATGCTGACGTACAGTTTGCTTACACTGAAATTAAACCCTAGAAAGTCAGACGTGTGTGTATGTGTTTGCTTTAATGCTTAACCCTGACATATGACTCTAATCATTCCCTGGATGTGACACTGCAACATGCTTCACCTCAGCCCTAACTGAGGGTTATCATAACAGTGCATATGATTCACAACCATGACTCAGTGTGAGTAGACCACACACATACACAGAGAGGGGAAAGGGGGATACCTAGTCAGTTGTACAACTGAATGCCTTCAACTGAAATGTGTCTTCCGCATTTAACCCAACCCCTCTGAATCAGAGAGGTGCGGGGGGCTGCCTTATTCAACATCCACATCTTCGACACCCGGGGATCAGTGGGTTAACTGCCTTGCTCAGGGGCACAACATATTTTTACCTTGTGTAAGGGTGTGAACTGGTGGCAGAGAAGTCAGACGCAGGAGAGAGATAATTGTGTTTCCAACGACGCAGTTTATTTACCAAAAACCCACCGGAAAACAGAATAAAAATCCATGGGTAACAACCTGCCGCACACCAGTACAGACGTACACATACACTTATAATAAACAATCACCGACAAGGACATGAGGGGAAACAGAGGGTTAAATACACACCAGTACAGATGTACACATACACTTATAATAAACAATCACCGACAAGGACATGAGGGGAAACAGAGGGTTAAATACACAACATGGAATTGATGGGATTGGAACCAGGTGTGATGGAAGACAAGACAAAACCAATGGAAAATGAAAAATGGATCAGCGATGGCTAGGTCAGCGGAGTCGACCGCCGAACACCGCTCGAACAAGGAGAGGGACCAACTTCAGCGGAGTCCACCGCCGAACACCGCTCGAACAAGGAGAGGGACCAACTTCAGCGGAAGTCGACCGCCCAACACCGCTCGAACAAGGAGAGGGACCAACTTCAGCGGAGTCGACCGCCGAACACCGCTCGAACAAGGAGAGGGACCAACTTCAGCGGAGTCGACCGCCGAACACCGCTCGAACAAGGAGAGGGACCAACTTCAGCGGAGTCGACCGCCCAACACCGCTCGAACAAGGAGAGGGACCAACTTCAGCGGAGTCGACCGCCCAACACCGCTCGAACAAGGAGAGGGACCAACTTCAGCGGAGTCGACCGCCGTACACCGCTCGAACAAGGAGAGGGACCAATTTCAGCGGAAGTCGACCGCCCAACACCGCTCGAACAAGGAGAGGGACCAACTTCAGCGGAGTCGACCGCCGAACACCGCTCGAACAAGGAGAGGGACCAACTTCAGCGGAGTCGACCGCCGAACACCGCTCGAACAAGGAGAGGGACCAACTTCAGCGGAAGTCGACCGCCCAACACCGCTCGAACAAGGAGAGGGACCAACTTCAGCAGAGTCGACCGCCGAACACCGCTCGAACAAGGAGAGGGACCAACTTCAGCGGAGTCGACCGCCGTACACCGCTCGAACAAGGAGAGGGACCAATTTCAGCGGAAGGGACCAACTCGACCGCCCAACACCGCTCGAACAAGGAGAGGGACCAACTTCAGCGGAGTCGACCGCCGAACACCGCTCGAACAAGGAGAGGGACCAACTTCAGCGGAGTCGACCGCCGAACACCGCTCGAACAAGGAGAGGGACCAACTTCAGCGGAGTCGACCGCCCAACACCGCTCGAACAAGGAGAGGGACCAACTTCAGTGGAGTCGACCGCCCAACACCGCTCGAACAAGGAGAGGGACCAACTTCAGCGGAAGTCGTGACACCTTGTCAGTTTGGGGATTCGATCCAGCAACCTTTCGGTTACTGGCCCAATGCTCTAACCACTAGAGGGAAGGATACGAGAATTAAAAATATGAAGGAGAGCAGATGTGAAGAGAGGAGAGACATGAAGAAAGGAAAGACGCAGGAGAAATATATGAGAGAACAGGAAGCAGTGCTTGTTTTCTCTCTCAAATGTTTTCACTCCCAATGTTGCTATGACGACCTCTCCTCTAGATTCTTTTCATTGTGCTACCTCTCATCCCTCCTTCTCACTACCTTTCAGCCTGCAGAGCGCGTGCATGAGTGTGTGTCTCTGAGACATGCTTTTCTGAAACTTAGTTGCTCAGATCCCATAACCCCCTCACTTTGCCTAACAGGAATGGTTACACTTCTCCTCAGAGTGCTTCCAATCTTCTCTCTCTCTCTCTCTTTCTCTCTCTGCTGTCCATATTGTGCGTTATGTGATTAGGTAAGACTAGGTAAAATTAAACATTTAACACTAAACATGACATTCAATCCTGACTTGGATTAGGGTTAGATGGGTTAGGATTTAGGTTAGATGATTAAAATAAATATATATATCTTGATTTGTATTTATAGATTTGCAGCTCTATCATACAATAGATACTCACACACCTACCGTACATAGTTCAACAAGGCTTTGCTGCTCAAACTCAGAGCTGTGTTGAACTATGTAGACAGGTGACTTGTTAGGGTTTGTTGGGAGAGAATGGAAACTTTTGTGCAATCCTTTTGTCTTTTCTTCTCAATTGTCAACAGTGGCACAGGAATGGCTGAGGGCATAAACACAGTGACACAAACACACAGTCATTTTATTTTATACACATGCAGAAGGGAGAGGGAGGAGATATAGGGAGAGAGGGAGATGTGGAACGGTTGGAGAGAAAGGGGAGATGGAATCCGCCGCTTTACACACACACACACACACACACACACACACACACACACACACACACACACACACACACACACACACACACACACACACACACACACACACACACACACACACACACACACACACACACACACACTGCATTAAAGTTTATACAATAGCTACCAGGATTCTTCCTCTGCACAGAAGAGATGCTGATGTCTCTGAAAGCTTTTTTGGTTTTAATAGTTCATTCTCTATGTAGCCAGCACTATGCTCCACTAGACAGCATTTAAAAAGCAAACCAGTGAGCCAAATGGAAACTCACTGAGCCTGCAATTCAGAGGTATTAAATTATTTTTTTATTTTGAGAGGGGGGGGGAGTAGAGAGGGACAGAAACTCAGATTAAATAATCTCTGGCTTTCCTGCTCAAGACAACTGGCTACTGAGAGAAAGAGAGACAGAGAGACAGAGAGAGAGAGAGAGAGAGAGAGAGAGAGAGAGAGAGAGAGAGAGAGAGAGAGAGAGAGAGAGAGAGAGAGAGAGAGAGAGAGAGAGAGAGGCTCACACATACTGACTACAGTGGGGTTGGGGAGAGTGCAGATTCATCCTGTAGAGATCTCCCCACAGCCTCAGAGGGAGAAAAGGAGGAATATTTTAAAAAGAGAGAAATACAGAATGGGAAACACATATGTTTTAAGGGGAGAGAGAGGAAGGATGATTTATTGTGGAGCAAGCCATTGACAAGCTGACTGAACATTGCTGGAGAAAATCAACTCTGAAAAGATTGTAGGATAGGAAAAGAGGGACAGAAGGAAAGAGGACGGATCGAGAGATGCATGCAGTCAACCGTACTCATTCGATGGTAAGGATTATTGTTCATTCGATGGTAAGGATAATTTTTTTGTGCGATGCAAATGTGTGTGTTTGTGTTCGCTTGGACATATGTCTGGGTTAGACATAGATACACTGGCACTGAGGTAAACACACACACACACACACACACACACACACACACACACACACACACACACACACACACACACACACACACACACACACACACACACACACACACACACACACACACACACACACACACACACACACACACACACACACACACACACACACACACACACACAGAATCAGAGCAGTAGAAGGAGAAGAGTGCCATCTGTGATGTGCCACAGTGGTGTCATCTCATTTGTGCTAACTGCTCAGACTCTGTCGTGTTTTTGTGTGTGTGTGTGTGTGCCCGCATGTTTGTGTGTATTGAAGCGTCAGCATCCAGCACCCTCTCTCTAACCCTCCCTCTCTTTTATCCCTGTCATTCCATTTTCTTTGCTCTCACTCTCTCCCATACCTCCATCTCCCTCTGTCTGTTAGTACAGATAGCTTAGTTCCACTGCAGATTACTCCTTCACCCCTCCTACTGCAGTCTCAGCTACAGCCAGACAACCTCCTCTAGTCTTCTCCTTTCCTCCTCTCCCACCTTTCCTCCTCTCCCACTTTCATCCTCTCACACCTTTCTTCCTCTCCCACCTTTCCTCCTCTCCCACCTTTCCTCCTCTTCCTCCTTTCCTCCTCTCCCACCAGCAGGTGTGGATAGAGTGTTGGATCAGTATTCAAAAGGTTGTTGAATTGAATCCCCGAGCTGACAAAGTAAAAATGTGTCGTTCTGCCCATGAACAAGGCAGTTAACCCACTGTTCCCTGGGCGCCGAAGATGTGGATGTCAATTAAGGCAGCCCCTCACACCTCTCTGATTCAGAGGAGTTGGGTTAAATGCAGAAGACACATTTCAGTTGAATACATTCATTTGGACAACTGACTAGGTATCCTCATCTCCTCTATCTCCTTTTGATATATTCCTCTTCCTCTCATTTCCTTGACACATGGTCTAGTAGTCTCTCTACCCCTTTCTTTCCATTGTGTGAGTGTGTGTATGTGTTTTATTTCAGACTTCCTCTGTTATCTTAACTGGTAATCACTGCCACCAGGTGGTGACTGGTCGTCATCAGTGCACACTTCACACACACAAATATTTTCATTCAATCAAAATATAATTCAAGTAAATAAGAAAAGAGGGACAAAAATCAAATCAAATGTAATCCATTGCATATGAAAATAGACTGGAAATCAAATCAAATGGAATGGTTGAGAGTTGAAAGAACAGGAGGTACTCTCTCAACCTGTCCTCTGGCTATCTAAATGTGTTACAAAACCTGTCCTTAACACATTATCTTCCCCGTCTCTCTCCACCGCTCTCGTTCACTCCTTCTCTCTCTCTGCCAGGTCTCCTTAGTGTGTACAGAGCCATACCCAGTACACCTGTCGCCACAATGTGACAGCGACCGTCTGACCACGGAGACATCACCTAGACAGTCCACAACACTTTAGATTCCTATGGCACTGTAACCTGGCAACAGCAGATACCTACAGTGCTGTAACTTGGCAACAACACTGAGTCACCTCAATCGAATTGCCACCTCTGAATCAACTCCTCTCTGCTGTGAGGATGCTGAGGGTGTCAATGGTCCTACTGCAGAGGCAGCTGGTCCTGTGTGTGTGGGTGTGTGTGTCCAGTGCACTAGTGGTCCATTCCCTGCCATGGAGCGTCTCCTGCCCGGCAGGGTGTGTGTGTCAGATCAAGCCCTGGTTTTCCCCCCAGTCATTGTCCTGCGAGGTTCCAACTGTGGACTGTAACAACCTGTTCCTGACCCAGCTCCCCTCCCCTCTCCCCCTAGACACACACACCCTCTGTCTGCAGAGTAACCTGCTGTCTGCCTTGGAGACACCACTGATACAGACACTCCCCAACCTCACAGAGCTGGATCTGTCTCAGAACCGCTTCAGCAGTGTTAGGACACTAACCTCAACCCAGCCCCAGACTCCCTCCCTGCGCTCCCTACTCTCCTTGCACATGGAGGAGAATCAGCTCCGGTCCCTGCCCCCTGCCGCCTTCTCTTCCCTGCCTGCCCTACAGGAGCTCTTCCTCAGCCACAACCAGCTGGCCTCCCTGGCTCCTAGAGCCTTCTCTGGCTTGGGCTCTCTGCTGCGCCTGCACCTCAACAACAACCAGCTGACCTCAATTGACCCCTTCTGGTTCACCACCCTGCCCTGCCTCCAGGTGCTGATGCTGGGGGGAAACCCAGTGGAGGTCCTCCCTGAACGGGGCTTCCAGGCGCTGGCATCTCTACGCAGCCTGGTGCTGGGGGGCATGGGGCTGAAAGGGTTGCCTGAGAGGGCCCTGGAGGGGCTGGACAGCCTGGAGAGCCTGTCCTTCTACGACAACCTCCTCACCACTGTCCCCACACAGGCTCTGAGGAGGCTCCCAGGCCTGAAGTTCCTGGACTTGAATAAGAACCGTCTGAGTCTGGTTCAGACAGGGGACTTCAGGGACCTGGTCCACCTGACAGAGCTGGGTCTGAACAACATGGAGGAGCTGGTGGCCATCGAGAGGGCAGCCATGGAGAACCTGCCTGAGCTCACCAAGCTGGAGATCACCAACAACCCCCGGCTGTCCTACATCCACCCCCAGGCCTTCTTCCAGCTGGGCAGGCTCGAGAGCCTGATGCTGAACTCCAACGCTCTGACTGCTCTGCACCAACACACTGTCCTGTCTCTGCCCAGACTGAGGGAGGTCAGCCTGCACTCCAACCCCCTCCGCTGTGACTGCCTGTTTCGCTGGGTGGCTGAGGAGCACCCTCACACAGATGCTGACGCACACACAGATACACAGATGCCACAGGCTGTGAGGTTTATCCAGCCCCAGGCCACATTGTGTTCTGAGCCTCCAGAGCTGAGGGCTCGCAGGGTGAGGGAGGTGTCAATCACAGAGATGTCAGCCTCCTGCCTCCCCCTCATCCCCCCTGGCATCCTCCCCCCCTACGTGTGGGTGAGAGAGGGGGAGAGGCTGGCCCTGCACTGTCGCGCCCTGGCAGAGCCTCAGCCCACAATCTACTGGGTCACTCCTTCTGGACAGAGACTGGGATCATCCAACAACACCCACAGCCACAAGCCTGCATCCAGACACTACTCCAAGCCTGCATCCAGACCCTACTCCAAGCCTGGATCCAGACCCTACTCCAAGCCTATCTCCAGCCTCAACTCCAAGCCTAGATCCAGACCCTACTCCAAGCCTGGATCCAGACCCTACTCCAAGCCTGGATCCAGCCTCAACTCCAAGCCTGGATCCAGACCCTACTCCAAGCCTGGATCCAGACCCTACTCCAAGCCTGGATCCAGACCCTACTCCAAGCCTATCTCCAGCCTCAACTCCAAGCCTGCATCCAGCCAGACATCAAACTACTCCTCTTACCATTCACACTTACCCAGCCCAGCATCTGGTAATGCCTCTGTCCTCTTTTCCAGCCTCACCCCTTCCTCTCCCCCCCTCCTTTCCTCCCCTGCCTACCGGCTCCTGCCAGAGGGAACATTGGAGATTGTCATGGTGACATCCCGGGATTCGGGTCTGTACACCTGTGTGGCTGAGAACACACTGGGGGCCGACACTCACAGTGTGACTGTAGGGGTGCAGGGGCCTGGGAAGGGGTTGAGGCAAAAGATGTTGGAGGGTAGAGGATAGGGGTTAAAGAAGAGGGTTTTGAGGGAAGGGAGGTCACCTGAGGGCAAGGGTCAAGACAGCAAGCATGAGGAGCAGCACACATATGAGTAAAGCCTAGCTATATAAATAATGAATGATATTATACACATAACAACATACACACATACTTGCAATACATCGTTTCCAAAGATAACATCGCTTCCAGGGATGATTTATAGGATAGATATGGCTACCACTCTTGGCGGGGGTGCGGTTGTAGGTGGTTGTGAAGCCCAATCCAGGAGGCACATGTCCTGCCGCAGTTGGGACATGTTAGGCCTGAATCTGGAGATGCTTGTGGGAGTGGTTGGGAGCATTGGGGCCTGTAAATAGGACATATGACACAGTGGCAGTACATACGACAGTGTTGTACAGTCAGATATGTATATATTTTATATATACAGTACATTTGGAAAGTATTAAGACCCCTTGACTTTTTAAACATTTTGTTATGTTACTGCCTTGTTCTAAAATTGATGAAAAAGTTTTTTTCTCTAATCAATCTACACACAATACTCCATAATGACAAAACAAAAACAGGTTTTTAGAACGTTTAAAAAATGTATTAAAAAACAACTGAAATATGACATTTACATAAGTATTCAGACCCTTTACTCAGTACTTTGTTGAAGCACCTACAGCCTCGAGTCTGTAATCGCTACAAGCTTGGCACACCTGTATGTGGGGAGTTTCTCCCATTCTTCTCTGCAGATTCTCTCAGGCTCTGTTGGGTTGGATGGGGAGAGTTGCTGCTCAGCTATTTTCTCTCCAGAGATATTCGATGGGGTTCAAGTCCGGGCTCTGGCTGGGCTAATCAAGGTCATTCAGAGACTTGTCACGAAGCCACTCCTGCATTGTCTTGGCTGTCTGCTTAGGGTCGTTGTCCTGTTGGAAGGTGAACCTTCACCCCAATCTGAGTACATGAGTGCTCTGGAGCAGGTTTTCATCAAGGATCTCTCTGTACTTTGCTCCGTTCATCTTTCCCTCGATCCAGACTACTCTCCCAGTCCCTGCTGTTGAAAAACATCCCCGCAGCATGATGCTGCCACTATCATGCTTCACTGTAGGGATGGTACAAGGTTTCCTTCAGACATGATTATTGGCATTCAGGCCAAAGAGTTCAATCTTGGTTTCATCAGACCAGAGAATCTTGTTTCTCATGGCCTGAGAGTCCTTTAGGTGCCTTTTAGCAAACTCCAAGCAGGTTGTCATGTGCCTTATACTGAGGAGTGACTTTGGTCTGGCCACCATTAAGGCCTGATTGGTGGAGTGCTGCAGAGATGGTTGTCCTTCTGGAAGTTTATCCCATCTCTGCAGAGGAACCCTGGAGCTCTGTCAGAGTGACCATCGTGTCCCCGATTGCTCAATTTGGCCAGGCGGTCAGCTCTAGGAAGAATCTTGGTGGTTTCAAACTTCTTCCCTTTAAGAATGAGGCCGCTGTGTTCTTGGGGACAGTCACATCAACGCTCCAGATCTGTGCCTTGACACAATCCTGTCTCAGAGTTCTACGGACAATTCCTTCAACCTCATGGCTTGGTTTTTGCTCAGACGTGCACTGTCAGCTGTGGGACCTTATGTAGAATATATTATCAAAAGTGTCTGTTTTTGTGTATAGATTGATGCGGACATTTTCCACAAAATGTGGAAAAAGGGAAGGGGTCTGAATACTTTCCGAGTGCACTGTATGCATAGGCCTACACATTGGCATGGTTTGAGTTTGTATAAAGAGGACACTCAAACTGTGGTACTTGCCATAGAGAAAATAAATGGACTATTACAGGAGAGAAGTATTCTTCACTTAAGCAAAGGGACAGTCATTTTCCAAATAGTGTCATTTTATTGTAGCCTATCCCTGCCTTCTTTGAGGTTTTGTAAATCTAAGTGGTTAATGTGACCAGCCCTTTCTCACTCCGCCTATTACATTGGCTTCCTGTCACCTTGCGTTATTCTTCTATCCTACTGCCTTTACATAACATTACCTTGTTTTCCTACCCAGTGTGCCACTTCTCTTTCAAATAGGATTGAGATGTATTAAATTCTATTTTGAGCTATTATTGAAAAAAGTTGTACTGATTTATGTTGATGGTTTGTTTTCCTGTCCATATTCACTAATTCCCTTATAGCTGGAGGCAGATGAGAGCAATAGATTATGCACTCTCCAAAATGGTAACTGTTGACTACATTGAATTCACAACTCAATATTTCTAACCATCTTTCTATGACAACTTAAATTCATATTTTAATCTAGAACTTTTATCTTCCTACTGGCCATTGACTGTAACAGGAATGGATCGTTATACCCTACATAATTAGAATGTTATGCAGAAGAGCCAGTATTTTTGTAGGAAAAGCACACTAAATTAAACAAAGACTCAGAAGATTATTACTTCTCATTGAACACAGACACAAGTTAACAGAAATGGTGCAAGGAACTGAGCAGTTAGCATCTCAACCGGTGTTAAACTCAGTTTGGCCTCTTTATCTCTGTCTTCCTCATACCAAGAAAATGTATCTTACTCAAGGCATTGATTAATTCTTTTCAGAATATATTTAGTTTTAGGTTCAGGAAAATGTAGTTTAAAAGATTGAACATTTGGACTTGGTGCTAAATGTGCCAGAGTTTGTTATACATTATTACAATTACAGTATAATTAATTGAGTTTATACCATGGCGTTGTTGTATACTCGTTTCTGATTGACTTGAATGGCATTTTAAAACGTGCATTATTTCCCTATAATTAAACGTTATATTTGTACAGTAGAATTCAATGGCTGTAGTTCATTCTTACATGTTCTATGTTTAGCTGCTTTTGAAAGCAAAAGTCGACTTGAAAATATTACTGGCATTGCTGAATTCGACTTTCATAATAGCAAGCTAGTACAAATGGTTTGGTTAGCTAAACTAGCAAGTCTGTTTGTTTGTTTACCAAGGCAACTACTGTCGCTGTCGACTAAATTTACTAGCTGCTTCAGTGAATCTGGAACATATTTCTACCGGCAAATGAACACATTTCTACTGGTAAATGTGCTAAGTTATAGCCACGGAATAAAAGGGATAATCAATTTGGGGCGCTATGTATTCTCTGAAAAAAAATGCAATGCAGTGGAAGGTTAGCTCACTCCGCTAGGGAGTTATGGAACACATCTTCCACGACGTTTATTATTTTACACAGAACAAATAGCCCCTAGTTGATTATCCCTTGCATCTTCTAGTGTGGCAGAAAATAACAAGTGAATTAAACTAGATGCTCCATCTCATACACTACATGACCAAAAGAATGTGGACACCTGTTCGTGGAACATTTCAAAATCATGGTCATTAATATGGAGCTGTTATGACAGCCTCTACTCTTCTGGGAAGGCTTTCCACTACATGTTTGAACATTGCTGCAGGGATTTGCTTCCATTCAGCCACAAGAGCATTGGTGAGGTCGGGCACTGATGTTGGGCGATTAGGCCTGGCTCGCAGCAGCTGTTCCAATTCATCCCACAGGTGTTCTATGAGGTTGAGGTCAGGGCTCTGTGCAGGCCAGTCAAGTTCTTCCACACCGATCCTGACAAACCACTTCTGTATGGACCTGGCTTTGTGCATGGTGGCATTGTCATGCTAAAACAGGAAAGGGCCTTCCCCTAACTGTTGCCTCAAAGTTGGGAGCACAGAATTGTCTAGAATGTATGCTGTAGCGTTAAGATTTCCCTTCACTGGAACTAAGGGGCCTGGCCTGAACCATGAAAAAGAGCCCCAGACCATTATTCCTCATCCACCAAACTTTACAATTGGCACTATGCATTCGGGCAGGTAGTGTTCTCCTGGCATCCACCAAACCTAGATTTGTCCATCGGACTGCTAGATGGTGAAGCGTGATCCATTACTCTAGAGAACACGTTTCCACTGCTCCAGAGTCAAATGGAGGCTGTTGATCATTTCATGAAGCTCCCAACAAACAGTTATTGTGCTGATGTTGCTTCCAGAGGCAGTTTGGAACTTGGTAATGAGTGTTGCAACCCAGGACAGACGATTTTTACCCGCTACACCAGGGCTGCCCAACCCTCTTCCTGGAGATCTACCATCCTTGGACTGAAAACCTACAGGACAGTAGACACTTCAGCACTCGACTACACGCTTCAGCACTCGGCGGCCCGTTCTGTAAACTTGTGTGGCCTAACACTTCGCGGCTGAGCCATTGATGCTCCTAGACGTTTCCACTTTACAATAACAGCAATAACAGCAGGGCAGAAATCTTACGAACTCTCTTGTTGGAAAGGTGGAATCCTGAGATCATTGTACTGCCAATGTTTATCTATGGAGATTGCATGGCTGTGTGCTCCATTGTATAAACTTGTCAGTAATGGGTGTTGCTGAAATAGCCGAATCAACTCATTTGAAGGGGCGCCCACATACTTTGTATATATATTGTATGTGCCCTCATAAACTAGTCCTGGTTGTTTTCTAGGCCCTTCACACAGCACTGTCATTGTTTGCCTGGACTTACTACTTGATGATTTAGTAGAAGGATTGCACTGGCTGCTCTCATACACAACAAAAATAATACAGGAATCATAGTGATCCCATCCTGACCTGGTTCGGTGTCAGATTCGAGGGGGACGGACATAGTCCATCCTGCCTAAGCAGGTTTTTACCCACAATCACCTTAGCAAAGAACCCTGTGTCTTCGTATCCCTTCAACCCTCTGACGGAGTAGTGGTGGGCTCACTGGGAAAAATGGGCAAAGAATTTGTTCTTAACTGACTTGCCTAGTTAAATAAAAGTAAGATACAGATTCAATCACTGCCATTTGCTACACAACCACAGCGTGGTGCTATTTGCTTCCGGTTCAGCAGCATCTCATTTTCTTGAATAGTCAGACAAGCCAGATAATGTATTAGATAGATAGAACAATATTGTCCCAAGTCTTGATGATTAGTTGAATCAAGGTGTGTTAGTGCTGGGATAAAACAAAAACCTGCACACCCTTTAACACTTTAGGACTGGAGGAGAAGAGGACTGAATGATGATTGGCTGACAGCAGTGGTATATCAGACAAGTCAACAAGGCAATTCAGTTAAGAACAAATTATTATTTTCAATGATGGCCTACCAAAAGGCCTCCTGCGGGGGCTGGGATTAAAAATATACATAAATTAAATAAAAATATAGGACAAAACACACATCCCGACAAGAGAGACAACACTACATAAAGAGAGACCTAAGACAATGCAGCAACATATGACAACACAGCATGGTAGCAACACAACCTAACAACAACATTGTAGCAGCACAAAAAAGGTTACAAACATTATTGGGCAGACAACAGCACAAAGGGCTAGAAGGTAGAGACAACAATACATTACGCAAAGCAACCACAACTGTCAGTAAGGGTGTCCATGATTGAGTCTTTGAATGAGGAGTTTGAGATAAAACTGTCCAGTTTGAGTGTTTGTTGCAGCTTGTTTCAGTCGCTAGATGCAGCGAATTGAAAAGACGAGCGACCCAGGGATGTGTGTGCTTTGGGGACTTTTTAACAGAATGTGACTGGCAGAACGGATGTTGTGTGAGAAGGTTGAAGGCTGCAGTAGATATCTCAGAACGGGGAGAGTGAGGCCTAAAAGGGTTTTATAAATAAGCATCAACCAGTGGGTCTTGCAACGGGTATACAGAGATGACCAGCTTACAGAGGAGTATAGAGTACAGTGATGTGTCCTATAAGGAGCATTGGAGGCAAATCTGATTGCCGAATGGTAAAGAACATCTAGCCGGTCGAGAGCACACTTACCTGCCAATCTATAAATTACGTCTCCGTAATCTATCATGGGTAAGATGGTCATCTGAATCAGGGTTAGTTTGGCAGCCGGACCTCGGAGTGTGGTGTCAGGAAAATAACCACGCACTCAACATCAACAAAACAAAGGAGATGATTGTGGACTTAAGGAAAGAACAGAGGGAGCACCCCCCATCCACATCAATGGGACAGTAGTGGAGAAGGTGGAAAGTTATAAGTTCCTCGGCATACACATCACGGACGAACTGAAATCACGGACAAATTGAACGTGGTGAAGAAGGCGTAACAGCGCCACTTCAACCTCAGGAGGCTGAAGAAATGTGGCTCGTCATCTAAAACAGATGCACAATCGAGAGCATCCTGTCAGGCTGTATCACCGCCTGGTACGGCAATACACCACCCGATGTCACAGTAAGGCCAAAAAGATAATCAAGGACAACAACCACCCGAGCCACTGCCTGTTCACCCCACTATCATCCAGAAGGCGAGGTCAGTACAGGTGCATCAAAGCTGGGACCGAGAGACTGAAAAACAGTCATCACTAACATAGAGAGGCTGCTGCCAACATACAGACTCAAATCTCTGGCCACTTAAATAAACAGACTTAATAAAGGTATCACTAGTCACTTTAAATAACACCACTTTAAAAGAATGTTTACATATCCTACATTACTCATCTCATATATCAATGGGGAGAACAAGTATTTGATACACTGCCGATTTTGCAGGTTTTCCTACTTACAAAGAATGTAGAGGTCTGTAATTTGTTATCATAGGTACACTTCAACTGTGAGAGACGGAATCTAAAATAAAAATCCAGAAAATCACATTGTATGATTTTTAAGTAATTAATTTGCATTTTATTGCATAACATAAGTATTTGATCACCTACCAACCAGTAAGAACTCCGGCTCTCACAGACCTGTTAGTTTTTCTTTAAGAAGCCCTCCTGTTCTCCACTCATTACCTGTGTTAACTGCACCTGCTTGAAGTTGTTACCTGTATAAAAGACACCTGTCCACACACTCAATCAAACAGACTCCAACTTCTCCACAATGGCCAAGACCAGAGAGGGTGTAAGGACATCAGGGTTAAAATTGTAGACCTGCACAAGGCTGGGATGGGCTACAGGACAATAGGCAAGCAGCTTGGTGAGAAGGCAACAACTGTTGGCGCAATTATTCAAAAATGGAAGAAGTTCAAGATGACGGTCAATCAGCCTCGGTCTGGGGCTCCATGCAAGATCTTGCCTCGTGGGGCATCAATGATCATGAGGAAGGTGAGGGATCAGACCAGAACTACACAGCAGGACCTGGTCAATGACCTGAAGAGAGCTGGGACCACAGTCTCAAAGAAAACCATTAGTAACACATTACGCCGTCATGGATTAAAATCCTGCAGGGCATGCAAGGTCCCCCTGCTCAAGCCAGCGCATGTCCAGGCCCGTCTGAAGTTTGCCAATGACCATCTGGATGATCCAGAGGAGGAATGGGAGAAGGTCATGCGGTCTGATGAGACAAAAATAGAGCTTTTTGGTCTAAACTCCACTCGACATATTTGGAGGAAGAAGAAGGATGAGTAGAACCCCAAGAACACCATCCCAACAGTGAAGCATGGAGGTGGAAACAGAATTCTTTCAGGATGCTTTTCTGCAAAGGGGACAGGACGACTGCACCGTATTGAGGGGAGGATGGTTGGGGCAATGTATCGCGAGATCTTGGCCAACAACCTCCTTCCTCAGTAAGAGCATTGAAGATGGGTCGTGGCTGGGTCTTCCAGCATGACAACGACCCGAAACACACAGCCAGGGCAACTAAGGAGTGGCTCCGTAAGAAGCATCTCAAGGTCCTGGAGTGGCCTAGCCAGTCTCCAGACCTGAACCCAATAGAAAATCTTTGGAGGGAGCTGAAAGTCTGTATTGCCCAGTGACAACCCCGAAACCTGAAGGATCTGGAGAAGGTCTGTATGGAGGAGTGGGCCAAAATCCCTGCTGCAGTGTGTGCAAACCTGGTCAAGAACTACAGGAAACGTATGATCTCTGTAATTGCAAACAAAGGTTTCAATAACAAATATTAAGTTCTGCTTTTCTGATGTATCAAATACTTATGTCATGTAATAAAATGCAAATTAATTACTTAAAAATCACACAATGTGATTTTCTGGATTTTTGGCCTCTCACAGTTGAAGTGTACCTATGATAAACATTATAGACCTCTACATGCTTTGTAAGTAGGAAAACTTGCAAAATCGGCAGTGTATCAAATACTTGTTCTCCCCACTGTATATACTGTATTCTACACCATCTACTGCATCTTGCCTGTGCCGCACGCCATCGCTCATCCATATATTTATATGCACATATTCTTATTCATCCCTTTACATTGTGTGTATAAGGTAGTTGTTGTGAATTTGTTAGATTACTTAGATATTACTGCATAGTCGGACCTAGAAGCACAAGAATTTTGCTACACTCACATTAACATCTGCTAACCATATGTATGTGACCAATAAGATTTGATTTGAGACCACACTACCTGCTGAGAGAGTTTTCATCTGTATTCTTTGTCGCTGTTTACATACCACTACAGTCCGAGGCTGGCACTAAGACAGCATTGAATGAGCTGTATTCCGCCAGAAGCAAACAAGAAAACACTCACCCAGAGGCGGCGCTCCTAGTAGCCGGGGACATTAATGCAGGGAAACTTAAATCCTATCAGCATGTTCAATATGCAACCAGAGGATAAATATCTCTGGACCACCTTTACTCCACACACAAAGAGGCATACAAAGCTCTCCCTCACCCTCCATTTGGCAAATCTGACCATAATTCTATCCTCCTGATTCCAGTTTACAAGCAAAAATTAAAGCAGGAAGCACCAGTGACTAGATCAATAAAAAAGGGGTCAGAGGAAGCAGATGAAAAGCTACAGGACTGTAGCAGTCATTGGCTTCATCATCGATGACGTCGTCCCCACAGTGACCGTACGTACATACCCCAACTAGAAGCCATGGATTACAGGCATTACAGGCAGCATCCGCACTGAGCTAAAGGCTTGAGCTGTCTCTTTCAAGGAGCGGGACCCTAACCCGGAAGCTGATAAGAAGTCCCGCAATGTTCCCCCGACGAACCATCAAACAGGCAAAGCATAAATACAGGACTAAGATCGGATCGTACTACACCGGCTCTGACGCTCGTCAGATGCTGCAGGGCTTGCAAACCATTACAGACTACAAAGGGAAGCACAGCCCAGAGCTGCCCAGTGACATGAACCTACCAGACGAGCTAAACTACTTCTATGCTCGCTTCGAGGCAAATAACACTGAAACATGCAAGAGAGCATCAGCTGTTCCGGAAGACTTTGTGATCACACTCTCCGCAGCCGACGTGTGAAAGACCTCTAAACAGGTTACCATTTATAAGGCCACAGGGCCAGATGGATTACCAGGACGTACACTGCGAGCATGCCCTTACCAACTGGCAAGTGTCTTCACTGACATTTCCAACCTCTCTCTGTCCGAGTCTGTAATACCAACATGTTTTAAGCAGACCACCATAATTCCTGTGCCCAAGAACACTAAGGTAACCTGCCTAAATGACTACCGACCCGCAGCACTGGTCAAATCAAATCAAATGTATTTATATAGCCCTTCGTACATCAGCTGATATCTCAAAGGGCTGTACAGAAACCCAGCCTAAAACCCCAAACAGCAAGCAATACAGGTGTAGAAGCACGGTGGCTAGGAAAAACTCCCTAGAAAGTGATGTCTGTAGCCAAGAAATGCGTTGAAAGGCTGGTCATGGCTCACATCAACACCATTATCCCAGAAACCCTAGACCCATCATAATTTGCATACCGCCCCAACAGAACTACAGATGATTCGATCTCTATTGCACTCCACACTGCCCTTTCACACCAAAAGGACAAAGTAATACCTATGTGAGAACGCTATTCATTGACTACAGCTCAGCATTCAACACCATAGTGCCCTCAAAGTTCATCAATAAGCTAAGGACCCGGTGACTAAACACCTCCCTCTGCAACTGGATCCTGGACTTCCTGACGGGCTGCCCCCGGGTTGTAAAGGTAGGTAACAACACATCCACCATGCTAATCCTCAACACAGGGGCCCCTCAGGTGTGTGTGCACTCAGTACCCTCCTGTACAACCCGTTTACCTGCATGGCCAGGCACGACTCCAACACCATCATTACATTTGCCGATGACACAACAGTAGTAAGCCTGATCACCGACAACAATGAGACAGCCTATAGGGAGGATGTCAGAGACCTAGCCGTGTGGTGCCAGGACAACAACCTCTCCCTCAACGCGATCAAGACAAAGGAGATGATTGTGGACTACAGGAAAAGGAGGACTTAGCACATCCATTCTGTCCATGCAGGTTGAGAGCTTCAAATTCCTTGGTTTCCACATCACCAACAAACTAACATGGTCCAATCACACCAAAACAGCCGTGAAGAGCGCACAACAAAACCTATTCCCCCTCAGGAGTCTGAAAATATTTGGCATGGGCCTCAGATCCTCAAAAGGTTCTACAGCTGCACCATCGAATGAATCCTTACTGGTTGCATCACTGCCTGGTATGGCAACTGCACGGCTTCCGACCGCAAGGCACTACAGAAGGTAGTGAGTACAGCCCAGTACATCTCTGGGGCCAAGCTTCCTGCTATCCAGGACCTCTATACCAGGCAGTGTCAGAGGAAGGCCCTAAAAGTTGTCAAAGACTCCAGCCACCCTAGTCATAGACTATTGTCTCTGCTACCGCATGGCAAGCGGTACCGGAGCACCAAGTCTAGGTCCAAGAGGCTTCTGAACAGCTTCTACCCCCAAGCCATAAGACTCCTGAACATCTAGTCAAATGGCTACCCAAACTATTTGCAATGCCTCCATTTTAATTAGTTTTTACTTTTATCTCTTATTCTTATCCATATTTTATTTAAACTGCATTGTTGATTATGGGCTCGTAAGTAAGCATTTCACTGTAAGGTTATATTCGGCGTATGTGACAAATACAATTTGATTTGATAATAGCGTAGCTGGGTGATTCTGCAACTGTGTGAACTTCTATGTCCTCAGGGTCAATTTTGGGGATTTTATAAAAAAATATATGTTTTTATTCTTTATATGTTATGTTCACACAACAATCACCCAAGATTTTATAACAGCTCTCTATCAAGTATTTTTGATACTTTTCAGATGGATTTTATACCTCAATTTCACTGTTTTACCCTTGTGCCTGACCCAGACTTTTGAGGTTCTACTATGTTTTTCTATGAGAAAACATTAATAATTACACATTGTGATGTTATATTCTAGAGAAATAGTAAATGAAATAAAATCCATATCAATATTTGTGAGTATGCCCTTTATATTGTTATTTACACAAAACATACCTGTCCTTTGGTATTGGTGTCATTTCCACCACTGAGGACAAATTCCTCATTAATAAAGTTTTGTCAAGAGAATGTTAATTTAGTTACCATGGAAACTTATTGTGACACTGAAGCACATGGCTGAAGCAGACAGTTGTTACTGTTAAGTGATGTCCAGAAATTGAAGAAAATTCTAGGTAAATATTGTTTGTGTAGAGAATATATTTATTATCAGTAATTTCCAAACAGTCTATAATTTATTTAATTTGTGGTAGAATTTAGATTTTTTAAATATATTTTATGTACTTAGTGTAAACTATATGCTAGCTGTAATACTAGCCAAAGCATGCTAAGCAGTCTGTCATTTTTCTCCATAAACAATAGAAGTGTCATTTCCATCCCGGTCACTGTGGTGGAAATAACAGAACATGATGGAAATGACAAAAATCCATTATGTTATTACTTTTTACTTTACATTTTTTTTTTTTTTCAACTTTAGGCTTATTTAATCATGTTTTAAATTAATTTAATCTAGAAAATGTTCCAAGGTGTGCACAATTGGAAAACTTAAGTAGTATTTTTCTTTGTTTTTAGAAGATGCCACATGAAACAGCACAGAGGTCACAGACAGAAACAAAATAAAACATGATCCTATACGATACCAGGAACATCTGCAAAAAGTTCAGGGAAAGATACTGGGAGAAGGGAGAAGTGAAATCTCTCTGAGCTTACAAAGCGAGAACAAATAAGCAAGAGATGGCAATGGAAATGCAACCAATGGAATAGAAGACAGACTTTAAAGAGAACAGTTGCAATGGAGACCTACCTATCAGGCAACACACCACCTCAGTCACCAGAGGACTTGCAGCCAGAACATGAGGCCTACCTATCAGGCAACACACCACCTTAGTCACCAGAGGACTTGCAGCCAGAACATGAGGCCTACCTATCAGGCAACACACCACCTTAGTCACCAGAGGACTTGCAGCCAGAACATGAGGCCTACCTATCAGGCAACACACCACCTTAGTCACCAGAGGACTTGCAGCCAGAACATGAGGCCTACCTATCAGGCAACAGGAGGACTTGCAAGAACACCTACCACAGGCAACACACCACCTTAGTCACCAGAGGACTTGCAGCCAGAACATGAGGCCTACCTATCAGGCAACACACCACCTTAGTCACCAGAGGACTTGCAGCCAGAACATGAGGCCATCATACCTGCCCCTAACATAACTGCCCCTGATGCATGTCCGGTTACCCCTTCCTCATCATCTGCAACAGGAATGAGAAGTCGAATACTTGTTGGAAGGAAAAAGGTTGGAAGAAGTCACTTAAAAACAGGGATCTTTGCGTGACAAATGTCAAACTTGATAAAGCTTAACGGAAAACTGAGAAATACAAAAAAAGGTATGATCAACAGATGAAGAAAATGGAGAGACAATATTCCCCAAAGACAAATACATAACAGAAAATGAAGGGAACTCCGAAGAACTTGAGAAGGATTTGGTGGTTTGAGTGGAAAAACGAAGCTGAAGAGAGAGAAGGGAAAACAAAGAGGGAAACGTGGCAAAGTTCACTGTACATTTGACGGTGAAAAGGTGTGACACACTGCATATTCTATTGGAGGACTTCTCCAAAGGATTGAAAGAGAAGTTGGGGAAACACATGTACAACATTCGACACCAATACTCCAAACTGAGAGAATTAAAAGAGATTCTGCAGAAAGAGGAGATCATCGTGCATATTGACTTTGCAGAGAACTCGGGTGCAACTTTCGCTGGGGATGTCTCCCCCACATTCTGAAATTCCCTTTTTCTTCCCCTCCAGTTTTATCATTGGAATGTGCTACAAAATAGTGCAAAGTTGTGCTTTAGGACCATGAAGACGCCTCCGAGTGTTCGGATAGGCTATTTGGAGTGTTTATCTGACTGAATAAAACAAATTATAATAAAGTTGCACTTTGGTGATTCTCACAAGCAGGTGACCCTCCACACCTGAGTTGGGTATACCACAAATGACGCCGCTCTCTGAGCTCTTCTATGCAGATGACCCCTCTGCAATGTGGACGGATGACACCTCTCTCAAAAACCTTAACCTACCGTGAGCTCTGCCCATCGGCTACTTTCGGAATTTTACTTTGTCTTTAATTAATGAAATGTTTAACAATGGTTGTTGTTCAAAATGTTTGCAATAAAATATTGTTTTCATACGCTTTTTTTTATACATAAATGTAATTTCCACCACACCTTGACATTTCCGCCACACCCATATTTTTTTAGGTAAATTAGTATATTATGTATAATTAGTATATTATGTATCATTTACATTGATTGATTTATTTTAGATAGGGAAATCATATTGTTGTTATCATAATCGCTCAAAAAGGTTGGGTGGAAATATCTTATTTTGTATGATAAATAAATGTTTTCAGCTGTCACAAAGGCAAGTTTATACATTCAAGCGTTGTGTTGAATTATTAATTTTAGAAAAAAATTAAAAAGCACTAAAATAATACTCAATGCAAGTTAATGTACAAATGTATAAGACGTGTTATAAATTAATTGTATGATATTTCATTTAACTAACACTGCTGTCTGAGAAAAATATATACATTCCTGAATAGTACGATCGCAGCCATTATCAAAAATGATTTCTAGACAAATCAAAGCATGCAGGGCCAAAGAGCCCGAAGTTGCAGAATCACCTGCCAAAAATGTTTAAAAGTTGCCAAGACCTGCACGCGTGCATCGCTATCGCCTCACTCACGTGACCAAATAGTGGACTCTTGCAGCGTTCAAATGCTTGTCAGAACAAGGAAACTTCCGACCTGCTACCTGGTCGACATAAACTGCAGGCGTAGGCTCGCCCCACCACTCGCTCTCTTAGCAACAGCCTGCCTCAGTGCGTGATAGTCCGCAGCAGACAGTCACGGTGAAATATATATATATATTTTATGTTAAATGCTATGGTGGCCGTGATGTGACTTAGAAGTAGGCCGCAACCAATACATTTTCAATCGCGACAATGTTTTCAAAGTATCCCAATTTCAGAAAAACTGCCGAAATGGCAACCATGTTTGCGACAATTTCCCGCCGTTTCAACCCCCCAAAAAGGATATCGTCTTTTTGATAACACCTGCCCGAAAGACAGACACGTGATGTTGATTGATACAAGTTGGGTGAAGGTTGTTTTTTGTAATATGTCTATAATTTGTTTGTGGTATTGTTTTATGTAGTAGGCTACTTTAGCCTACACGACATCGCTCAATATTATGTAAACAAAACAATTTCCCCCAGTAGCTAGAATTGAGTGAATATTAATGCGCATGGATGCTGTTGTGCTACTACTTATTGTTTATGCGTAGATAACGTGTCAGGTAACGTTAAGCTTGCTAGCGTTCTTACTCATCTATTTAATTGTGGTGTTATTTGAGGTAGCCAAGGAACAACGATTCATTTATTTGATGAGGATGTGTGTTTATGGATGTGCGTCATAAAGCTACAGCTATCCCTGTTTTGACAGTGCAATTTTCTCAATTTAGTTTTGTATTTTAATAAAACAATGTGACTAAATGAAATGAATTCTTCATGACCGCCATTGCATGATTTTCTATTTTGACAGTGTGTTTCTTATTGAAGCAGGCCTAATGGAAGACCATCAATCAGGTGATCTGCCAAGGAAGGGGAGGACCATAGCCCATCGGTCAAACCCCAGATCCTCGTCTGTCCTCCCTCAGCCAGGCAACTCCCACCAGCACAGCACATGGCTCCATACCCAAAGCAGGACACCCCACCATCCTAAGACTAGAGCTTGTCCCAGGAGACCCCTAAAACCCAGAACCAGAGGGCTTCCAGTGCACATAAGGTTAAATGCCTTAAATCCTCCTGTGCCCAGCAGAAGCAGCCCAGAGTACCCAAGCCTGGGGGCTCTGTCCAACCCGTGACCATTAATGTCAAGCTCCAACTGAGATCCCAGCCCCAGAGACCATATACATGGTCCCAGCACAGACACCAGCCACAGGCCCAGTGTCCACAGCCCTATTCCATTAAAACTCGATCCTCCACCAAGACTCCCACCTGCCCTTCAACCAAACCTAAGCCTTCCATTCCACCTAAATCTAATTCGCCCAAAACTGCCAACCTAAATTCCAGCACAACACCTGGTACATGCCCCCATGATACCCCCCCCCCCTGCTGGGGTACTGCCCCAAGAGGGAGAGGTGCCACCTGTACCACATGAGGTACCCCTTCCACTGGCAGGTGAAGAGGACTGACATCCCGGAATGGGTCAGCCTGGAACCCAGCTCCCAGCTGAAAGCAGAACGTTGGTTCTGTGACCCTGATAAGGAAAGGGTCAACCTGACACATGGGTGAGTGAGTGGCACGACGTAGATGTTGCCCCCCACCACAGAACTTCAGATGACCCTGGCCTATATCCCGATTTCTAACCATGAGAAAATGTCTGACCCTGTATCAATGGTAAGGGGCAACTTCTGCCTTATCAGAGTGGGTATAGTTAAGACTTGGGTTAATTACTTGAGGTTGGAGCTTGCAGCTTTAGGATTATTCCATTTGTTCCTTTTAAAATGGGTAGCTGAAGTATTTGACCCAGGTCTGATGGTTAATGGTAATATTATGTGAAGTAATGTAAGTTTTTCCTCTCTTAATAATCATTCACATTTGAATGAAAATAACTACTCCCTCAGACAGCTCTTCTTCTAGGACTCTCAAGGACCAACTCTGCCTGAACTTTGTCTCACTGATGGTGGAGAATTCCACTGTGTACAGCCAAGTCAGGAGGCTGTCCAACACCACTGGCCCAGAGCTGAACCCTCACTTCCCAACACAGTGGCGCTTCTGGGAATCTGACTATGGCTGGGAAGCCTATGGAGAAGTATCCCACCCACCAAACTGTGGGGATTTTACTTCATGTTTGGTGTGAGGAAGTGAAAGCCTACTGGCAGTCTCAAATTTGACAAAGATATTTTCATTTGTTTAGAGAAGTTGTTCTTAGCCCTCAGTCTGTAGATGGCTTTCCTCTCCTCCTTTCCTTGATGACCTCTGATGGATGAAATGGATTGCTAGAACATGTCCTGACCTTTGAAGTGACCTATGACTCCTTCGGAGTAGATTGACTCTAATAACAGATACTGGATCAGCTATTTAAGCAAATGTCTGATTAAATTCAGGGCTAGGGAAATCTGTTTCTAGATCTGTGGTTTGGGGCTGACTTCATCCTCCTCCCCTGTACCACCTAGGAGAACCTTGAGCTCATGCTGGACTGTCTTAGTAAGGGTCAGGACAGCTGCTGGCTGGGTAAAGACTGGGCCTGTGTAAATCTCAAGATGCTTACAGAGAGAAACTTCATCAGACTCCACCCACTGCATCAGATGCAAACCCACCTTCCGCTCGCCAGACTCCCTAAGACAACACCTCAGGTACAAGCATGCAGTCCGTTACATGTTGCATTGGATTTCAATGTGGATGTTCTTCATACAGTCTTTGATTTTCATTGCCTTGAGATGTGAAAATCAATTTTAGTGTTAACAAGACAATGTGAATATCCTAGGACACTCCCAGTTGGACAGGTAACCCTCCCCAGTCTTGAGGTGGATCCTATGCAGAATTTCAGCTACCATACCCACCGATGTGGACCCTGAGTCAAGGGAACCCCTTTTCCATGCTGGAGGTTCCTCCTGGGATGCTGGTTTACAGGACGGTTCACAACCTGTTCCACAGAACCATGCCAGAGAGCCAGGCCCAGGATCACCAGCAGGTCCAGAACATCTTCCATTGGGACAAGTATAGAATGTACGACTTTCCTCGTAACATTCAGCACTTCAAATACATCAAATGGATTCCAATGGAGGGTTGTGTCTCGCATGTTCCATGGAACAGGTGTCTCTCCAGGAGATTGTTGTTGGCTTTACACTTTTATTTACATTTTCACTCAATTGGACAGGCAGTTATTTGCGACACTGAAATGTACTATAACAATATTCAATTTTTTGTTATACAATTAATTAGGTCGAGTTCAATACTCTTGTGGATTGGTTTCTTTTGTTGCCTTTTTAATTTAAGTCACTCAACATTTAGTCTATTTGTAGAACTATAATGAAAACAAAATGTTAGACATGTTCTTTCTTTTGGTAAAGGGCCCTCTGTGGAAGAAATGGATAAAGAAGTCACTGTTCCTAACTCATTTTCTTCCATCAATTCTTAAGTTGTCTGTGTTCAATGAGAAGTAAAATAAACTCTTTCACTGAAAATCCATTCGATGCAATGCATCACTGCTGATCATAGTCAATAAACCAATGTAAATGGATAGTTTTGTAGAAATGAAATATTCTGAAACAGTTGTAGCCAATGTGTATAAATTGTCGTTCTGATTGCCGCTTCTGTGCCCTCTTGTGGAGAAATATCGTGGTCATAGGTGATTGAGTTTAATTTATCTAGTTGACATATCTTTTTTGATGGTGTAGTATATGTTTGTGCATTTTAAATATAAACTTTGCCATCAATTCAGTTTGTTACTGTGATTTGCATCTGCTGAACACTAAACATTCTCACTTATCTGGATAAGTAGTTAAAAGGATTAATGTTATATTAACTGCTCAAATAAATCATGTAGGGTTGTTAGTATTCATTCATGTTTTAGCCTGGAGAGGGCTGGACTGAGTGAGAGATGGTAGCTAAAATAACTGCAGTCAGTCAGGTGAATAAGTTCATCTTGACACCTTTATTCCTGCCCTGCTGCACATTTGCCATTTTGTTAAAGAGTAAATACATCTTATAGTTTATTTTCACAATCAAACTTCCAAACCCACATCCTCTCTCACATGTTCACACTACAGTTTTACAAGGGAGAAGCAAGCCCTTTTTGGTTTCAGTCCTTGGACATTGGGGGGTTTTCCCCATGTTTTTGACCCCAAAAGTCTCCCCTCCCTTCAGACATGGCCTGCTGGCCTTGTATTCCTCAATGACAACTGATGTCCAATTTCTAAGCATTTACCTTTAGATGTGTGCTCAACTGCCAGCCAGTCAAAGCACAGAGTATAGACAGACAAGGGACATTGTGTGAGATGTAGAATATAACAGCCAACTGTACAGTTCACATCTAACACCAGAGGTCTACTTGATAAACAAGTTACATAGCAGGTCTGATTTGTTTAACATTACACAGTAGATCATTATGGGGACAAAGATCTACATTTGTTTAAGATTGGCTATTTATTTAAGGTACAGAGTAGCTTTACTTTATGGTTATGGAGTGCCCTATACTAATACAACACAAATAATATTTTCTGTTAAACACACTTTCACAGTTAAGACTCCAAAATCATCAACAATAAATTGAGAATAAAACAGAAGACCAACATCTCCCTGAATCCCTCAGAGCTCCAGAATATAATCTGTGGTCCACACAACACAGTAGAGGTGTTCCACCCAGACAGAAGAGGTATAGTGGCTGTTGTCAGAGGTAACGGTCAAGCCTGTGTGCAGTGTCTTCATATTCAGACCCCTTCATCCCCTGGGTCCAACATATGAAGGGTAGCAACCCAGGAAAGGTGAGATGATCTTGGAGAGTATTGTCTGACTGCAGGGCCCTCGTGGTGGAGGGAGCAGGTCAAAAAATCTCTTACATGCCAACTGGTGTAATTGTGTTCAGGTAAGATGGGGTAATTCAGAAGAGTGTTTGTTGGAGTGGGGCAGCTCCTGGAAAACCACATACAAGAGCACGTACTGTACGTATACTAAGGAACACCACTCAAATGTATGATAGCAGCAAAAAGTCAGTGAAATTAAGCGTTTCTAGCAACTGAATAAATTGATTATTTTCCAATGTTAAAGTCGATCTTCTAGACAAGAGGTCAAGGTGTTGACTGAAGTCTAATGAGGCATCACAATGTACTACAGTATATGGGTCACTGTGGGGGTAAGTACTTTCAAAAACAGGAGGGGGAGAAAAAGCCAGTTGCTCTTATAAGGTAAAAAGAACACTTATTGAATTAAGATTGTTTAATTATGGCAAACTTAGTTTGGACTAACACACACAAAACCATTAGCTAATCAGACGGGGCATGCTGTACAGAATCTCATCTGGTTGGACTGTTTCAGAGTTCGTTTTTCCTCATGTCTGTTAGTCAAGGGAAAGAAACAAATCCCAGAAGGAGCAGATCTCCAATCACCACCAGTGATTCACAACAGTTATCCACAGAGGAAAGCAGACAGACCACCACAGAAACACCTGCTTCAGGCAAACTTACTACTCTAAGGCATGAAGTACTAGCTAACAAATATTAAGGCAAGTTAAACAGGACCAAGCAGTGTTCATTTGTATTGGCAGCCCTATGCTGCGGTTAGTGTTGTAGAGAGCGCAAAAGGTAGTAGGTCTATCTACACCATTCAATATCCAGACATATCTGGATAAGAGCGTCTGCTAAATGATTAAAATGTAATTGAGAAATATCACAAGCGAACCCCTATAGTGAAGAACGTTTTCCTCTGACTTTTCTTGCAAATGAAGTTGGCTCGTACATGACCAGCTTGAATTAAATTATATTCTCAGGGAGCCAAAGATCCAACTGAGGAGGCAGTAGCGAGTAGAATGAGAGGTTATTTTATGAGGCCAAAACAGTTTTATCCCACATATTACCAGTAATTTAAGGCAGGTCTTGTGCATTAGAATTTCAATTTCACAGATTTAATCCTGGAACATAAGATACAAAGGCGAGACATTTCTAGACATTCCCGTTTCCTGAGCCTTAAAAACACAGTGAGGACCGATACTTGCAATCTAGAAATGTCAAACTATACTAAACAACATACTGTTGTCTAAGCAAAGGAATAGGAAAGAAATGGATGCCACCAGTGTCTTAAAATAGCACAATCTCAAAGGGTATTTTGTTCCACTTCCCTGAAAGGCTGTGCACGAATAATCTTTCACTACATAACCATCCCATGGTAAATAATGGCACTGCATGGACCAAGGAATGACGTTAGTCTCCCATCCTTCCAACTATCATTCAGCCAAACCTTGAAGGCAACAGCAAGTAAAACATCACTCATGTACCCCTCCCTTCTCCACCCAAGAAATACAAGCAAATAATAAATAGGGATGAGAGAGATAGTTTATTCCCAATTCTTAAACCTAGTAAGACAGTAAACATTGCTATTGCACCAGAACCTACAATATCTAGTACTATATTACTCCACAAAGAGAACTCTTTAGCACACTGACATGTGCAAACACAGACTTCTGTGGGGGAAGGCAATGGCACTCTGGGAAAATGAGTTCATCCATCGGTCTGATCCACAGCCATGCCCACGTAAGGGCCCCAATTAAGGACTTCCTCACGGTGACAGGTCTTAAAATAGCAACAGCCCATCACACAAAATAAACATCCTGGCTTACTTTACAGTGCCGAGTATGATCACCTTCAAAACCTTCGATCACAAAAAAAGTCTCTTTAAAAAAAAAAAAAGTTAGGTTTGACAGCTAAACTAACCGTAAAAAAAAGAAATCCTATCTGGCGTGTCTTTTGTCATGCTCCATCCCCATACTTGTATCCGTAATAATGAGGTTACTGCAGAGCCCCTCTAGAGAGGAACAAGGAGGCTGGGGGAGGTTAAATTAGGGATGGGGATTTAGGCTACTACTGTCCAGTCTTTCCAGGGGGTCAAATGTAAAAAAAAATAATAATAATCAGGGTTTTGAAGTGTTGGTGAAGGGGACTCACCAGGGATTGGATCGGTGACACCTCCCTTTAAGACCAGTGTTGAGACTGTAAAACAATAACTTAGCAGGAACTCATTGGAGCTGCCCAGCATGATCACACTGGTGAGAAACAGTCATTAGTGGTGTTGCTCTGGCAGACGGACTCAAAGAGGGGACAGACAGCCTAGTCTAGCCTGGTATGGCCTGGCCTGGCAGGGGCAAGATCCCCCCCTCTCCCAAATGTCTATGGTACAGTCAGCCTGGTCTGCTTTTCTTAGACTGTACTTCAGTTTCAAAGTTAGTTGTTGTTTCATCCTCCACCATCATTCTTTAAGTCCATTCTGCCACTAGGTCCACTCCTCACCCCGAACTGGTAACCTGTGGGAGAGAAGCAGAAATGATTAAGACATTGTGTAAGGATTCAGTGTCTCTCTGCTGTGAACCATGTTGTTGATTATGCTTGGGATAAAGTTGATAATGGGCTGAGTTTCTGAACGACCTCCATCACGACACCACACAGCGGCAGCTCATGCAGTCCTGTCCACTCTCGTCCGGAGGGTTGAGCTTCCTCAGCTTGTGCTGCCTGATCTCTCTCACTAGCGTGTAGAAGGCGTCCTCTACCCCCTGCAAATAAACCAAACACACAGTCAGAACAATCTGCAAAAAGGTGGGCATTACATATTTACAAGTTCGTAAACTTGATGGCCATCAACAATATAACTTCTGTGTTTTTGCAGAAAATGTTCCCAGCACTGCACACACATACATACACACACACACACACACTGTGCCTTGCGAAAGTATTCGGCCCCCTTGAACTTGACCTTTTGCCACATTTCAGGTTTCAAACAAAGATATAAAACTGTATTTTTTTGTGAAGAATCAACAACAAGTGGGACAAAATCATGAAGTGGAACGACATTTATTGGATATTTCAAACTTTTTTTAACAAATCAAAAACTGAAAAATTGGGCGTGCAAAATGATTCAGCCCCTTTACTTTCAGTGCAGCAAACTCTCCAGAAGCACACACACACACATATAGACATACATACATAGACACACACACACACACATAGCACTGAGGGACACGTACTGATCTCTGTGTGTGTGTGTGTGTGTGTGTGTGTGTGTGTGTGTGTGTGTGTGTGTGTGTGTGTGTGTGTGTGTGTGTGTGTGTGTGTGTGTGTGTGTGTAAGAGTACCTGTCGTGTCTTGGCAGAGGTCTCGATGTAGGGAATTCCGTAGCTGCGGGCCAGTTCCTGTGCTTGCCGCGTGTCCACGGTACGCGATGGAAGGTCACATTTATTACCCACCAGGACCATGGGCACGTCGTCAGAGTCTTTCACACGCTTGATCTGTTCCCTACAGGAGGACAGAAAGACACTGGTCAGTTCCCTGCTTGGTTTAACCCGTTTCTTCAAATATGAGGACCATACTCGACATTACATGGGCCTGAAACTACAGTAACTATCATTTGGAGTAACTGTAGTAGTAACTGCTTGTACACATACCCAGTGATGTGGTGGTGAAAATAGGTGGGTAAACTCTGATCGCTGTGAAAAAAAGTTACGCTCACTATAGTTTCAATGAATTTTCCCGCAAAGTGCATTTACCCTCCACTACACCAAGTTTATTATAGTAAAATGAAACAAATCATGAACAAACAATTCAGTTAACTGAAATAAAATAATTTACAAACATTTGAAAAAAAACTAAAACTATTATCTCTGACTCCAAAACTAGCCAAAATAAAATAAAAAACAACATGATTTAAAAAACTAAATGGGATTCTCAAGCCTTTGGAGGGGGCTTTCAAGATCCTGAATCTGGCGGGTGGTGATGTTTCAAATAGGCCTAGTTTGTGCATCACCATCACTAGCTAAATTGAAAAATTGGCTAGGTATCTAGCTTAATTCTTGCACAATTTTTTTTTTAAAAGCATTGGAGTAATCCTGGACAAGATCATTTCTTTCCACCATATTTTTTGTACAAGTCTCAGCGCTATTCCTTTTAAATCCAAGTCACATTGAGATGGTTTAATGTATAAATTAAACCTAACCTATAGCCTGACCCATTTGCACTTTATGCATTACTACCCCCCAGTTGCAAGAAGTAACATCCCAAAAAACAATACAGCACAAATGGTTCCTAGTCTCCCTCACATGCTTTCTGTCCCAAACAGTAAAACAACATAGAAATATTGCTATACAACTAAATAAAAACAAGCAAATCAGGTCTGAAAACTAATGGAAACACAAATTAACTTCAAATAACAATCAGAAAATTTATGTAAATAAAAACAAACTATAATAAGCTTTCTCTGCACATATCCACCTGTTACACCATCATACCACAACTAATGCATTTTGTAAAGTGTTGCCACGATCAATTCCCAATGAAGGAACAGGGTGTTTGTGGGTCATTTCAGCCTTATGTATTAGGATCCTACCTCCCTCCCCTTCTCTCCATAAACAACACCACAGTCAGACACTAATGGCTGTGCTGTACTGCTGGAGGAGGGATGGGGCAGCAAACAGTATGATCTCATCTCTCCAGCATCCATCTAGCCAGCAGGCCAGGGGAATTGTGAGTGTGAGGGGAGAGGGTCAGATCTGTTTGGAGCTCAGCACAGTCACAAGCAGGACAGTTAACCGGTTAGATGATTTCTAGCGGTGGCATTCCAGGTTGTTGTGCCTGGCATGTGCATGCCCAATGTCTATGGCTGTGTATATGAGGATATGGATGGGAAGGCAGCAAACAGAATGAGCTAATCACTTAAGCAAGCAGCCAGTCAGATGACTGTGTGACCGGACCAAATGGACTGGGTCAGGTCTATACATCAACCCCTCAATTCACCGTCACCACCTAGCAGTAATACCCAATGCAAGCCTAGTGGAGAAATGGAGAGAGACGGGGAGTAGAGGCGGGGAGTGGAGAGAAAGAGACGGGGAGTAGAGGCGGGGAGTGGAGAAATGGAGTGGAGACAATAGATTACCATCATCTCCGTCTGGAATTCTTGCCTCCTCCATGTCACTGAGAGTGTTCCTCCTCTGCTCTGCTCTCCTCCCTCCCTCCATGTCACTGGGAGTGTTCCTCCTCTGCTCTACTCTCCTCCCTCCCTCCATGTCATTGGGAGTGTTCCTCCTCTGCTCTACTCTCCTCCCTCCCTCCATGTCATTGGGAGTGTTCCTCCTCTGCTCTACTCTCCTCCCTCCATGTCATTGGGAGTGTTCCTCCTCTGCTCTACTCTCCTCCCTCCCTCCCTCCATGTCATTGGGAAGAGTTCCTCTTCTGCTCTTCTCTCCTCTGGTCTATTTTGAGGCAGGATCGATCTCATTGGCAGCGTGCTGTAATCACTCCAAGGCGGAAGGCTAAGCTTTCTATTGCTGTGTTAAATGCTAAGGCATGACGTCACCCAGCTAGCTGCTGCAGAGAGCTTTCACACAAGACAGCCATGACCCCCCACCGTCACATACAGCCCACTGGCCGGTCAGACACAAACACACACCTGTACTGGTGGATGTCCTCAAAGGACTTTGTGTTGTTGATGGCGAAGACACAGAGGAAGCCCTCCCCTGTCCTCATGTATTGGTCCCTCATGGCGCTGTACTCCTCCTGACCTGCAGTGTCCAGGATATCCAGCAGACACGTCTCCCCATCAATCACCACCTGCTTCCTGTATGAGTCCTGAAGGGGGGGGGGGACATCCTCCAGTTACACTGCTACAGACAGACTGCCGAATGATTCTCTACCCAAGTGTGCACTTGCTCACTCCTGTTTAAGGATTTACAAACATTGGTTTGATGTGTAAGTTAAAGGGAACTGTGGCTGTGGACCAATTTAACAAACTCAACCCCTGGTGCACTAAATTAACATACAAACCATCTGTAGGGCATTCACTACCTGCTGTACAATGTAGAGAAAAACAGGGCAATTCAAGAGGGTGCTAGGAAATGAATGTCAAAACATATTTTACTTTGCCCAATGTCATTATAAATTACATAGAACTAAATTACATAGAACCTTTTATCTGTGGATTAATTGTCAGAGTTGAAGACCTTCTGCATTTCAAGTAAAATAACAACCCAATGTTTATATCCAATTCAGACAGCAAGCAAGCTAGCTAGCAACAGCAAGCTAGCTAAATTGCCATAAATGTTTAATGCTTTTCGACCTGTCCCCAAGTTAACATAATTGGTTCAGAGTTTGTTTTGATATTTCAACCGGTGTCCTGATTATGTCTGGTGTGGGGGGACAAATTGCCTGGTCAGCATGTTTGAGTTCTATTGAGCAGTCAGCACTTCATGATCATTCCAGTGATAACATTCTATTCACTCTAAACATGCTATATTCTCAGAGTAAATCTTCTGTAATGTTTGAACCATATAAGGTAGACATGGGTTTTGGATTATTTATTTTCTGAATTCTCTATGGAATGGACACATTTGTATGAACCTTGAATTAATTCATCCTTTTATGGGTGAACACCCTACAATCTGTAATGAATGCGCTAATGAAGTATAAGCTGAAATCCATTGATGCGTGTTCAGTATACTAACCAACCATTTACACATGTCTCTTGACTAGGCTTAAAGCAGGAGTCTGGATCTGAGACCTGATTGATAGTCTCTCTCACACACAGGCACACATGCGTGCTGTGTGACTGGCCATGCTATGTGACTGGCCATGCTGTGTGACTGGCCAGAGAAGAGGTAGTGGTATCAAAAGGTGCAGAGTGCAGGGTTTAGCGTCCCAACACACAGACACAGGGTGCAGGGTCTTTCTGTGCTAGTGCATAGGGGCCAGGAATGCACACACAAAAAGGACATTGTCTGGCCAGAGGTAGGCGTGGTGACAAAGAGAGAGGGAGGGAAGAGAAAGCACACGTTCCCTCTCAGTCTCTAAAAATATCTTACAGTGAACTGAGAGGAACTCAATTAGGAGAAGCGGTGTAGTTAAAAAATATTTTTTAATAAAAAAAAATACATATTTTTTAACCTGACATTTGGAGAATTTAATTGATAATGAGTAGCCTGTTTGGTAATGAGATCTGGTAGTTAAGTGGTCTCTCCAGTGAGCCAGTAGTCACACTAGCCTACTCCACTCCGTTAACTACAGACCAGGGGAGGGGCCACATCCGCATGACATCAACCACAGTGATCAGCTACAGATGTGGACAGAAGCTCTGGAAACGCACTTGGGTTCCCGAGAAGCGCAGTGGTCTATGGCACTGCATATCAGTGCCACTAGCGTCAGACTAGACTAGGGATGCACGCTATATCGGTAAGCATATTGGAATAGGATGATATTAACTAAAAATGCCAACATCGGCCCGATGTCTAATTTAACGTCAACGTGCAAAACCGATGTCAAAGCTGATGTGCATACCTATATAACGCAATGACGGCACGAACAATACAGAAGTACACGTGCAACACAGCATTCCAAACCTAGCCCATGTCTGCTGTGTGGATCTATTTTGAAGTTTCAAAGGAAGATAACAAAAAGGCCAAATGCAACGTTTGTGCTGCTGTTCTTACCAGAGGGGAGAAAGTGAAATCTTTCAATACCACAAACCGAATTACTCATTTAAAAGTGCATCATCCCCAGACGTTCAGCGACTACTTAGAACAAAAGCAGAAAACAAACTAAGTGCACACTTCCAACAACTAAACACGTTCAAGTCCAGCAGTCATTTGAAAGAGTAAGAACATTTCTGCCCTCGACGATAAACAGTCCTCTGTCGTGGATGATGTTGGCTTTCGCCGTACACACTACCAAGTAGGCGTTATCTTTCAGATGTTGCCCTACCGGAGAAACGCACATCCTTGAACTACTTGCTATGGGCGTCACTGCTATTAGCTTCCCGACTGACATTTGGAAGAGCGACGTCAGCTCCATGAGCATGCAGAGTCTGACAGCACAGTGGGTCTACGCGGATTTCCTACTGAGGAAAGTCGTATTGCTCAAGAATGTGCTGGTTCTCATACCGCTGCTGCCATTTCAATGGCATTTGAGAACATGTTTGAAACCTGGAAACATGAACACACTCCTAGCGCTATTTGAACAACTGACTCAAGAAATAAGCCACTCAACTGCGTCTGCAGCAGGCGTGATACCCTCCGTCATGGCATTGAAACGTCTGCTCAACAAAGACCCAGTCTGTGTCGGCAGTTAACTTGGAAAGTAATCGACTAGAGGCTGTGAAGAAGCGAGTCGGTGGGTACAAGGACTGCTACTTTGATGCAGACAAGAAACGGGGATTACGTGAAATGTTAGACACAGCTGGACAAGATAAAACGGACAGTGACAGTGCGCACCGGGGAAGCGAGACCACGGACAGACAGAGCTGAAACTTCACTGCTTGACATGTATGATGAAATCTTGGTTGAGAATGAAACGACTGAACAACGAAACAGCACAGCAAGTAAGTGAAAGAAATCGGTTTTGATTATGTTTTACTTGTAATGGGGACATATGTAAATGCCAACAAAATTACTTTTTGGTCAGTGTGTGTGTTTCAACAATTTAACTGTACTATAATGCTTAAAATCGTCGCAAAAATGTGAAATATTGGTTACCGGTATTGTTTTTTTTGGCAAGGAGAATATTGATATCGTATCGGGCAAAAATGTAATGTCGGTGCATCCCTACTACAGACCCTGGTTTGATTTCAGGGTGTATCACAACAGGCCCGTGATTGGAAGTCCCATAGGGCGGCACAAAATTGGCCCAGCGTCGTCTGGGATAGGGTTTGGCCAGGTTAGGCGGTCATTGTAAATAAGAATTTGTTCTCAACTGACTTGCAGAGTTAAAATTTTAAAAAATCAACAGTACATACCTCTATGGTGGGGTCGTATTCATCCACAAAGTGGTTCTGGATGAGTTGGATGGTGAGTGCACTCTTCCCCACACCTCCAGCCCCCACCACCACCAACTTGTACTCAGTCATCCTCACTGCTCCCCACACACACTGCTGTGAGAGAGAGAGGAGAGAGCAGCAGATAGGAGGGGGAGAGAAAGGTTCATACATTTCAATGTTTTCTGTTATTAGATGTCTATTCATTCGCACGTGTTCTGTTTGACATAATCTTCCCGAACCCCTACCTCACTATTTTGTTTACCACCACCTCTGCCCAGAGGTGAGATGTATGTAGGGCGGCTGAGTTTGAGTCCCCATCAGAGGAATGTTAAATGTGCTGAAGGTACTCGATGTTCCAATTCGCTCCCACACAACACGAGAGAGAGGGAGAGGTTTGACAGAGTGCTCCTCATTGATGCCTACCTCACAAATCAGAAGCCTCATGTTTTTTTATACAGCATAGAGGTGCCGTTTCTCTGAAAGCATGTGTGTAGTGCGTGAGCAGAGCATTTGAATAGCCCCTTAATGACAGTTGAGTATGATGCTTCTTCTGGTTACTGACAGTTTCTTGATGGGCGCAAGCCTGACTGTTAGAACTGCCAAATTCACCCATGGATAGATGACTAGTTGAAACTGTATGGCTGAGAGGGATGATGCATAGGGAATAGCAAATAGGTCTGACAGAGGACTGGCAAACATACAGTAAATTGAGAAATCATGCAACTAAACAAAAATAAGAAGAAACTATACTATGGAACAAAGGTAAATTATATAAAAGAATGATTGTAAAACGCTCTGGAGTACTTCACCAGGAAAAAAAAACCTAACTATGCTCCAACTGCCGTGATTGAGGCAGATGGCTTGTTCATAACAAAACCCTTTCATATTGCCAACCACTTTAGCAAACTTATCAACAATTTAAAAAAAATCCCTAGGCATGACATACAAACAACAAATACTGAGCCTTCATATTCCTGCATAACGGACCAAATACCGAAAGACGAGCACTGTAGTCAAGTTCCACAAAGTGGGTGTGGAAGAGGTGAAAACTACCTGAAACCAACAACCTGGATGGTAAATTGCGGAGTTTGGTAGCGGAATACATTGTGACTCCTGTTTGCCACATATTCAATTTAAGCCTCGAAAAACAGTGTGTGCCCTCAGACATGGAGGGAGACAAAGGTCATTCCACTACCCAAGAATAGCAGAGCACCCTTTAATGGTTCAAACAGCCAACCAATCAGCCTGATGCAAGTGCATAACAAACTTTCAGAAATAAATAGTGTTTGATCAGTTATTTTATAGAAAACTAATTCGATTCTCAGCATGATTGATTATAGGGAAGGGCACTCAACATGCTCGGCACTGACACAAAGGACTGATGATTGGCTGGAATAAATTGATATTAAGATTCTGGGAGCGTTTTTGTTAGACTATAGTGTTCTCTTCCATGTGCAAACAAGGGTGTCCAAGAGAATGTTTAAGTCCTTTGGTTCCTCAGATTTCCGAAAACCAATGCCGTTAAATCCAACGTGGTTGACAATGTTGACAATATTAGAATAGTTGTCTTAATACTGAGGGCAGGAGGGAGTTGATGTCTTGGACATGGGCACCTGGGTGACAGTAGACCCTGGTGGGCCCACAAGCAGGCCAAAAAACAACTAATTACACCATTGAGCTGCCCACAACGATGGTGGTCGTGATTGAATCCGATGGGGAAGGAAGAAGGGGAACAGAACGGGCCTGCCCCGGGCAAGGAGGAGGAGGTGTGCTTCGACTCATGCCAGCTTCACCGCACATGTACCAGCGGATGGCTTCGGAATCATCGGGGAGATGAAGGACCTTGTTTCCTTTGGTCAGCACCCCTGGATGGCTGCTGGCTGTTGGTGTACTCCCAGGATCAGCACTGACTCCCGGAGCAGGTATATCCACCACCAGCAGAGCAAAGCTGTTCAATAGCGGGATCTGACCTTCTAGAATATATGGAGGCCGACCAGACTGCCTCCTACCCAACCTCCACCTTGCCAGTGTGCAGTCTCCCACTGGCCTCGGAGTTGAGCTTACCATCTGTCCAGTGGATTGGAGCAGGTCAGTACTGCCCAACTCATCGACCCCTTGGCTGTAGGAGGCATTCAGAACTGAAATTGTGTGTGCCTGGTCTGCATCAAAGTACATTTGTTTTTCCCGCAGCTCAGCTAGCAGCCAGAGAATCTCTTCCTAAATCTGCTTGATGATAAATTAACAAATAATCTGTTCCAAAATATATCAGTTCCACCTTATTTTGATTCTCTTGCATAGATCTCACACCTAGCACATTTGAGCCCAGACGTAGACACATACCACTGGTGTTGACTCTAGCACTGCTAGCGTTAACTTCCTCTGTTAGCAGTTAGCAATTATGCTAACTATTGTGTTTTTTTTGCAGGAATCCAGGACACAAACATGCAGTCCAGCTGAAAAAGCTAACTGCGTTGCGGAATCTTCAGCTATCAGAAATTCCAATGGTTAAAGATGTTGTTGACATGAATGAAATCAATAAAAATAAGAATTATTAAAAACAGACCGAATGTAGACAGTATAGTCGTGGCCAAAAGGTGAGCATGACACAAATATTAATTTTCAATTTCTGCTGCCTCAGTTTGTATGATTGCAATTTGCATATACTCCAGAATGTTATGAATAGTGATCAGATGAAATGCAATTAATTGCAAAGTCCCTCTTAGCCATGCAAATTAACAGAATCCCAAAAAACATTTCCACTGCATTTCAGACCTGCTAGCCCTGCCACAAAAGGACCAGCTGACATGTCAGTGATTCTCTCGTTAAGAACACAGCCATGAATAAAGAATGAAGAATAAAGAATGGTACCAACACATCCACTGAGAGCAACTTCTCCCAACCATCCAGGAAGAGTTTGGTGATGAACAATGCCTTTTCCAGCATGATGGAGCACCTTGCCATAAGGCAAAAGTGATAACTAAGTGTCTCGGGGAACAAAACATCGATATTTTGGGTCCATGGCCAGGAAACTCCCCAGACCTTAATCCCATGGAAAACTTGTGGTCAATCCTCAAGAGGCAGGTGGACAAACAAAAACCCACAATTTCTGACAAACTCCAAGCATTGATAATGCAAGAATGGGTTGCCATCAGTTAATTGACAGTATGCCAGGGAGGTTTGCAGAGTTCTTGAAAAAGAAGGGTCAACACTGCAAATATTAACTGAAAGCATTTGACACTTATGAAATGCTTGTAATTATACTTCAGTGTTCCATAGTAACATCTGACAAAAATATCTAAAGACACTGAAGCAGCAAACTTCATGGAAATTCATGTGTCATTCAAAACTTTTGGCCATGACTGTACACTGATCTGTTGCGTATGCTGATGACGTCTGTTGCATGATGTGTGAGAATGCAGTTGTTGTACAAACGGTAATCTTGGCTAGTTTTGCTTTTATTACGAACATTTTAATATTGTTCTAGTGTACCACAGGGCAGCTGGCTAGGGCCATTATTGTTTTCTGTTTTTACTAAAGACCTTCCACTGACCTTGAATAAAGCCTGGGCGTCTATGTACGCTGACGACTCAACAGTATACACACGTCAGCTGCAACAGTAAAATAAATAACTGAAACCCTTAACATAGAACTCCAGTAAGTTTTAGAATGGGTAACTAGCAATAGGCTGGTGCTACATTTATTTAAAAAAAAAATATAAGGCATTGTTTTTGTGACAATTCACTCACTCAAGCTAATTTATTCTTGAATAAATGTTGTGATTGAGCAAGTTGAAGAGACTAAACTGCTGGGTATAACCCTAGATAGCAAGCTGTCATGGTAAAAACATAGACTCAGCGGTTGCTAAAATGGGACGAGGTCTGTCCCATTTGCTTTGCCTTCTTCACATCTCAGTCGACCAGACAGGTCCTACGGGACTTAGTTTTGTTGCACCTGGACTGCTTCCCAGCTGTGTGGCCATGTGCAGGAGAGGAACATAGGTCATTTGCAGTTGGCCCGTAACAAAGCGGCACGTATTGCACTTCGACATGCATCTCAACCTCTCCTGCCTCAAAGTTGAGGAGAGAATGACTGCATCTCAAATTGGTCTTTGTGCGGGGTGTCGAAGGTACTGAACTGTCTGTTCAAAAATATAGCACACAGTTTGGACACTCATCACATGCAACCAGAGGTCTCTTCAGGTCCAGAACAGACCGAGAAACACACAGTATTAAATAGAGCCATGACTACATGGAACTCTGCCATCCCATGTAAGACAAGATAGCAATAAAAACAGATAAAACACCTTACTACACATTAGTTAGCAGTAATGTGACCGACAACGAGGCTTGAAAATTACCATATAGTTATGCACTTGTATTTTGTACTTGCTAATATAATAGATTTTTATAAATATTATTAAAATGGGTTTACTGACCACAACCCATTCAATTAATATTAAGTGTTGTTTATTTGGCACCAGGAGAGCACAGTGCATGGAAGAAAGCAGTGAGATATGCAATATTGTTCTGTTTCTGGAAATGGCAAGCCTAGTTCATGGCTAGCCTCGGATGCAGAGTGCGGGGGGCTTCATTTTGGTCGCGCAGGGATCAAACCCCCCCCCCCCAGAGTCAGCCCCGGGTCTTCAGGGCTGAGCCCCGGAGGTTCTGTGACATCCCTGCTGGGATCCACACAAAATATGAAACATTATATAATACAGAACATTAATAGACAAGAACAGCTCAAGGACAGAACTACATACATTTTAAATGTCACACAGCCTAGATATTCATATATACAGACAATATCTAGGTCAAATACAATCCGAGCAAATTACAATACAAAATATATAAAATGGCTTTGTCTCCTTAAGAGTGCCCGTTTGTGTAGCTTGTAATGCTGTGCGCACTGTGCAGTTCCAAAACAATCCAAAGGGTGTCAGCCTAGACCACAAATTTATGTTTTGCATATGTACAAATACAGGCACCTAACATGATTGAAAATCATGAAACATCCACACGAGCTCAGCCATCCACATAGAGACGCACGTCCAATTATTGAACTGGGAACATTTTCACACAGAAATGTTACAACATGATGTCACAATCAGAACGATTGGGTTAAAGCCCCGAAAGCCCACACCTGGTGACATCAATGAACCCCAGTAAGAGTTGCTGGTTCTTTTGCAGCAGCCAATAGGGATCCTAATAAAATACAGATTCTAGACGCATTAAATAATGGCAAACGAATGCAAAAACTCATTCGTAATTTCTCTGATATGTTCCATAGAATATAGATATCTGCACACCGTGTTGAGTGTACTTTGTGGCACTGCAGCAGTGAAAGCCACTGGGATCAGTGAGTTCAGAGGAGAGGACAGAGAAGGGGAAGCCGTGCAGTCAGAGGGTTTTTGGACTCCCAGGTGTACCTCGTCACCCCCCCAGTGGTTGGGTCCGGCGCAGAAATTACACAGGGCTACTCTGTCATAAATCAGGGGCTCTCATTAAACAACTCGGGCCGTATTCATTAGTTTTGCAATGGAAAATGTTTTCAACAAAAACCGAGCACTTGTTATTGGACAAGGTAGGTCCCTCCCCGTTGTTCCTGCCCGCTTATACATGTCTCCTAGTGAATATGATCCAGTTGGACCAGGTCCTGTTCTCTTCCAGAACACATCCTTTCCTCATCCCATCCCGGCTGTATCACACCTGGCCGTGATTGGGAGTCCCATAGGGTGGCGCACAATTGGCCCAGCATCATCCTGGTCTGGTCGGGGTAGGCAGTCATTGCAAATAACGGACTTGCCTAGCTAAATAAAGGTTACATGTAAATATAATAAAAATCACGTATCTGACATGACTGGAGAGGGACTCAACACACACAGGCGGTGTGTGTGAATCCTTCAGAATGCATCCTTCAGCCTGTTTTGACCACTGATCCGAGAGGCCAGAACATGACAGGTGAGAGCTATATGGTGGAAATCTACTGTATCCAATCCATTCACCGATCAGTGATGAAGGAGAGGGAGGGAGCAATGTAAGAGTATTGAGACCCTGACACAGTAAGGTGTCGAGTTGAACGGTATGTACACATCCAGTCTCTCACTGCAACAGATTGCAGAATGGAGCGTGTCTGACAGAGATAACCATGGACACTAAGTTATTCCAACAGATCATCAGATATGAATGTAGCCTAGATGACACAGAGGACATAATGGTGATGGTATTGCTCCATGTGTCACAACACACAGTTAGTGTGTCACCTAAACCTACAGAACAGTGTCAGACTACAGTGGTTCACTCATAGGACATCAGTGCCCTAAAACAAAAACAGCTAACAGAAAGCTATTAACTTGTAATTTTCCCATACGATCTCAGCACATGCATCACAGGTACAGCCTCAGTAAACTAAGCCAACCAGTAGGCTTCTGATTTGACAAGCTAAAACCCCTTACCCCAGTGAACTGGGTAGTGTTGCGTGGCTAAAAGAGACACTCAGCTGAAGTCCAGCCACTGTACTCTCGCTCTCGTGGCTGACAGGCTGGGTCAGGGTGTCAACTGTCAAGTAAGCTGCACGAACCATACATATCACGCACACACAATGGCCCGTGAAATGACATGAGCCAAACAGCAGCAGTGGGGAGTCATAAGGGCGATGTTGTTGGTATACACTCAGCAGCTTACCATCAGTAGCCTACATATCCTTCTCATGACCACTTCTCTACGGCAGGACACCGTGATGAAGAGTCAGTGAAGGGGTAAACTGACCGCAATAAGGACTATTCTTTGCCCCTGTGATTTATCATGACAGGTTTATAGAAGAGCCTCCCTTGTCCAATAGCTCGACACATTTTTTTTTTTAAAGATATGGGACAGCCAACCAACTCACACCTCCTCCCACTGCAACCCAGTGTATGGATCTGCCCTACCCTTTATCTTCTACTGTACCCACACACACATTCCTCTAAGCTACGCGCATGCACAGCTCCCCTCAGACTGCTGTGCAGAAGAAATATCAGACAATGCAGAAAAGCACGAGAATGAACTTCACTCAACTTTCTAGAATTTTCCACTTTAGTTAAGACGATCAACATTTCAATCTACTGTGGGAATTGTGCTCGTATCAACACAATATTAACCACTTTCAATGTAACATACCAAAAGAAAACAAACTATACAAGGTTTAGTATGCAAAACTATCTGTGCAAGGGAGCACATTGGAGGAGGAGTGTATTGCATTGCAGTACTCTATACAGACCGGTGCTCCATAACCAATCAGAGCTGTAGTAGGCTTATTTGCAAATAGCCATATATGGATCTGTGCCATTCACTTTGAACTGGACTGTATTTAAAGGACTAGCGGTCACAAGTAGATGACCTTTATTGATATCAAAGTGAGAGCTGAATGTAGCCACCTGTGCACATTTGTTCAAATTGTTTGCCAATTAGTGAGTTATTAGTCCAGTTAGCCATTTTCTTGTCAACAATTGGTTGCTTCCAACAGGAGCACAAAATGTGTGCATTTCTAACTATCTTTGATAGGTAAAGAGCTTTTTTTGTCTGAAAGGGGCAGTGTTGCATTGAGACAGTCTTAAATAAGCTAAGTAGCCAATAGGCAGAGGGTAGCATAACTTGTCTGTTTCTCTCTAATTTTTAAATTATTTCACCTTTATTTAACCAGGTAGGCAAGTTGAGAACAAGTTCTCATTTACAATTGCGACCTGGCCAAGATAAAGCAAAGCAGTTCGACACATACAACAACAGAGTTACACATGGAGTAAAACAAACATACAGTCAATAATACAGTAGAAACAAGTCTATATACAATGTGAGCAAATGAGGTGAGAAGGGAGGTAAAGGCAAAAAAGGCCATGTTGGCAAAGTAAATACAATATAGCAAGTAAAACACTGGACTGGTAGTTTTGCAATGGAAGAATGTGCAAAGTAGAAATAAAAATAATGGGGTGCAAAGGAGCAAAATAAATAAATAAATTAAATACAGTTGGGAAAGAAGTAGTTGTTTGGGCTAAATTATAGGTGGGCTATGTACAGGTGCAGTAATCTGTGAGCTGCTCTAATAGTTGGTGCTTAAAGCTAGTGAGGGAGATAAGTGTTCCCAGTTTCAGATATTTTTGTAGTTCGTTCCAGTCATTGGCAGCAGAGAACTGGAAGGAGAGGCGGCCAAAGAAATAATTGATTTTGGGGGTGACTAGAGAGATATACCTGCTGGAGCGTTTGCTACAGGTGGGAGATGCTATGGTGACCAGCGAGCTGAGATCAGGGGGGACTTTACCTAGCAGGGTCTTGTAGATGACATGGAGCCAGTGGGTTTGGTGACGAGTATGAAGCGAGGGCCAGCCAACGAGAGAGTACAGGTCACAATGGTGGGTAGTATATGGGGCTTTGGTGACAAAACGGATTGCACTGTGATAGACTGCATCCAATTTGTTGAGTAGGGTATTGGGGGCTATTTTGTAAATGACATCGCCAAAGTCGAGGATTGGTAGGATGGTCAATTTTACAAGGGTATGTTTGGCAGCATGAGTGAAGGATGCTTTGTTGCGAAATAGGAAGCCAATTCTAGACTTAACTTTGGATTGGAGATGTTTGATATGGGTCTGGAAGGAGAGTTTACAGTCTAACCAGACACCTAAGTATTTGTAGTTGTCCACGTATTCTAAGTCAGAGCCGTCCAGAGTAGTGATGTTGGACAGGCGGGTAGGTGCATGTAGCGATCGGTTGAAGAGCATGCATTTAGTTTTACTTGTATTTAAGAGCAATTGGAGGCCACGGAAGGAGAGTTGTATGGCATTGAAGCTCGTCTGGAGGTTAGTTAGTGTCTAAAGAAGGGCCAGAAGTATACAGAATGGTGTCGTCTGCGTAGAGGTGGATCAGAAACTCAACAGCAGCAAGAGCGACCTCATTGATGTATACAGAGAAGAGTCGGTCCAAGAATTGAACCCTGTGGCACCCCCAGACTGCCAGAGGTCTGGACAGCAGACCCTCCGATTTGACACACTGAACTCTATCAGAGAAGTAGATGGTGTACCAGGCGAGGCAATCATTTGAGAAACCAAGGCTGTCGAGTCTGCCGATGAGGATGTGGTGATTGAAAGAGTCGAAAGCCTTGGCCAGATCAATGAATACGGCTACACAGTAATGTTTCTTATCGATGGCGGTTAAGATATCGTTTAGGACCTTGAGCGTGGCTGAGGTGCACCCATGACCAGCTCTGAAACCAGATTGCAGAGAAGGTATGGTGAGATTCGAAATGGTCGGTAATCTGTTTGTTGACTTGGCTTTCGAAGACCTTAGAAAGGCATGGTAGGATAGATATAGGTCTGTAGCAGTTTGGGTCAAGAGTATCCCCCCCTTTGAAGAGGGGGTTGACCGCAGCTGCTTTCCAATCTTTGGGAATCTCAGACAACACGAAAGAGAGGTTGAACATGCTAGTAATGGGGGTAGCAACAATTTCGGCAGATAATTTTAGAAAGAAAGGGTCGTCTAGCCTGGCTGATCTGTAGGGGTCCAGATTTTGCAGCTCTTTCAGAGCATCAGCTGAACGGATTTGGGAGAAGGAGAAATGGGGAAGGCTTGGGCGAGTTGCTGTTGGGGGTGCAGTGCTGTTGACCGGGGTAGGAGTAGCCAGGTGGAAAGCATGGCCAGCCGTAGAAAAATGCTTATTGAAATTCTCAATTATGGTGGATTTATCAGTGTTGACAGTGTTTCCTGTCTTCAGTGCAGTGGGCAGCTGGGAGGAGGTGTTCTTATTCTCCATGGACATTACAGTGTCCCGGAACTTTTTTGAGTTGGTGTTGCAGGAAGCAAATTTCTGCTTGAAAAAGCTAGCCTTGGCTTTTCTAACTGCCTGTGTATAATGGTTTCTAGCTTCCCTGAACAGCTGCATATAACGTGGGCTGTTCGATGCTAATGCAGAACGCCATAGGATGTTTGTGTTGGTTAAGGGCAGTCAGGTCTGGGGTGAACCAAGGGCTATATCTGTTCCTGGTTCTAAATTTCTTGAATGGGGCATGTTTATTTAAGATGGTTAGGAAGGCATTTAAAAAAAATATCCAGGCATCCTCTACTGACGGGATGAGATCAATATCTTTCCAGGATACCCCGGCCAGGTCGATTAGAAAGGCCTGCTCGCTGAAGTGTTTCAGGAAGCGTTTTACAGTGATGAGTGGAGGTCGTTTGACCGCTGACCCATTACGGATGCAGGCAATGAGGCAGTGATCGCTGAGATCTTGGTTGAAGACAGCAGAGGTGTATTTAGAGGGCAAGTTGGTTAGGATTGGTTAGGATGATATCTATGAGGGGAGGTACCTGGTAGGTTCATTGATAATTTGTGTGAGATTGAGGGCATCAAGTTGAGATTGTAGGATGGCTGGGGTGTTAAGCATGTTCCAGTTTAGGTCGCCGAGCAGCATGAGCTAATAATGGTATGCAAATAATAACGACTTTCTTTTGTAAAGTGATTTCTTGCATCAACCACCACAACATTTTCAGTCGTCTCCTTGTCTGAAGGACAAGTGGATAAACCAGTTAATATCAATCCCTGCATGTTTTTTTCCAAATGTCTCATGGAATAAAGGTTTACATTTTACACCACACATTTGCTGCTACTGACAGAACAGCTATTTCCATGTTAAAATGTTATGGGATGCATTCGTCTCCATTGTTTGTGGTAGGCATCTCTGGTAGGCCTACATCATGATCAAATAGGCACAGCAACCTACTTGGCGACTGTCACAATGTTCAAGTTTGCGCTTAGCGGACCTGATATTTGCTCAGTGCCGGATAAAATGAGGGAACATTGCCCACACAGATGACTTGCTAACAAACAGACCCTGGATCTTCTACCGGATATAAGCATCCTACTCCTTTAATACACTACACCACAACCTTCTTGACCAAACAACCAGTGGACTGACCCACCCTACCTCTTCACTGCTCTCCGAAATATCCGTTACAGGTCAGGTGCTTTTTGTATTCCCTGACACAGTCAAACCCAGCATCCCCTAGCCTACACTAAACTCCTGTCCCCCTTTACCATTTTAGCTCCATGAAGCCCTGTTACTCCTTAATGTGCTAAAAAAAACTGTACACACACACACCCTGTGTGTACAGTCCACACACACTAATATGCCTGCACAGGTGCTGCAGTGTTCCGAGAGGAGTAACTAGTGACACCAAACTGGACTCTGGACAGTTTGATGACAGCAGGATACACACCATCAAAACAACACCCCATTTACAAGGCTAATGCAGTGGCAGGGAGTCAAAGGCAACAGAAACACTCCAAGTAAACTCCTATATTTGTCTCTCGATGTGGTAGTGTATTAATTGAACATCATGCACCTCTGCTAATCTAGAGCCCCTGTGTGTGTGTGTGTGTGTGTGTGTGTGTGTGTGTGTGTGTGTGTGTGTGTGTGTGTGTGTGTGTGTGTGTGTGTGTGTGTGTGTGTGTGAGACCAGAGTGCCTTGTTGATGAGTGGACTGTTGGGTCACTGATGTTAATGATTGAAGGAAGGCTTCTTGCTTGCTGACAGAGCAACTGTCCACTGGTCTGTTCTCCACCGCTCCAAACCCCTCAAGGCTTCTCCTGCACAGCTGTTCCAACAGGCTCTATACCAGACTGCCAGGGGGTTTCATGGAAACAGGTAGCTCTCTAGATCGGCGAGACCATCGCCAATGTCAACACACAGGCTTGCAAAAAACAACCCGATGGCTATAATTATAACACTGCAGGAGGGGATTACCACAACCTCTCAATCATGTGGGCAAACATTTAGCTTCCTTCTTCCAAGTAAATGAATTCAGTAAAAAAACAAACACACTTCTCGTTTATGCACACACTGTGCTCCAACATAGCTAGTATATGCCCAGTGTCTGGCTAATAGAGCAGCTGAGGTGGAGGTCATGTTTTGAGGTGTCTCTTGGCTGAGCCTGGACATACCCTGGGCGACTGTAGTGTTATCTCCTGCAGCAGAAGGCTGTAACAGAATAGAAAGCAGTGATACATTCTACAGTGATGGAGGTCTGGCCCAGAGAGAAAAGCTGCAGCTTTGCTCCATCCCTCTGTGTAAACAGGGGAGATGACTTTTTGCACACAGGTCGTTGCTGCCTTTTGTGACGGCCCTGAATTTTTCTGAACCGTCTCAGTGCAGCTCCTTCCAATAGGGCGCTTTCCCTTTAATTCCCAATTAAATAGCCAGCATCAGCTGCGCGAAAGTGGGGTTGTGATGGAGACATGACTGAGGATGTGTTCAACCCTCAGTTCCGAAGCTTCTCTATTCCGTTGTTTTGTTGCCTAATAGAGTTTACCCAGGATCGGATCCACTCTTTGCGTCCCTGGACTACACCTCTCCGTTCTTCGTGGCCTTTCTCTGCGGGAGATCTATTGGCGGATTGGATTGTCTGCCTGACCGACTGACTACCACCTTTTTTGTATACGGTATTTCATTTGTTTTGATGTGATGTATACTGTGATTTATGTAGTTAGTTGTAGTTGAGGACTTATTAAGAGTTGATACGCTTTAAAGTTCTGTGGTAAACGTATTGTTCTATTGATGGTATGATTAATACTGGGTTTACGCTACACGGAATGAACAGATAAACATTGAGTGACAGAAGTCACTTGAGTTCCCTGAACTCTACCGGGCAGGACTCTTTTTAGGCCCGAGGTACAGGACATTTCTGGAGGAACCAGAACTCATTGTGTTATATTATTATATGTGTGTGTAATCATTGATGTTGTTAATACGACCCACGCAAAAGAGTATAGTTGTTTTTGAAGTTCTTTCCAATGTTTTAAGGGTTTATGAAAAGTTTGTTTCCATCCTGACTTTTACATAAGTCCTTTGTATTGGTGTAGACTTGACGGACCAGATGGGACTCATTCCCACCCAAACTAAAAGGAGAAACCAATGTTTTCTCTGGTAGGCACAACCTACCTGGCACCCCTATAAATAATAACCTCAAGTCAAAACCGTTACACTTTTCAACATGGAGATGTAGTAGGAGGCAGATCATTTTTACTGGGCTGTGTGTCCTGGAAGAAAGGTGGACAACGTAAAAGGAAATGAGAGACACAACCAAATCAACAGAATGGACAGGGTGGGCCGAAGCGGTATCACAAGATTTCTCAAATGTTTTGACAGTATGGCGGTATTTTCTGCTACTGAATAATTCAAGTTCTAAATATATAGAGCATGACCCTTGAATGGCAACAAATTAGTTCTAAGTGGTTTAAAAGGGCTTTGTTCTAGTTTGGTTGAGTATAAACGGACAGTGAAGTAGTACAATTTGTAGAACTTATAATTTAGCACTGTATCAAAATAGAATTAAAGACGGGATTTGGATCCATACCTGCAAACCGGTATCCACGATATATCGCCCAGCTCAAGGTGGGCCAATCCGGGAGACAGTGCCGATTACTCCTCCCCTGTCCAAACCATCCCAGCCCCTTGGTGCTCCTCCTCTCCTCACCTGTTTCCCCTCCCCCATTACACTGCCCATCTATTGAATTAGAGGTTGATTGATTAATCGGAATGGCTGATTAATTAGGGCCGATATCAAGTTTTCATAACAATCGGAAATCGGTATTTAAGGACACCGGTTTGGCCAATTTTGTATTTTTTTTGCACCTTTATTTAACGAGGCAAGTCAGTTAAAGAACACATTCTTATTTTCAATGACGGCCTAAGAACGGTGGGTTAACTGCCTCGTTCAGGGGCAAACGACAGATTTTCACATTGTCAGCTCGGGGGATCAAATCTTGCAACCTTACAGTTAACTAGTCCAACGCTATAACCACCTGCCTCTCGTTGCACTCCACAAGGAGATACGCAAATGAAGTAAGCCAAGGTAAGTTGCTAGCTAGCATTAAACTTATCTTATAAAAAAACAATCAATCATAATCACTAGTTAACTACACACGGTTGATGATATTACTAGTTTATTTAGCGTGTCCTGCGTTGCATATAATCTGACTGAGCATACACGTATCTGACTAGGCAGGCTCGTAAGCATTCAAACAGCCCTTTTTTGCATTTTGCCGGCAGCTCTTCGTTGTGCGTCAAGCATTGCGCTGTTTATGACTTCAAGCCTATCAACTCCCGAGATGAGGCTAGTGTAACCGATGTGAAATGGCTAGCTAGTTAGCGGGGTGCACGCTAATAGTGTTTCAAACGTCACTCGCTCTGAGACTTGGAGTGGTTGTTCCCCTTGCTCTGCATGGGTAACGCTGCTTCGAGGGTGGCTGTTGTCCGGACGGAGGCTATACTGTTACACTGGCAATACTAAAGTGCCTATAAGAACATCCAATAGTCAAAGGTTAATGAAATACAAATGATATAGAGGGAAATAGTCATATAATAACTACAACCTAAAACTTCTTACCTGGGAATATTGAAGACTCATGTTAAAAGGAACCACCAGCTTTCATATGTTCTCATGTTCTGAGCAAGGAACTTAAACGTTAGCTTTTTTACATGGCATGTATTGCACTTTTACTTTCTTCTCCAACACTTTGTTTTTGCGTTATTTAAACCAAATTGAACATGTTTCATTATTTATTTGAGGCTAAATTGATTTTATTTATGTATTATATTAAGTTAAAGTAAAGTAAGTGTTCATTCAGTATTGTTTTAACTGCCATTATTACATTTTTTACATTTTTTATTAATTATTATGAATTATAATTTTTTAAATATTCTTGTTTAAAAAAAAAAAATTAAACATCGGCCGATTAATTGGTATCTGCTTTTTTTGGTCCTCCAATAATCGGTATCGGCGTTAAAATCATATTCGGTCGACCGCTAATCTGAATGACCCTGTAGCCAGACTCTCCAGTCTCCCCACCAGCTGCCCATCAACCAATATCTTACAGTTACAATTGGCACATTCTAGGACATCTTTTTACTTATGCTGTGCATCTCAGAAGATAGATATACATCACACCAATGTAGTTCCTGTGATTTTTTCCTCTGACAAAGCCAAGGGCAGAAGAGAGTAGGAGCAGTCTGAAAGAAAACCCCTGGGATTCCAGGGAGGGAAACTAGTTTCTGTGGTGAAGAAGTGAAAGTGAAAGGCGTCAGAGTTCAACAGAAAGGAATGCTTTGAGACAATAGCTTCAAACAGCACCACCAAGTACAGTACATAGTTTCCACATTGTATCATGGATGGTTGAATTATCATGAGAATAACAGTTCAACTCTAATGTGCCATTACATGTAAGTCTCATCATATGACATCTCCTTGAGACGTGCCCACATTGGAAAGAGCCAATAGCGGCAGTCTAGGCCGATTTGAATTGTTACTGGTAAGAGGAGCTTTTTAACACACTCCTCTATGGGTGAGGGGAGACATAGCTGTGCCATTCACTGACAATCTAGACTGTCAGAGGCTGATTAATAATCCAGACATACACAGGGAGATGAATATGTGATGCAGCCCTGCCTGCTGACTCCAGGAACACTTGTTGTCTGTAGGGATCAGTCCTGTAGTGTTTGTCTAGCTACTACTGAAGGAGGACACCATCACATGGGATGCACACAAACGGCAGAGTTCTCCCTGTGGCAGTGCCCGGTGCCAGCCATACCCTCTCCTCTCTTTCTGACTCTGTTTGGTAATTAGGGCCAGAGCACATTGAGTCTCTCTACCAGTCTTAATTAGCCCCTTAAGTGTACACAAACACACACACACACACACACACACACTGTTACAGTGCACATATACAGTTAAAGCGCACACACCACACAGCTACAGCAGTCATACACAGTTTCCAAAACCCCACCACTACAGTAAACACACAGTCTGGATTTTTTTAAATGAATGAATTGATCCAGAATTCTAACATAACAGAGGTCAAGAATGGAGGAGCCCCTTGCGTAAGCACTTTTGAAATGGTGACGCATATTAAAAAAGTCTTAAACACTCTCAGTCTTCGGCCACAGCCCTGTCTGATGACCTACTCCACTAAATCTCTGTGTGGTTGTGCCCTTTTTCTCAAGGGGTGGTACATGAACATGTGTAGGGTTATATATAGCTCACAGCCACCTCGAGCAGGGGAATTAACAGTTCCTTTTGAAACTCTAGAGCTCTGCCTGGACCATGAGAATAATCTGACATGACATCCTACTGAGGGCGCAGGCTGGAAAACCCAGCAGCGTTGTAGTTCCTTTGCACACTCAAACCGGTGCACCTACTACCATACCCTGTTCAAAGGCACTTAAATCTTTTGTATTGCCCATTCACCCACTGAACGGCACACATACACAATCCATGTCTCAATTGCCTCAAGGATTAAAAATCCTTTAACATGTCCCCCCCCCCTTCATCTACACTGATTTAAGGGGATTTAACAAGTGACATCAATATGGAATCATAGTTTTCGCTTGGTCAGTCATTGAAAGAGCAGATGTTCCTAATGTTTTGTACACTCAGTGTATACTGTACCTTGGGGCAGAACACAACTCATTGTATTCAGCATTGACTTGCTAGTAGTATGCTACTCTTGCCACACCTTTGAGGAAAGGTAGACCACCATTCCACCTGAATACACAAATAACTGTCCTGCTCTCGGCCCCACACATCCTCTATCGAGGATAAAGAACTTAAGAGTGGACTTCATGCGTCGCCACTCTCTCAACTAAAACACTAATAGGTTAAAGGATCCATATTGGCAGAGCCACAAGCCCATAGCAGGGATAGATTTTTAATGGAGCGATGATGGTAAGAGAAACTTCTCTAGGGAAAGATCACAATCGGACACTGAGAAACCATCATGGCGCCTAGAAAAAGCCCCCCAGTGCACTATCACTACATGAGGCTCAGTTGCAATGCTACAACACAATGTAGCCCAGCCTTGACACAATTCAGCATCAGAAAATCTATCCATTTACAAGATAAGGTAAATACCGAGGCCTTCAGGACTAACCCCATTACATCCATGGCTCATACATCAGAACACAATGTGAAGATAGAAGCCCGCACATCATATGAATAGAATCACAGAACAAAACAGTTCATCAACTAATTAAGAGACTTGGAATCGAGATGTAGCATCTTATCAGAAAGCAGGAAGGGTGGAAGTGCAGTGTTCCCTCTGCTCTCGCCAATAGTGACAGAGGGAGAGAGGAGGTGAGGGCCCTAGCTTCAAAACAGCCTCTTAGCAAAATGTGACATTTTTCCATTGGGTCATCCTTTCAGGTTGTTAACCAGGGATCAGGTGATGGAGCCAGGTGGTAAGATGAAGAGGACAGATGACCACACTAAACACTGCCAAACTGATAGCCTCTGAGACCTGTGGGCCACTGGCATGTAGGCTGTGCAGCGGGAAGGGCCCACTTAAGTGTCAATGCAACATAAAATGAGAGCCAAAAAAAACTACTGATCAAGAAATATGAGAAACATATATTGTTAACATTCAGGTTTGTGACATTGACTAAGCATTTCATGGTGAGTAAATAAGTGTGTTTTTGTGTATGTGTGTGTGTGAGAGAGATCAGGTGAGATGATTCATCAGACAACCCCCACCAACATTCAGAGCCATCCCTGAGAGCTGCATAAACAAAGGCCTTCCTGGACAAGGAAGAACCCACCCAGGATCCTCTGCTCTATAGTCCTCCCCAAGAACACAGGCTGAGAAGAGACCTGCAGACAAAACAGCACACACACACACAATACAGCCAGGACCATCAGTGGACAAAGACTATTTCTATTCAGCTCCATGACAATAGAAAGCAACTGGAAGACCATCCATTGAATCTATTAGTAAACAATCCGCAACGCAAAGCCACTCTTCCCAAGAATTAGAGAAGTGCCGTGTCCCTCATGTAGCTTCAGCTAACCATTATCAAGTGTTATATATCACCACCGTACCCTTTACACAAATAGAACCCTTTCTAAATCTAAGAGTGTCCAAATCAATGGTATATCTAGCTTGAGTGTAAATCTGTAGAGACCTTGATCAGCAAGATCACTTTTTGTATAAAACGGTATTGCTCTCATGGGCTATTGTTCACATGAATCATGCTTCAGATGAAGTTATCAAAACACCTAATGACTGACGATAGGTGAAACTGAACTGCAATGACTGAAATGGAGGCATATAAAGACTGAGAATATATTATGCTTTTAGGCTACATCATGGGTCATAGATCTGTCTCTTGGTCAACACCGCATGTATGATGTCATAGCCGACTGAGGAGCAATGAGTCGCTACACCTTGGTAGGCATCGGTAGATAAAATAGCAACGCTGTTGAATTAGCTTTGTATTTAGCCTTATGGGAGATACTCTTACCGGAAATACCAGGCCTCTCATGCATTTAATTTTTATTTATTTTTTAATTCAGGCTACTCAACAACAAAATCGCATGTTATTCCAAGCATCAGCTTCGAATGTAAGGCATGCGACATAGACAAACTTGCGACGTTGTGGTCTGGTGAGGCGACACTAGTCGGCTGTCTCTAAGACTACAAAAATAATATATTCCTGGTCCTTGACCAATCATATCAGTGTAGAATCGGGTTCTTAATCAACTGCCTAGTAATTAAATGCAACTTCCGCAGTGCTACAATTCGGTGTAGCCTACAAGACGGGGCGTCACCCTTGTTTGTGTGGTCTTCAAGCTACAGCCACTATTGCAGCGCTCATCGAATAGCCTGGCCATACAAAATGGCAACAGCTTAATACTTTAATTTCTTGACAATGCCAATGAAAATATCAGGGGGTTCATTTTCTAGTATGCCTTCCCTGGTTTAGCTTAGCCTATATATCAGCAGCAGATGACCCCCTGTCCGTGAAGTTTATGGGCTGACCAGGGGATTTAGCCTACGAACTAAATTCCTATGTTTGAGAAAATAATATGCACAAACTGATTCAATAGGCCTACCAATATTCCTATGGTTTGGGTCAATGATCACGCGAATAGCAGTTTGTCTGCCAAAACGTCAGGCTACACCTCCCGATGTTGTGCTTGCCAACGAGATTCAGCCTGATGTACGTGTGAATGTCCTAAAAAAATAAAAAGGTGCGCCGCAGCAGTGGCCGTGTGAACGAGCTCGAGCTGTAAACACTACTTTTGGTCCCCTGTATGGGTTCCCTGGACCAAGCACACAACATTGAGCGACAGTTCAAATAGCTTATATTTGTGTAATAGATGAAAAACGTGCACGCAATACTTACAACAAGCAGAGCTCTACCCAATAATCAGGAGCGTGACTTGGTCTACTGGAAACAATGTTTCAACTCAGTAGCTTCTGAGTGTTCCAAGAATAGAAATACAAATGGTAGGCCCGTTTTCTCAACGAATGTCTCACAACAGTGTTCGACAACATAAATATGTTATTATTCCAGAACTCATACTTTTCAGCCCAATTTTTACAGCATTCGTTCAATGTTGTACGCGAGGTTAAGTCATAGCGCACAATGTGCTTCGAAGACCGAGAGGATGAAGTCAAGTCTGTTGGAGCCCACGCCCAGCCCTGTATGAACCGCCCCGGTGAGCACAGGGGTGTATTCATTCCGCCGAATCTGTAACAAAACGTTTCTTAAACGGAAACTATCAGAACCAAACGGTGAGGGATTTACCTGAAATTGTTAAATAGAAAACTCTCGTTTCCTGTTTGTTTCCGTTCCTAAACGGTTTCCGTAATGAATACAACCGCTGTTTAGTTGCCTGTTTTGACCATCGTTATTACATTGGTCGGTAGGCCTGCAAAATATAAAGCGGCAGTGTGGGCATATCGCAGTACAATTACAAATGCCGGAGTATCTTCACGTGATTTATGCATTTTTATTCTCTAAATTTAGCATAATCCTAGATAAAGTCAACCTGGGAGTTAAATTAGAAATGTAGATTTGTTTTAATTTTAATATAGGCCTAATGTATAGACCAAAATGAAACCTCTCCCTCAACAAAACAAAGGAGCTGATCGTGGACTATACAAGAGACAACAGAGAGAGCACGCCCCATCCACATTGATGGGGCCGCAGTAGAGAGGGTCAAACGCTTCATGTGCCTCTTCGGCGTGCACGTCACCGAGGACATGAAAATGTCACCCCACACCGAGATCGTTGTGAAGAAGGAGAAATAACCCCTCTTCAACCTCAGAAGGCTGAAGAAATTTGGCTTGGTCCGTAAGAGTCATCGCTACAGTAAGTAGTTGGGGGGTGAGGGCGCCGCGATTTTTTTTGGCAGACTGAGGGGTTGAAAGGTTTTACTTGCATGTGCTCATACATTCTACATATCGTATGTCAGTCAGCTAATGCATGACAATTAAAGGCCCAGTGCACAACTTTTGTGAAAGAAATACAATGATTTTAAAATTATAATTATTCAGATTTTTCAGGGGGTGTTTTGCAGCACCCTCAGCTCCCCTACTTCCCGAGGCTATGCTAAGAGCCAATTTATGATTGATCTGAAAATGTGGTCAGAGGCACCATATGGATGGCGTACCAAATTGAGCTCCATACTGCATCACCATGTGCCTCTCAAATTTGGTAACAATGAAGAGGGCGCCATAACTCCGCATTGACATGATTGGTTGATGGTAGGTGAGGGTGGAAAGTCCTGTATAAACACAAACTAATTTCCTTGACAAATTCCTTCACAACAGCTCTGAGCTGCTCAGCGAAGTGCAGTAAGTATGAATGCCCAAAAAGGCTGCATGGCCAATGCAGAAATCGGATTGACTATGCAACGCCTTTAAAAGGCTCTGCAGTGGCTGTACAGTGTTTACTGTGTATGGCCCTTCTGCTCAGTTGGTAGAGCATGGCGCTTGTAGGGGTAGTGGGTTCATTCAGACCTTTTGCACTTTGTAGAGCTGTCCTCTAAATGGCATATATATATTATATATTGGCATATATTAAGTTGTCAAGAACGTGAGTTTGTGTTTATACAGCACCTCCCGCCACCACCAACCAATCATGTCAATGCCAGGCCAGCCCTCCACATTGTTACAAAATTTAGGAGGTGCATGGTGATACGGTACGGAGTTCAATTTGGATTCCACAAACCTCTAGAGGCTATGCAATTGCGTCTAACCATCTGCACAGTCTCCGGATTGCAAACGGAGCAGGCATAAATTGGCTTAAAGGCTCTGCATGGTCAATCTGACTTCTGCAGTGCTGTACTGCGGCTTTCACAGAAGCCAGAGCGTTCAAACTTTTTCGTGAACAGAGTAGAGCTGTTGTGAAGGAAGTTGTCAAGGAAGTAAATTTGTATTTAACAGGACCTTCCACCCTCATCTACCATCAACCAATCATGTCAATCCGGGGCAATACGGAGCCCTCCACATTGTTAAAACATTTTGGATGCACACAGCGATGCGGTACAGAGCTTGATTTGCCCTTGGCAAGCCTCCGGAGGCTCTGCAAGTGCAAACTCACTTTACGGAGCCTCCGGATCGCATTTCGAGTGTAAATCCTCTTTTAGACCAGCACAAACTTCAACAGCTGCACCATCGTGGTGGTGCGGTCAGTCCAACGCATCATCGGGCACACTGCCTACCCTCCCAGCCTAGTCTCATAGTCTAGATATAACATAGTAAACGTAAATCCGGGACACTCAAATTAGTATGATACTTTTGTATATATAGTGTATGTGGACACCCAATCAAATGAGTGGATTTGGCTATTTCAGCCCAAACCGTTGCTGACAGGTGTACAAAATCGACCACACAGCCATGCAATCTCCATAGAGAAACATTGGTAGTAGAATGGCCTTATTGAAGAGCTCAGTGACTTTCAATGTCAATGTGGCACTGTCATGAGATGCCACCTTTCCAATAAGTTCATTTGTCAAATTTCTGCCCTGCTTCCCAGTCAACTGTAAGTGCTGTTATTGTGTAGTGGAAATATCTAGGAGCAACAAAGGCTCAACTGTGAAGTGGTAGGCCACACAAGCTCATAGAAAGGGACCTCTGAGTGCTGAAGCGTGTAGCGAGTAAAAATCGTCTGTCCTCAGTTGCAACACTCACTACCGAGTTCAAAACTGACTCTGGAAGCAACGTCAGTACAAGAACTGCCAAGCGTTCTAGTGGTGTAGACCTTAGTGCTGCTTTTGATACTCGATCACCATATTATTTTGGAGAGATTGGAAAACCAAATTGGTCAACACGGACAAGTTCTAGCCTGGTTTAGATCTTAGCTGTCGGGAATATATCAGTTTGTCTCTGTGGATGGTTTGTCTTCTGACAAATCAACTGTACATTTTGGTGTCCCTCAAGGTCCCAGTTTAGGACCACTATTGTTTTCACTGTATATTCTACCTCTTTGTGATATTATTTGGAAACATAATGTTAATGTTCACTGCTATGCGGACGATACACAGCTGTACATTTCGATGAAACATGGTGAAGCCTCAAAATTGCCCTCTCTGGAAGCCTGTGTTTCAGACATAAAGAAGTGGTTAGCGTCAAATCTTTACTTTTAAACTCGGACAAAACAGAGATGCTAGTTCTAGGTCCCAAGAAACAATGAGATCTTCTGTTGGATCTGACAATTAATCTTGATGGTTGTACAGTCATCTCAAATAAAACTGTGAAGGATCTCGGCGTTACTCTGGACCCTGATCTCTATTTTGACGAACACATCAAGAATATTTCAAGGACAGCTTTTTTCAATCTTCGTAACATTGCAAAACTCAGAAACTTTCTGTCCAAAAATGTGAATTTTAAGTGTACTCTCTATTTCTCTTCTCACGGAGGACCTGAGCCCTTGGAACATGCCTCAGGACTACCTGGCCTGATGACTCCTTGCTGTCCCAAGCCCACCTGGTCATGCTGCTGCTCCAGTTTCAACTGTTCTGCCTAAGGCTATGGAACCCTGACCTGCGCACTGGATGTGCTACCTTGTCCCGGACCTGCTGTTTTGGACCCTCTCTCTACCGCACCTGCTGTCTCTGACTGAATGATCAGCTATGAAACGCCAACTGACATTTACTCCTGAGGTGCTGACCTGTTGCACCCTCTACAACCACTGATTATTATTATCTGACCCAGCAGGTCATCTATGAACGTTTGAACATCTTGACCATGTTCTGTTATTGCCACGCGGCACAGCCAGAAGAGGACTGGCCACCCCTCAGAGCCTGGTTCATCTCTAGGTTTGTTCCTATGTTCTGTCCTTTCTAGGGAGTTTTTGCTAGCCACCATGCTTCTACGTCTGCATTGCTTGCTGTTTGGGGTTTTAGGCTGAGTTTTTGTACAGCACTTTGTGCATTCAAAATGTTTTTGTACAGCTTAGGTGAAAAGGGCTTTATAAATAAATTTGATTGAGTTTATATCTCACCGCCATTGGACTCTGGTGCAGTGGAAACGTGTTCTCATGCTTCATTCAGCCCGACAGACGAATCTGGGTTTAGCAGATGCCAGGAGAACACCATCTGCCCGGAAGGCATAGTCCAACTGTTAAGTTTGGTGGAGGTGGAATAATGGTCTGGAACTGTTTTTCATGGTTTGGGCTAGGCCCCTTAGTTCCAGTGAAGGGAAATCTTAACGCTACAGCATGCAATGACATTCTAGCCGATCCTGTGCTTCCAACTTTGTGGCAACAGTTAGAGGAAGGCCCTTTCCTGTTTTAGGACAAAGCAAGGTCCATCCAGAAAGGGTTTGTCGAGATCGGTGTAGAAGAACTTGACTGTCCTGCACAGAGCCCTGACATCAACCCCATCAAACACCTTTGAGATGAATTGGAACGCTGACTGCGAGCGAGGCCTAATCGCCCAACATCAGTGCCTGACCTCACTAATGCTCTTGTGGCTGAATGGATGCAAGTCCCCGCCGCAATGTTCCAACATCTAGTGGAAAGCCTTCCAAGAAAAGTGGAGGCTATTATAGCAGCAAAGAGGGGACCAACACCATAGTAATGCCCATGATTTTGGAATGAGGTGTTTGACTAGCAGGTCTCCAAATACTTTGGTCGTGTAGTGTATATTATGTTTGGTACGGTTACATAAGACAGAAGGTTACTGAAGAAAAAAACAAAAGGAGGGTGGGTGTGTAATGAGAAGGTTGAGTGTTTGAATTTCATCACGGACAACTTTAGCATTTTAGCAACTTTGCAATTACTTGCTACTTTTTATTTACTTTTCAACTACTTAGCATGTTAGCTATTCCTAACCCTTTAATGTAACTCCTAACCCAAATTCCTAGCCTAGCTACCTTTAGCCAGCTAGCTAACATTAGCATTAGCCACCTAGCCAAAGTTAGCAACAACTAATTGGAATTTGTAACATATCATACTTTTTGCACAAATCGTAACATGAATGAATGAAATGGATGATGGACATCCACTAATTAATGCATTACCAACTAATCATAACATGTCATATTAAATGGAGTGTCTCAGATTTATGTACAGAACAATATGAAATTATCTGAAACATGGTTGCAGCCGGCCTCCAGGACATCTACAGCACCCGGTGTCACAGGAAGGCCAAGAAGTAGATCATCAAGGACCTCAGCCACCCAAGTCACAGCATGTTCACCCCAGTACCATCTGGAAGCGGAATACGGAAGTCCCATAGGGCGGTGCAAAATTAGCCCAGCATCATCCAGGTTAGGGGAGGGTTTGGCCAGGGGGGCTTTACTTCGCTCATCACGCTCTAGTACTCCTTGTGTAGGGCAGGTTGCCTGCAGGCTGACTTCGGTCGTCAGTTGAATGGTGTTTCCTCTGACAGATTGGTGCATCTGGCTTCTGGGTTAAGCGAGCGGGTGTTAAGAAGCACAGCTTGGCGGGTCATGTTTCGGAGAATGCATGACTCGCCGTTCCCAAGCCCATTGTTGAGTTGCAGCGATGAGACAAGATAGTAATTGGGGAGAAAAGGGGGTAAAAATTACAACAAAAATGTAACCCAATTTTTTTTATGAGAATAGAGCTAAGCATAAGCAAAAAGGAAAATCTTGGTTAATTCTGCTTTCCAACGGACACTGGGAGACAAGTTCACTTTCAGCAAAAAATAAATACAAACAAGTCCAAATATACACTGGAGTTGCTTACCAAGACTATATTGAATGTTCCTGAGCTAAGTGCCTTCTATGTTTGCTTCGAGGCAGGCAACACTGAACCATGCATGAGAGCTCCAGATATTCCGGGCGACTGTGCGATCACGCTCCCCATAGCCGAGTGGTAAACACCATTGCGAGCATCCTGACTGGTTGCATCAACACTTGGTATGGCAACTGCTCGACCGCAAGGCGCTGCAGAGGCTAGTGCGTACGGCCCTTTACATCACTGTGGCTGAGCTCTCTGCCATCAAGAACGTCTATACCAGGGCTACCCCAAGACTGCTGAGCAGTTAATCAAATGGCTACCTGGACAATTTGCAATTACCCCTTTTTATTTGTATTTTTTCTTATTTGTTTACACTGATTCTCTTGCACAGGCTTGATGTACACTCATTGGACTCTAACCACACACTCACACATATTACACTGATACTCCAACACACACACACACATTAACATTCCTTCACAATCTTCACATATGCTGCTGCTACCCTCTGTTTATTATCTATGCATAGTACTTTACCCCTACCTACAATTGAGGTACATATTACCTCAACTACCCTGTACCCCTGTACATTGACTTGGTACCAGTATCACTTGTGTATATAGCCTTGTTATTTTTTATTGTATACTATTTTTCATTTTGTTTATTTAACATATTTTTCTTACTTACTTTTTAAAAACTCTGCATTGTTGGTTCAAGGGCTCGTAATTAAGATTTCACGGTTGTATTTGGCACATGTGACAAATACAATTTGATTTGAGTGGCCTAGTTACAGTTTTGACTTAAATCGGCTTGAACATCTATTGCAAAAACTTAAATGGCTGTCTAGCAATGATCAACAACCAACATGACAGAGATTGAAGAATTTTAAAAAGAATGATGTGCAAATATTGTACAATCCAGATGTGCAAAGCTCTTAGAGATTTACCAAGAAAGAATTACAGCTGTAATCGCTGCCAAAGTTGATTATAACTCAGGGGTGTGAATACTAATGTAAATGAGATACTTATGTTTATGCAAATGTATTAAAAATAAAATATCTAAACTTGTTTTCACTTTGTCATTAATTTTTTTTATTTCACCTTTATTTTACGAGGTAGGCTAGTTGAGAACAAGTTCTCATTTGCAACTGTGACCTGGCCAAGATAAAGCAAAGCAGTGTGACACTGACAACAACACAGAGTTACACATGGAGTAAACAATAAACAAGCCAATAACACAAACAAGTCAATGACACAGTAGAAAATAGTTGAAGGTTAAAGTTGGTGAGGGAAATAAGTCTCCAACCGATTTTTGCAATTTGTTCCAGTCACTGGCAGCAGAGAACTGGAAGGAAGGGCGGCCAAACGAGGTGTTGACTTTGGGGATGATCAGTGAGATATACCTGCTGGAACGTGTGCTACTGTTGGGTGTTGTTATCATGATTATGGTGCATTGTGTGAATTTGTATCTTTAATCCATTTTAAATTCAGACTGGAACAACAAAATGTGGAAGTATGAATACTGCTTTACACATACTGTCTATACACACCATTCATATACATACAGTACATTTTATATTCCAGACTCTGGTTTAGAAGCTAATTCTTGCAATTCTATCCATTTGCCATGGGGTTTTGAAACTGTGTTTTATATAGGCCTACTTTATTCTCGACACATCTCATTCTAATATTTGCACAACTGTACATTGCACTGTTTATACACACCACATATTTACTTATATACTGGACTCTTGCCATTGCTCACTGTAATAGTCTATACCTACTGCTGTAGCCTACATATAATTCTTAATAGGCCTATATGTTGTGTAAATTCATCCTGTGTGTGTATATATATATATATATATATATATATACATAGATGACATACAAATGTAATTTGGAATATGTGTGTAGGCCTACTTTTTTGACAGTTTAATGGAGATACTAACATAAGCATTCAGCTGCACCAACTATAACATATGCTAAATTGCGACCAATAAACTTTGAAACGAACATGTATGGTCATGTATGATCGTTGTGTTGTAATCGATCAATACGATAACATATTGACTACATATCCCAAGGGGCAAAGCCAACTTTATCATCGTATCCAGGAAGTTGGGTGCGTTGTCAAGCAAACTTGTGCGTGTCTTTGTAAATGCTCTGAAGAATGTTCACTTCATAAGGTAAGAAAAAATACGACATTGGATATTTAATCATCACAATGAAGAGTTATTTGTGATTTACATTTAGCCTTTTACAGTCATTTGTTATCTGCAGCCATTCAAAACGTCAACAAACTTGTATGCAATTGAGATGTTAGACCGCTTGTTTTCATATCCTAGCTTTAAGTGTGGGATGTCAGCTAGCTAACTAGATAGCTAGGCTAACTAACCAAATATCCAGATAACCAGATTAGTTACTTCTTCTGACAGTGCCTCAGAATGTCTTCTTTAGGAATTGATACAACATACGTTAGATACAGTATGTTAATCAGAAGTTGATAATGACAGCTAGCTAGCCATAAGCCAAATATTCTATGCTTTGAGTTTATAAAGCTAGCTATAATCTTCCATGGTTTCCATTGCAAAAACAGGAGCTACATCATCACCCTGAATTTCCACGTAGGCTACCAACCTTCTGACACAGAGAATCAGGGGCAGACTGGGACCAGAAATTGGCCCTGGCATTTCTATTTTTTCCCCCTTGAGGCCCCCACACTGGCCTATTTTTTTGTATTTAATTTTTTCCTCCAGGCCCCCATTATTAGCGATCCCTTTGTGCAAAACCCAGGTTAGACAGACCCACTGGGCCAAAACTGGACTGGCCCATCTGGCATTTCATGTAAATGCCAGATGGGCCAGTCTGCCCCTGCACAGAATGTTACTTTTTTCACTAACCTATTATCATTTGACCACTTCCAGGTGTCTGTGAGTGATGATTTGTTCCCAGGACTCAGCGAGGGTACTGGTGACTGAGCTGAGTGGGTCTGGTCAGATGAACCCAACCCCTGCTGCTTATGAGGATTCTGACATGCAGGTGGAGCTCTACCTCTCTCCAGAAAAGCTGGTGGGGCTCCTATTGGTAAAGGGAGGGGTGTGGCCCTTTTTATAGGCTAATTATAGATGTGGAAGCATGCTTGACTGAATTTAGTGCATCAACACAATTCTATAATTGGGCAATTCCATGCCAGCGTAGCCCTAAAATATTTTTGCTATCTCTGATTCTAACATAAATTTCATTTGGAGGAAGAATATGTTTGACATGCTTTTTACATTTGTATCACAAACCATTTATGAGACAATCATGATGAAAGTGACCATTTTAGGCCCTTTTAAGACCGATACATGCTTCCTGTAAGAACCTATGATCTGTGAACCCTACATGATACAGACAACATCTTGGTGTCATTTTACTCCTATTAGTGTGCACTCAAATATCTAGTATGTCTAGATTCTGAAATACATTTTTCACATTAATTTATTCCATATACAAAATTATAATATGAATATCTCAAAAGTACCCTTTTTGAATTGGCAATTTTTGGACGGATTGTTTTGAACAATATACTTTTCAAACACGTACAATTACCAGAGTGAGCTCTTTAATGAAATTACCCATTTTATACATAGAAATTGACACTATAGATCATTAACCCAATCACAGCCTTCCTTTAGGTTTGCATATGCAGCAAATCACCAGCAGAGGTAGTTCCCTTTGAATCAATTTTCCCATTCACTGTGTTGGTGGTGCTCATAACATTTATCATAACTTCAGAATTAGCAGAGAGCCCACTCTGGACATTTTATGTTATCGTAGTGTATAGGCCTATTATTCCAAACAATATTTTTTTTTAATGAAACAAATCAAAAAGGGTATTTAGATTTTTAAAGTTGAATAAATTAATGTGAATATTTCGATTTCAGAATCTATACATACTCCATATGCTAGAGCACACTATAAGGAGTATAATGACACCAATACACCAGTACAAATCTGTCGTTCTGCCCCTGAACAGGCAGTTAACCCACTGTTCCCAGGCCGTCATTGAAAATAAGAATATGTTCTTAACTGACTTGCCTGGTTAAATAAAGGTAAAATAAAAATAAAAATAAATAAAAATATGTTGTCTGTATCATGTACAGTTCATGGACCACAAGGTCTTATAGGAGTCATGTATAAAGTACAGTACCTTCAGAAAGTATTCATACCTCTTGACTTATTCCACATTTTGTTGTATTACAGCCTAAATTCAAAATGGATTAAATCGTTTCCCCCCCACACCCATATACACATACTGTAATACCCCATAATCACAAAGTGAACACCTTTTTTAGAAATTTTAGCAAATTTATTAACAAATTAACATTGGGTAACATTTTAGTCATTTAGCAGACACTCTTATCCAGAGAAAGTTACAGTAATGAGTACATACATTTTTCATTCTCTAAGACCTTTCCACACCTGGATTGTGCAACCTTTGCTCATTATACTTTTCAGAATCTTTCAAGCTCTGTCAAATTGGTTGATGATTATTAATAGACAGCCATTTTCAGATCTTGCCATACGTTTTTAAAACTGTAACTCGGCCATTTACTGTCTTCTTGGTAAGCAACTCCAGTGTAGATGTGGCCTTGTGTTTTAGGTTATTGTCCTGCTGAAAAGTGAATTAATCTCGGTGTTTAGCGGAAAGCAGACTGAACCAGGTTTTTCTCTAGGATTTTGCCATGCCATTTGATTTTTTATCCTGAAAAACTGCCCAGTGCTTAACGATTACACGCATACCCATAACATGATGCAGCCACCACTGTGCTTGAAAATATGGAGAGTCGTACTTCGAACTGTGTTGTATTGGATTTGCCCCAAACATAACACTTTGTATTCAGGACAAAGAGTTAACAATCTGCCACATGTTTTGCAGAATTACTTTAGTGCCTTGTTGCAAACAGTATGCATGTTTTGGAATATTTTTTTATAGGCTTCCTTCTTTTCACTCTGTCAATTAGGTTAGTGTTGTGGAGTAAATACAATGTTGTTGATCCATCCTCAGTGTTCTCCTATCACAGCCACTCTGTAACTGTTTTAAAGTCATCATTGGCCTCATGGTGAAATCTCTGAGTGGTTTCCTTCCTTTCTGGCAACTGAGTTAGGAAGGACGCCTGTATCTTTGTAGTGACTGGGTGTATTGATACACCATCCAAAGTGTATTAATAACTTCACCTTGTTCAAATGGATATTCAATGTTTTCTTTTTGTTTTTTTGTTACCCATTTACCAATAGGTGCCCTTCGCGAGGCATTACAAAACCTCCCTGGTCTTTGTGGTTGAATCTGTTTGAAATTCACTGCTCGACTGTGGGACCTTACAGATAATTGTGTGGGTACAGAGACGAGGTAGTCATTCAAAAATCAGGTTAAATACTATTATTGTACACAGAGTCCATGCAACTTATGTGACTTGTTTAGTAAATGTTTACTCCTCAACTTATTTAGGCTTTCCATAACAAAGGTGGTTGAATACTTATTGACTCAACACATTTCAGCTTTTAATTTGTAAACATTTCAAAAACCATAATTACACTTTTATATTATGGGGTATTGTGTGTGTGTGTGTGTGTAGGCCAGTGACAAATGGATCTAAATGTAATCTATTTTAAATTCAGTCTGTAACACAACAAAATGTGGAAAAAGTTAAAGGGTGTGAATTAGAGGTCGACGGATTATGATTTTCCAACGCCGATACCGATTATTGGAGGACCAGAAAAATGCCGATACCGATTATTAAAAAAATATATATATATATATTTTTAGTAACAACAATACTGAATGAACACTTAATTTTAACTAAATATAATACATCAATAAAATCAATTTAGTCTCAAATAAATGATGAAACATGTTCAATTTGGTTTATATAATGCAAAAACAAAGTGTAAAAGTGCAATATTTGCCATGTTAAAAATCTAACGTTTAAGTTCCTTGCTCAGAACATGAGAACATATGAGAGCTGGTGGTTTCTTTTAACATGAGTCTAAAATATTCCCAGGTAAGACGTTTTAGGTTGTAGTTATTATATGAATTATAGGACTATTTCTCTCTATACCATTTGTATTTCATATACCTTTGACTATTGGATGTTCTTATAGGCACTATAGTATTGCCAGCCTAATCTCGGGAGTTGATAGGCTTGAAGTCATAAACAGTGCAATGCTTGAAGAGCTGCTGGCAAATGTAGGAAAGTGCTGTTTGAATGAATGCTTACAAGGCTACCTCCTACCATCGCTCAGTTAAACTGCTCTATTAAATATCAAATCATAGACTTAATTTTAATATAATAACACACAGAAATACGAGCCTTAGGTCATTAATACGGTCAAATTCGGAAACTATTATTTCAAACAACAAACAAAACGTTTATTCTTTCAGTGAAATACGGAACCGTTCCGTATTTTATCTAACGGGTGGCATCCCTAAGTCTAAATATTGCCGTTACATTGCACAACCTTCAATGTTATGTCATAATTATGTACTGTACAAGTAATGTAATGTACAAGTCTTTGTTTGGAAGAAATGGTCTTCACATAGTTCGCAACGAGCCAGGCAGCCCAAACTGCTGCATATACCCTGACTCCGCTTGCACAGAACGCAAGAGAAGTGACACAATTTCCCTAGTGAAAATAAATTCATGTTAGCAGGCAATATTAACTTAATATATGCAAGTTTAAAAATATATACTTGTGTATTGATTTTAAGAAAGGCATTGATGTTTATGGTTAGGTACACATTGGTGCAACTATAGTGCTTTTTTTGCGAATGCGCTTGTTAAATCATCACCCATTTGACGAAGTAGGCTGTTATTTGATGATAAATTAACAGGCACCGCAATGATTATATGCAACGCAGGACAATCTAGATAAACTAGTAATATCATCAACCATGTGTAGTTAACTAGTGATTATGTTAAGATTGATTGTTTTTATAAGATAAGTGTATTGCTAGCTAGCTCCTTGCTGCACTCGCATAACAGGTCATCAGCCTGCCAAGCAATATCCTCGGAGTGCAATGTAATCGGCCATAATTGGTGTCCAAAAATGCCGATTACCGATTGTTATGAAAACTTGAAATTGGCCCTAATTAATCGGCCATTCCGATGAATCGGTCGACCTTTAGTGTGAATAATTTCTGAAGGCGCTGTAGGTCTAAAATTTCCACTATCATAAAAAATAAATTATTAAAAAACGTTTGATACAAATGTAAAAAGCATGTTCTGGTAGGATGTTTGACAATCTGAGATACCAACAATATATTTTTAGCCTACGCTGGCATGGAATCGCCCAATTTGTATTCGGCAGAAAACCTATTGGTTGCGAAATGGGCTGCATTGCCGACATTGCTGAAGACAAAAAGCTATATACAGTCGTGGCCAAAAGTTTTGAGAATGACACAAATCTAAACTTTCACAAAGTCTGCTGCCTCGGTGTCTTTAGATATTTTTTTTGTCAGATGTTACTGTGGAATACAGAAGTATAATTACAAGCGTCAAAGTGTCAAAGGCTTTTATTGACAATTACATGAAGTTGATGGAAAGAGTCAATATTTGCAGTGTTGACCCTTCTTTTTCAAGACCTCTGCAATCCACCCTGACATGCTGTCAATGAACTTCTGGGCCACATCCTGACTGATGGCAGCCCATTCTTGTATAATCAATGCTTGGAGTTTGCTTGTCAGAATTTGTGGGTTTTTGTTTGTCCACCCGCCTCTTGAGGATTGACCTCAAGTTCTCAATGGGATTAAGGTCTGGGGAGTTTCCTGGCCATGATCTTAATGTTTTGTTCCCCGAGCCACTTAATTATCCCTTTTTCCTGGCCATGATCTTAATGTTTTGTTCCCCGAGCCACTTAATTATCCCTTTTTCCTGGCCATGATCTTAATGTTTTGTTCCCCGAGCCACTTAATTATCCCTTTTTCCTGGCCATGATCTTAATGTTTTGTTCCCTGAGCCATAAGGAAAAAGGGATAATTAAGTGGCAAGGTGCTCCATCATGCTGGAAAATGCATTGTTCGTCACAAAACTGTTCCTGGATGGTTGGGAGAAGTTACTCTCGGAGGATGTATTGGTACCATTCTTTATTCATGGCTGTGTTCTTAGGCAAAATTGTGAGTGAGCCCACTCCCTTGGCTGAGAAGCAACCCCACACATGAATGGTCTCAGGATGCTTTACTGTTGGCATGACACAGGACTGATGGTAGCGCTCACCTTGTCTTCTCCGGACAAGCTTTTTTCCAGATGCCCCAAACAATTGGAAAGGGGATTCATCAGAGAAAATGACTTTACCCCAGTCCTCAGCAGTCCAATCCCTGTACCTTTTGCAGAATATCAGTCCGTCCCTGATGTATTTCCTGGAGAGAAGTGGCTTCTTTGCTGCCCTTCTTGACACCAGGCCTTCCTCCAAAGGTCTTCGCCTCACTGTGCGTGCAGATGCACTCACACCTGCCTGCTGCCATTCCCGAGCAAGTTCTGTGCTGGTGGTGCCCCGAACCCGCAGCTGAATCAACTTTAGGAGACGGTCCTGGCGCTTGCTGGACTTTCTTGGGCGCCCTGAAACATTCTTCACAACAATTGAACCGCTCTCCTTGAAGTTCTTGATGATCTGATAAATGGTTGATTTAGGTGCAATCTTACTGGCATCAATATCCTTGCCTGTGAAGCCCTTTTTGTGCAAAGCAATGATGACAGCACGTGTTTCCTTGCAGGTAACCATGGTTGACAGAGGAAGAACAATGATTCCAAGCACCACCCTCCTTTTGATGCTTCCAGTCTGTTATTCGAACTCAATCAGCATGACAGAGTGATCTCCAGCCTTGATCTCGTCAACGATCACACCTGTGTTAACGAGAGAATCACTGACATGATGCCAGCTGGTCCTTTTGTGGCAGAGCTGAAATGCAGTGGAAATGTTTTTTGGGAATTCAGTTCATTTACATGGCTAAGAGGGACTATGCAATTGATTGCATTTCATCTGATCACTCTTCATAACATTCTGGAGTATATGCAAATTGCCATCATACAAACTGAGGCAGCAGACTTTGAATATTAATATTTGTGTAATTCTCAACTTTTGTCCACGCCTGTACATTCCTATATTCCTATACATTTAAAAGATGCTTGAATGAACAGACACGTGACTAAGCGAATGAGCTATGACTCCGACGTGACACTGTTCTGACAGCTATTAACATGCTCCATTATCTTGATTGCTGAGTGGACATATGGGGGGACATTCATAAAAGTCTCACTTGCATCAGAGGTTGATGAATGGCACACTGGAGAATCTTTCCTTGCAGTGTTACTTTTAAACAGAGTTTGTTGGTTAGCATTTTATCAAAACAAACACTGCGCAAACTAACACTCTTCTCCCTCTCTTCCCTCTCTGGGAATGCTGTTAGCCTTGTCAGTGAGATTGGTCTCTGGGAGGGAGGAGACATAGGTGTGCCTACTGAGATGTGGCCATTAAAGCTATTGGGGAGGTTTTGATTTATCTCTGGTGTCTGTGCACCGTTCTGATTACGCTGAGCCAAAAGGCATGGTGTGCAAACACTCCCATCCACAATCATCTGTGGTGTTAACCTAGAACCTGGCAACCTCCTCCAGCGACAGACCGACAATAGACACAGTCATGAGTAGAATTTAGAATGTTGTCGACGCCTGTGGAAGTTAAGCTTTCACTGGTTTCTTTTTCTCCAAAAGCAAGAGTCATTACTGCACAACACTCCCACTGGGCACACACTGGTCGAATCAACGTTGTTTCAACCTCGTATGTCAACCTATTGTGACGTGGAATCTATGTGGAAAACACATTTGGATTTGCAAAAAGTCAGCAAGTATTGTTTACATCTCATTTCAACCAGCGTTATAAACATTTTAAATTAGGGTAAAACTTCAACTTATATACAATGACTTAAACTGACTTACAGATTTGTTACATTAACATCATTTCAGCATAATTATCAGAAATATGTACACTACCGTTCAAAAGTTTGGGGTCACTTAGAAATGTCCTTGTTTTTGAAAGAAAAGCAACTTCATTAAATAGTACACGCAGTCTCAATGCCAACAGTGAAGAGGCGACTCCGGGATGCTGGCCTTCTAGGCAGAGTTCCTCTGTCCAGTGTCTGTGTTCTTTTGCCCATTTTTAATCTATTATTTTTATTGACAGTCTTGAGTCTGAGCTTTTTCTTTGCAACTCGGCCAAGGGCCAGTTTGCGCTGTTCTGCGAAGGGAGTAGTACACAACGTTGTACGAGATCTTTAGTTACTTGGCAATTTCTCGCATGGAAAAGCATTCATTTCTCAGAACAAGAATAGACTGACGAGTTTCAGAAGAAAGTTCTTTGTTTCCTGTAATCAAACCCACAAATGCTGATGCTCCAGATACTCAACTAGTCTAAAGAAGGCCAATTTTATTGCTTCTGGGGCCAATCATAACAACAGTTTAAAGCTGTGTTAACAATTGCAAAAGGGTTTTCTAATGATCAATTATCCTTTTAAAATTATAAATTTGGATAAGCTAACAACCATCACAACCACCATTGGAACACAGGAGTGATGGTTGCTGATAATGGAACTCTGTATGCCTATGTAGATATTCAATTCAAAATCATCCGCTTCCAGATTCAATAGTCATTTACAACATTAACAATGTCTACACTGTATTTCTAATCAATTTTATGTTATTTTAATGGACAGAAAGTGTTTTTCTTTCAAAAACGAGGACATTTCTAAGTGACCCCAATCTTTTGAACGGTAGTGTGTATATATAAATATATTATCCAAGCATGAAGCGTTGATATTTGGTTGCGTTCACAATTCAATATCCAGTTGATTGATAAGATGGATTCATGTCTCCTTCTCAACCAAAAATTGAAGTTAAAGAATAGCAATAATAATGTGCTTGAAATAAGTTTGATTTAGTCCTATTCTTAATTATTAACTTCCATTTGAAGTCAACTAACCATCCTTCATATAAAAGACAATATCCAAAGGTGAAAGTTTATTATTAATATCATTAATTTGGCATCCTATTTATATGTCTAATGATAATTACTTCTAAAGATACAATCAACCATGAATGAATGATAGTATACCTAGCTACTCTTTGAAATGGTGTCATTTGGGCGAAACGGATGTCAATGTTGCCTACATAAACCCAGCTTCCCTCTGAATTTACATTCACAGACAGCTTGTTAAGGCAAGTTAGTTACTTATTTAATATTAATATTTAATGTTATTTAGCTGGTCTACAAAAATTAGTATGAAAGCTGATCAATGTCTAAATGTGTTGACATGATAGCCCAGCTTGTTTCCAAAGGTTGTGAGTTCGAATCTCATCAACTTTAGCTAATTATCAACTTTCCAACTACTTGCTACTTTTTAAAAAGCTATTTTGCAACTACTGACCATGTTAGCTAACACTTCCCCTAACCCTAACACTTTTAGCTAAATCCTTCCCCCACCAAGACTGTTCCTAGAGCTGGCTGCCCGGACAAACTGAACAAGAGGAGAAGGGCCTTGGTCAGGGAGGTGACCAAGGACCTGATGGTCACTCTGACAGAGCTCCAGAGTTCCTCTGCGGAGATGGGAGAAACTTCCAGAATGAAAACCGTCTCTTCAGCACTCCACCAATCAGTGGCGAGACAGAAACCACTCCTCAGTAAAAGGCACATGACAGCCTGCTTGGAGTTTACCAAAAAGCACCTAAAGGATTCTCAGACCATGAGAAACAAGATTCTCTGGTCTGATGAAACCAAGAACTAACTCTGGCCTAAATGCCAAGCATTTAGCTTGTCTGGAGGAAACCTGGCACCATTCCTGTGGTGAAGCATGGTGGTGGATGTTTTTCAGCGGCAGGGACTGGGCAACTAGTCAGTATTGAGGGAAAGATGAACAGAGCAAAGTACAGAATGATCTTTGGTGAAAACCTGCCCCAGAGCACTCAGGACCTCAGACTGGGGCGAAGGTTCACCTTCCAACAAGACAACGACCCTAAGCACACAGCCAAGACAATGCAGGAGTTGCTTCCGGACAAGTCTCTGAATGTCCTTGAGTGGCCCAGCCAGAGTCCGGACTTGAACATCTCTGGAAAGACCTGAAAATAGCTGTGCAGCGACACTCCCCATCCAACCTGACAGAGCTGGACAGGATGTGCAGAGAAGAATGGGAGAAACTCCCCAAATACAGGTGTGCTAAATTTGTAGCGTCAAACCCAAGAAGCCGCCAGATCAAGCAATGGCGCCGAAGGAGATTGCTGCCGTTTTACGATCCCGTAACCAATTGTGCTATTGTGTATGTTTTTTCACGTTGTTTTGTACATAATGTTTCTGCCACCGTGTCTTATGACAGAAAAGAGCTTCTAGATATCAGGACAGCGATTACTCACCCCATACTGGAGGAATACTTTTTCTTCAACGAGTCGGACGGGAAGGATTTACTTCAGACGCCCGACAAGGTCCTCATCCCCGTAATTTGCAGAAGAAAGAGACGGAGGCATCGTGAACGAAGATCAGGGTGCCTTGATAGGATCCGTCGCAGAGAAGGTAATCTACCTTTACCATCGGTCCTATTTTCCAACGTACAATCGTTGATAATAAAATAGATGAAATACGATCACGTATATCCTACCAAAGGAACATAAAAACTGTGATATGTTGTGTTTCACCAAGTTGTGGCTGAACAATGACATGAATAATATATAGCTGGTGGGTTTTAAGCTTTTTCGGTAGGATAGAACAGCGGCCTCTGGTAAGACAAGGGGTGACGGTCTATGTATATTTGTAAAAACAGCTGGTGCACAAAATCTAAGGAAGTCTCAAGGTTTTGCTCACTTGAGATAGTGTGGTCTACAGCTTATCATGAGATACTCTATCTACCAAGATAATTTATCTGTATTTTTCGTAGATGTCTACATACCACCACAAACCGATGCTGGCACTAAGACCGCACTCAATGAGCTGTATACGGCCATAAGTAAACAGGGAAACGCTCAACCAGAGGTGGCCAGGGATTTTAATGCAGGAAAACTTAAGTCTGTTTTACCTCATTTCTACCAGCAAGTGTAACCAGAGGGAAAAAAACACTAGACCACCTTTACTCCACACACAGGGACGTGTACAAAGCTCTCCTTCGCCCTCCAATTGGAAAATCGGACTATATTTCTATCCTGATTCCTGCTTACAAACAACAAAAACTAAAGCAAGAAGCACCAGTGACTCAGTCAATAAGAATGTGGTCAGATGAAGCAGATGCGAAGCTACAGGACTGTTTTGCTATCACAGGCTGGAATATGTTTCGGGATTCCTCCGATGGCATTGAGTACACCACATCAGTCACTGACTTCATCAATAAGTGCATCAATGACGTCGTCCCCACAGTGACATACCCCAACCAGAAGCCATGGATTACAGGCAACATCCGCACTGAGCTAAAGGCTAGAGCTGCCGCTTTCAAGGAGTGGGACTCCAACCCGGAAGCTTCTAAGAAATCCCGCTATGCCCTCCAGAAAACCATCAAACAGGCCAAGCTTCAATTCAGCTAAATGACTTCTATGCTCGCTTCGAGGTAAGTAACAATGGAGCATGCATGAGAGAATCAGCTGATCGGGACAACTGTCTGATTACGCTCTCTGTAGCCAATGTGAATAAGACCTGATAAACAAGTACACTTAAAAAAAATCTTTATCTAGGCAAATCAGTTAAGAACAAATACTTATTTGGCAAACCCAGACGACGCTGGGCCAATTGTGCACCAACCTATGGGACTCCCAATCACGGCCGGTTGTGATACAGCCTTGATTCGAACCAGTGTGTCTGTAGTGACATTTACATTACATTTACATTTAAGTCATTTAGCAGATGCTCTTATCCAGAGCGACTTACAAATTGGTGCATTCACCTTATGACATCCAGTGGAACAGTCACTTTACAATAGTGCATCTAAATCTTAAAGGGGGGAGGGGTGAGAAGGATTACTTATCCTATCCTAGGTATTCCTTAAAGAGGTGGGGTTTCAGGTGTCTCCGGAAGGTGGTGATTGACTCCGCTGTCCTGGCGTCGTGAGGGCGTTTGTTCCACCATTGGGGGGCCAGAGCAGCGAACAGTTTTGACTGGGCTGAGCGGGAACTGTACTTCCTCAGTGGTAGGGAGGCGAGCAGGCCAGAGGTGGATGAACACAGTGCCCTTGTTTGGGTGTAGGGCCTGATCAGAGCCTGGAGGTACTGAGGTGCCGTTCCCCTCACAGCTCCGTAGGCAAGCACCATGGTCTTGTAGCGGATGCGAGCTTCAACTGGAAGCCAGTGGAGAGAGCGGAGGAGCGGGGTGACGTGAGAGAACTTGGGAAGGTTGAACACCAGACGGGCTGCGGCGTTCTGGATGAGTTGTAGGGGTTTAATGGCACAGGCAGGGAGCCCAGCCAACAGCGAGTTGCAGTAATCCAGACGGGAGATGACAAGTGCCTGGATTAGGACCTGTGCCGCTTCCTGTGTGAGGCAGGGTCGTACTCTGCGGATGTTGTAGAGCATGAACCTACAGGAACGGGCCACCGCCTTGATGTTAGTTGAGAACGACAGGGTGTTGTCCAGGATCACGCCAAGGTTCTTAGCGCTCTGGGAGGAGGACACAATGGAGTTGTCAACCGTGATGGCGAGATCATGGAACGGGCAGTCCTTCCCCGGGAGGAAGAGCAGCTCCGTCTTGCCGAGGTTCAGCTTGAGGTGGTGATCCGTCATCCACACTGATATGTCTGCCAGACATGCAGAGATGCGATTCGCCACCTGGTCATCAGAAGGGGGAAAGGAGAAGATTAATTGTGTGTCGTCTGCATAGCAATGATAGGAGAGACCATGTGAGGTTATGACAGAGCCAAGTGACTTGGTGTATAGCGAGAATAGGAGAGGGCCTAGAACAGAGCCCTGGGGGACACCAGTGGTGAGAGCGCGTGGTGAGGAGACAGATTCTCGCCACGCCACCTGGTAGGAGCGACCTGTCAGGTAGGACGCAATCCAAGCGTGGGCCGCGCCGGAGATGCCCAACTCGGAGAGGGTGGAGAGGAGGATCTGATGGTTCACAGTATCGAAGGCAGCCGATAGGTCTAGAAGGATGAGAGCAGAGGAGAGAGAGTTAGCTTTAGCAGTGCGGAGCGCCTCCGTGATACAGAGAAGAGCAGTCTCAGTTGAATGACTTGTCTTGAAACCTGACTGATTTGGATCAAGAAGGTCATTCAGAGAGAGATAGCGGGAGAGCTGGCCAAGGACGGCACGTTCAAGAGTTTTGGAGAGAAAAGAAAGAAGGGATACTGGTCTGTAGTTGTTGACATCGGAGGGATCGAGTGTAGGTTTTTTCAGAAGGGGTGCAACTCTCGCTCTCTTGAAGACGGAAGGGACGTAGCCAGCGGTCAGGGATGAGTTGATGAGCGAGGTGAGGTAAGGGAGAAGGTCTCCGGAAATGGTCTGGAGAAGAGAGGAGGGGATAGGGTCAAGCGGGCAGGTTGTTGGGCGGCCGGCCGTCACAAGACGCGAGATTTCATCTGGAGAGAGAGAGGAGAAAGAGGTCAGAGCACAGGGTAGGGCAGTGTGAGCGGAACCAGCGGTGTCGTTTGACTTAGCAAACGAGGATCGGATGTCGTCGACCTTCTTTCAAAATGGTTGACGAAGTCATCTGCAGAGAGGGAGGAGGGGGGGGAGGATTCAGGAGGGAGGAGAAGGTGGCAAAGAACTTCCTGGGGTTAGAGGCGGATGCTTGGAATTTAGAGTGGTAGAAAGTGGCTTTAGCAGCAGAGACAGAGGAGGAAAATGTAGAGAGGAGGGAGTGAAAGGATGCCAGGTCCGCAGGGAGGCGAGTTTTCCTCCATTTCCGCTCGGCTGCCCGGAGCCCTGTTCTGTGAGCTCGCAATGAGTCATCGAGCCACGGAGCGGGAGGGGAGGACCGAGCCGGCCTGGAGGATAGGGGACATAGAGAGTCAAAGGATGCAGAAAGGGAGGAGAGGAGGGTTGAGGAGGCAGAATCAGGAGATAGGTTGGAGAAGGTTTGAGCAGAGGGAAGAGATGATAGGATGGAAGAGGAGAGAGTAGCGGGGGAGAGAGAGCGAAGGTTGGGACGGCGCGATACCATCCGAGTAGGGGCAGTGTGGGAGGTGTTGGATGAGAGCGAGAGGGAAAAGGATACAAGGTAGTGGTCGGAGACTTGGAGGGGAGTTGCAATGAGGTTAGTGGAAGAACAGCATCTAGTAAAGATGAGGTCGAGCGTATTGCCTGCCTTGTGAGTAGGGGGGGAGGGTGAGAGGGTGAGGTCAAAAGAGGAGAGGAGTGGAAAGAAGGAGGCAGAGAGGAATGAGTCAAAGGTAGATGTGGGGAGGTTAAAGTCGCCCAGAACTGTGAGAGGTGAGCCGTCCTCAGGAAAGGAGCTTATCAAGGCATCAAGCTCATTGATGAACTCTCCGAGGGAACCTGGAGGGCGATAAATGATAAGGATGTTAAGCTTGAAAGGGCTGGTAACTGTGACAGCATGGAATTCAAAGGAGGCGATAGACAGATGGGTAAGGAGAGAAAGAGAGAATGACCACTTGGGAGAGATGAGGATCCCGGTGCCACCACCCCGCTGACCAGAAGCTCTCGGGGTGTGCGAGAACACGTGGGCGGACGAAGAGAGAGCAGTAGGAGTAGCAGTGTTGTCTGTGGTGATCCATGTTTCCGTCAGTGCCAAGAAGTCGAGGGACTGGAGGGAGGCATAGGCTGAGATGAACTCTGCCTTGTTGGACGCAGATCGGCAGTTCCAGAGGCTACCGGAGACCTGGAACTCCACGTGGGTTGTGCGCGCAGGGACCACCAGATTAGGGTGGCCGCGGCCACGCGGTGTGGAGCGTTTGTATGGTCTGTGCAGAGAGGAGAGAACAGGGATAGACAGACACATAGTTGACAGGCTACAGAAGAGGCTACGCTAATGCAAAGGAGATTGGAATGACAAGTGGACTACACGTCTCATATGTTCAGAAAGTTAAGCTTACGTAGCAAGAATCTTATTGACTAAAATTATTAAAATGATACAGTACTGCTGAAGTAGGCTAGCTGGCAGTGGCTGCGTTGTTGACTTTGTAGGCTAGCTGGCAGTGGCTGCGTTGTTGACACTACACTAATCAAGTTGTTCCGTTGAGTGTAATAGTTTCTTCAGTGCTGCTATTCGGGGGCTAGCTGGCTAGCTAGCAGTGTTGTTTACGTTATGTTGCATTAAGAGAACGACAATAGCTGTCTAGCTAACCTAGAAAATCGCTCTAGACTACACAATTATCTTTGATACAAAGACGGCTATGTAGCTAGCTACGATCAAACAAATCAAACCGTTGTACTGTAATGAAATGAAATGAAAATGTGATACTACCTGTGAATGCGACCGGGTTGTTGAGTGCAAAGTTCTATTCGGAAGACGTTGGCTAGCTGTTGGCTAGCTAGCAGAGTCACCTACGTTAAGGACGACAAATAGCTGGCTAGCTAACCTCTGTAAATTAAGATAATCACTCTAAGACAACACACTCTAAACTACACAATTATCTTGGATACGAAGACAGCAAAGACAGCTATGTAGCTAGCTAACACTACACTAATCAAGTCGTTCAGTTGAGTGTAATAGTTTCTACAGTGCTGCTAATCGGTGGACGTTTGCTAGCTGGCTAGCTGGCTAGCTGCTGGGCAGAGCAGTGAAGACTACGCCTCAAACACTGAGATGCAGTGCCTTAGACCGCTGTGCCACTCGGGAGCCTGAATATTCACAAGAAGGGTTACTAGGACGTGTACTCCGAGCATGAGCTGACCAACTAGCAAGTGTCTTCACTGACATTTTCAACCTCTCTCTGTCTGAGTCGGTATTACAAACATGTTTCAAGCAGACCACCATAGTCCCTGTGCTCAAGAACACCAAGGTAACCTGCCTTAATGACTACCGACCTGTAGCACGCAGGTCTGTAGCCATGAAGTGCTTTGAAAGGCTGATCATGGCTCACATCCACACCATTATCCCAGAAACCCTAGACCCACTCCAATTAGCATACCACCCAAAGAGATCCACAGATGACGCAATCTCTTGCACTCCACACTGCCCTTTCACACCTGGACAAAAAGAACACCTATGTGAAAACGTTATTCATTGACTACAGTGCAGCGTTCAACACCAGAGTACCCTCAAAGCTCATCGCTAAGCTAAGGACCCTGTGACTAAACACCTCTCTCTGCAACTGGATCCTGGACTTCCTGACAGGCATGCCCCAGGTGGTAAGGGTTGGTAACAACACATCCACCACGCTGATCCTCAACACGGGGGCTCCTCAGGTGCGTGCTTAGTCCCCTCCTGTACTCCCTGTTAACTCACACATGGCCAGGCACGACACCAACACCATCATTAAGTTTGCTGATGACACAACAGTGGTATGCCTGATCACTGACAATGACGAGACAGCCTATTGGGAGGAGGTCAGAGACCTGGCCATGTGGTTCCAGGACAACAACCGCTCCCTCAACGTGATCAAGACAAAGGAGATGATTGTGGACTACAGGAAAAGGAGGACCGAGCACGCCCCCATTCTCATCGACGGGGCTGTAGTGGAGCAGGTTGAGAGCTTCAAGTTCCTTGGTGTCTACATCACTAACAAACTAACATGATCCAAGCACACCAAGACAGTTGTGAAGAAGGCAAGACAAAACCTATTCTCCCTCAGGAGACTGAAAATATTTGGCATGGGTCCTCAGATCCTCAAAAGGTTCGACAGCTGCACAATCGAGAGCAATCTGACTGGTTGCATCACTGCCTGGTATGGCAACTGCTCGGCCTCCGACCACAAGGCACTACAGAAGATAGTGCGTACGGCCCAGTACATCACTGGGGCCAAGCTTCCTGCCATCCAGGACCTCTATACCAGGCGATGTCCGAGGAAGGCCCTAAAAATGGTCGAAGACTCAAGGCACTATGGTCACTGTTCTCTCTGCTGCCGCAGGGTAAGCGGTATCGGTGCGCCAAGTCTAGGTCCAAGAGGCTTCTAAACAGCTTCTACCCCCAAGCCATAAGACATCTAGTCAAATGGCTACCCAGACTATTTGCATTGCCCCCCCCCTCTTTTACACTGCTGCTACTCTCTGTTTATTATCTATAGTGGCAAATAAAAGTGTGAACCCTTTAGAATGACCTCGATTACTGCATTAATTGGTTGTCAAATTCGAGCTGGCCTTCAACAAAGTCACAACAACAGACAAACATAGTGTGCTTAAACTAATAACACACAAATTGTATTTTTCTTGTCTATATTGAATACATCATTATTTAACCATTCACAGTGTTGTTTGAAGAAAGTATGTGAACCTCTATGCTAATGACTTGTCCAAAAGCTCATTGGAGTCAGGAGTCAACATGGAGTCCAATCAATTAGATGAGATTGGAGATGTTGGTTAGAGCTGCCTTGCCCTATAAAAAACACTCACTAAATTATGAGTACTATTCACAAGAAGCATTGCCTGGTGTGAACCATGCCTCAAACAAAAGAGATCTCAGAAGACCTAACTAAGACTAAGAATTGTTGACTCGCATAAAGCTGGAAATGGTTACAAAAGTATTTCTTAAAGCCTTTATGTTTATCGTCCACGGTAGGACAAATTGTCTATAAATAGAGAAAGTACAGTACTGTTGCTACTCTCCCTAGGAGTAGCCGACCTGCAAAGATGACTGCTAGAGCACAGCGCAGAATGCTCAATGAGGTGAATAAAAATCCTAGAGTGTCAGCTAAAGACTTACAGAAATATCTGGAACATGCTAGCATCTCTGTTGATGAGTCTACGATACGTAAAACACTAAACAAGAATGGTGTTCATGGGAGGACACCATGGAAGAAGCCACTGCTGTCCAAAATACACATTGCTGCACGTCTGAAGTTTGAAAATGTGCACCTGGATGTTCAACAGCGCTACTGGCAAAATATATTCCGTGGACAGATGAAACTACAGTTGAGTTGTTTGGAAGGAACACACAACACTATGTGTAGGGGAAAAAGGCACAGCACAGCACACCAACATCAAAACCTCATCCCAACTGTAAAGTATGGTGGAGGGAGCATCATGGTTTGTAGCTGCTTTGCTGCCTCAGGGCCTGGACAGCTTGCTCTCATTGACGGAACAATGAATTCCCAAGTTTATCAAGACATTTTGCAGAATGTTAGGCTCTCTGTCCGCCAATTGAAGCTCAACAGAAGTTGGGTGATGCAACAGGACAATGACCCAAAACACAAGTAAATCAACAAGAGAATGGATTCAACAGAAGAAAATACGCCTCCTGGAGTCTGAGTCCTGACCTCAACCCGATTGAGATGCTATGGCATGACCTCAAGAGAGCAGTTCACAACAGACATCCCAAGAATATTGCTGATATATTGCTGATCTGAAACAGTTTTTTGAAGAGGAATAGTCCAAAATTCCTCCTGACCACTGTGCAGGTCTGATCCACAGCTACAGAAAACGTTTGGTTGAGGTTATTGCTGCCAAAGGAGGGTCAACCAGTTATTAAATCCAAGGGGTCACATATTTTTCCACCCTGCACTGTGAATGTTTACACAGTGTGTTCAATAAAGACAATTAAACATATTGTTTGTGTGTTATTAGTATAAGCAGACTGCTTGTCTGTTGATGTGACCTAGATGAAGATCAGCAAAAAATTTACGACCAATTTATGCAGAAATCCAGATATTTCCAAAGGGTTCACATACTTTTTCTTGCCATACTTTTTCTTGCATAGTCATTTTAATAACTCTACCTACGTGTACATATTACCTCAATTACCTCGACTAACCGGTGCCCCTGCACAATGACTGTACCGATAACCCCTGTATATAGCCTCGCTATTGTTATTTACCTGCTGCTCTTTAATTATTTGTTATTTTATGTATGTTTATCTTCACTTCATTGTTGGTTAAGGGCTTGTAAGTAAGCATTTGTAAAGTGTCTGAATACTTATGTAAATTTTTATATTTCAGTTTTGTTTATATACATTTACCAAAAATTCTAACAACCTGTTTTTGCTTTGTCATTGTGGGGTATTGTGTGTAGACTGATGAGGGAAAATCTAAAATCAATTTTAGAATAAGGTCTGCAGCGTAACAAAATGTGCAAAAAGTCAAGGGGTCTAAATACTTTCCGAATGCACTGTAACTCCTAAACTTAACCCTAACCTAACCCCTAACGTAGCTAACGTTAGCTAGCTAGCTAGAATTTGTATAATACTGTATCATGCAAATGCATAATGGACATCCACAATTTTAATACATACCATACGAAAAGTAGCATATCATGCTAAAACGAGTGTCTCAGATTTACGTACAGAATAATACAAAAAGGCACTGAGACCAGGTTATACTTAGAGGTAGGCATCTGGATGGAAGACTAGTTCTCAATGAAGTTCATTATCCCTCATAAACCAGCACAAGTCACTGTTCAGTCAGGAATCGTTTGACTGTGGCTTCAAATTTTGTTTCAATACACCTCTTTTATTTAGGTTGATGGCATGACGTTGAAACAATAATGTTGATTCAAACATATCATTTTACTATCAACATTGAAACAAGGTAAACATAAAAATAATCATATGAAATTCTACATAAATTAAACCAACCAATATAAAGTATATTGTATATAGGATGAAAAATATTGTTTACTTTTCTACATGGAATTTTCTATGCACTTTTAATGTATACATAGTTCTGGTGACTATGTTGAAATTAGATTGATGTAACAACCTGTTAGTCAGGTTATTTAAGTTAAGTTTTATACTAATTTCAATGTTTGCAGCACTGGTTGAAATGAGATAAACAGTACTGGTTGATAATTTTTTGCAAATCCAAATGCTTTCCACGTAGATTCCACATCACAATAGGATGACAAATTACGTTGAAACAACATTAATTCAACCAGTGTGCTGTTACATAATGTCAGCTAAGAGAATCAATTTGATAAAGACCATGACATATTTCTCTCTGACCCCACAGAAAGCCTTGTCGGGAACAGAAGACCTAGTTCAGGTCACTTCCCTGGAAATGTGTGTGGACACTCAGGAGAGCACTCTGGGCAACTTTGGTGAGAGACAATCACTGGTCAAGCAGCATGCACTACCCTTTCAGTCCACTACATGTGTAGGCCCATACTGTATTTGTATTATATTACAAATAGATATATACATGTTTTTGCATGCAGTATTTGAATTTATAGGGGACTGTATATGAAGTGTATATCAATAGTACTGTATGTGAATCCTCGTTTTTAATCCAACACGAAGTGGGCGTTATGCCATACCTACTGCAAATGTGGAAATGTACAGGGTTGATCGACTCACATTTGATGAGTTCATGTAATGACTTATAGCATAGATACATGAAGACCGTCACAATCTCTTCAGACATGGTTTCTTGTCAGACACAGATAAAGACCAGACAAAAACACTGTGGCTGTGTGACACACAAAACAGAATATGCCAAATTCACCCTCAGGTTTGTACTGTACCAAAGCTCTCTCACTGGGTACAACTCCCTCCCCCTCTCTTCTCACTGGTTTAAAAGATAAGGCCAGAAAGAACCGCACCATCATGCTCACCTATGTCCTTAGGAACACCTCAGTTGCACAACGTGTGCAGGCATGACTGAAGTTTGTCTGCACAGGGGTGAATCACGTGTGTCTGGCTTGTGCACTAGCAGCAGAGTCCATCTCACTCTCAATCTCTCTGCTAATGAATGGAGTTTATAGGCCTGTTGAGGCATGGCTGGGAGGGAGCCAGCCATCTGTTTAAGACCCAATCAAGTCATCTGCCCTCTGTGACGTGTGAGGAACATCTCTCTATCTTATCATCTTGCAGGTGCCTACTTGCCCAAGCTGGTGCAGCTGAAAATGAACAACAGTATAATAATGTCAGTGAGGTAAGTGGAAAGTTCCACTATAGTGCTCTGTCTCTGTATGTCTATTATAGTTATGTGTTGTAGTTTTTTACTTCTCTTTGACTAGGTAAAACAAAGCACTTTCTGCATTCCAAGTACTACAAATACTACTGCTAGCAGTACTTCACAGTAAAAAGGCAGGTAGCCCTGTACAGTTGAAGTCGGAAGTTTACATGCACCTTAGCCAAATATATTTAAACTCAGTTTTTCACAATTGCTGACATTTAATCTGAGTAAAAATGCCCTGTCTTAGGTCAGTTAGGATCACCACTTTATTTTACGAATGTGAAATGTCAGAATAATAGTAGAGATAATTATTTATTTCAGCTTTTATTTCTTTCATGGTCCATAAGTTTACCTACACTCAATTAGTATTTGGTAGCATTGCCTTTAAATTGTTTAACTTGGGTCAAACGTTTCAGGTAGCCTTCCACAAGCTTCCCACAATAAGTTGGGTGAATTTTGGCCCATTTCTCCTGACAGAGTCAGGTTTGTAGGCCTCCTTGCTCGCACACGCTTTTCCAGTTCTGCCCACAACTTTTCTATAGGATTGAAGTCAGTGCTTTGTGATGGCCACTCCAATACCTTGACGGTGTTGTCCTTAAGCCATTTTGCCACAACTTTGGAAGTATGCTTGGGGTCATAGTCCATTTGGGAGACCCATTTGCGACCAAGCTTTAACTTCCAGACTGATGTCTTGAGATGTTGCTTCAATATATCCACATAATTTTCTTTGCTCATGATGCCATCTATTTTGTGAAGTGCACCAGTCCCTCCTGCAGCAAAGCACCCCCACAACATGATGCTGCCACCCCTGTGCTTCTCGGTTGGGATGGTGTTCTTTGGCTTGCAAGCATCCTCCTTTTCCCTCCAAACATAATGATGGTCATTATGGCCTAACAGTTCTATTTTTGTTTCATCAGATCAGAGGACATTTCTCCAAAAAGTACGATCTTTGTCCCCCTGTGCAGTTGCAAACCGTAGTCTGTTTTTTATGGCGGTTTTGGAGCAGTGACTTCTTCCTTGCTGAGCGTCCTTTCAGGTTATGTCGATATAGGACTTGTTTTACTGTGGATATATATACTTTTGTACCTGTTTCCTCCAGCATCTTCACAACGTCCTTTGCTGTTGTTTTGTGATTGATTTGCACTTATCGCACCAAAGTACGTTCATCTCTAGGAGACAGAAAGTGTCTCCTGAATGGTATGACGGCTGTGTGGTCCCATGGTGTTTATACTTGCATACTATTGTTTGTACAGATGAATGTGGTACCGTCAGGTGTTTGAAAATTGCTCCCAAAGATGAACCAGACTTGTGGAGATCCACATTTTTTTTCTGAGGTCTTGGCTGATTTCTTTTGATTTTCCCATGATGTCAAGCAAAGAGGCACTGAGTTTGAAGGTAGGCCTTGAAATACATCCACAAGTACACCTCCAATTGACTCAAATGGTGTCAATTAGCCTTACAGAAGCTTCTAAAACCATGACACAATTCCCTGGGCATTTCCAAGCTGTTTAAAGGCACAGTCAACTTAGTGTATGTAAACTTCTGACCCACTGGAATTGTGATACAGTGATATAATCCTTCTGTAAACAATTGTTGGAAAAATTACTTGTGTCATGCACAAAGATGTCCTAGCCGACTTGCCAAAACTATAGTTTGTAAACAAGAAATGTATGGAGTGGTTGAAAAACAAGTTTTAACATCTCCAACCTAAGTGTATGTAAACTTCCGACTTCAATTATATATGCTCAGTCTCTATGATAGGGGACAAAGCAGCAGACCCACTGTGTATGGGTTTCCTATCAATCAATCAAATGTATTTATAAAGCCTTTTTTTTACATCAGCAGATGCCACAAAGTGCTATACAGAAACCCAGCCTAAAACCCCAAACAGCAAGCAATGCATATGTAGAAGCATGGTGGCTAGGGAACACTCCCTAGGAAGGCAGGAACCTAGGAAGAAACCTAGAGAGGAACCAGGCTCTGAGGGGTGGCCAGTCCTCTTCTGGCTGTGCCAGGTGGCAATTATAGAAGTACATGGCCATTAAGGCCAGATTGTTCTTCAAGATGTTCAAATGTTTATGGATGACCAGCAGGGTCAAATAATAATCAGTGGTTGTAGAGGCTGCAACTGGTCAGTACCTTAGGAGGAAGTGTCAGTTGGCTTTTCATATCCAAGCATTCAAGAGGTCGAGACAGGAGTTGCAGTAGAGAGAGAAAGTCGAAAACAGCACTTCTGGGACTCGGTAGCACATCTGGTGAACAGGTCAGTGTTCCATAGCCGCAGGCAGAACAGTTGAAACTGGAGCAGCAGCACGACCAAGTGGACTGGGGACAGCTAAAAGTCATCAGGCCAGGTAGTCCTGAGGCATGATGCTAGGTCTCAGGTCCTCCGGGAGGGGAGGACCTATTTATTTATTTTTTAGTTCACTTTATTTAACCCAGGTAGGCTAGTTGTGAACAAGTTCTCATTTACATCTGTGACCTGGCCAAGATAAAGCAAAGTAGTGTGACAAAAACAACGAGTTACACATGTGATAAACAAACGTACAGTCAAAAACACAATAGAAAAATCTGTACACAGTGTGTGCAAATGAAGTAAGGCGGTAAGGCAATAACTAGACCAATAGTGGCAAAGTAATTACAATTTACAATGGAGTGATATATGTGCAGATGAGGATGTGCAAGTAGAAATACTGGTGTACAAAAGAGCAGAAAAACAAATATGGGGATGAGGTAGGTAGTTGGTTGAATGGGCTATTTACAGGGGCTTTGTACAGCTGTAGCGATCGGTAAGATGCTCTGACAGCTGACACTTAAAGTTAGTGAGGGAGATGTATGTATCAGACTTCAGTAATCTTGGCAATTCGTTCCAGTCATTGGCAGCAGAGAACTGGAAGGAAAGGCGGCCAAAGCGGGTGTTGGCTTTGGTGATGACCAGTGAAATATACCTGCTGGATCATGTGCTACAGGTGGGTAATTGCTATGGTGACCAGTGAGCTGAGATAAGGCCGAGCTATACCTAGCAAAGACTTGATGACCTGGAGCCAGTGAGTTTGGCGACGAATATGTAGCGAGGACCAGCCAACGAGAGCTTACAGGTCGCAATGGTGGATCGTATATGGGGCTTTGATGACGAAACAGATAGCACTGTGAAAGACTGCATCCCATTTGCTGAGTAGAGTGTTGGAGGCTAATTTGTAAATGACATTGCCGAAGTTAAGGATCGGTAGGATAGTCAGTATTACGAGGGTAAGTTTGGCAGCATTAGTGATGGAGGCTTTGTTGCGAAATAGGAAGCCAATTCTAGATTTCATTTTGGATTGGAGATGTTTAATGTGAGTCTGTAAGGAGAGTTTACAGTCTAGCCAGATACCTTGGTATTTGTAGTTGTCCACATATTCTAAGTCATAACTGTCCAGAGTAGTGATGCTAGTCGGGTAGGTGGGTGTGGGCAGCGATCGATTGAAGAGCATGCATTTAATTTTACTAGCATTTAAGAGCAGTTGGAGGCCACAGAAGGAGTGTTGTATGGCATTTAAGCTCGTTTGGAGGTTTGTTAACACAGTGTCCAAAGAAGGGCCAGATGTATACAGAATGGTGTCATCTGCGTAGAGGTGGATCAAAGAATTACCTGCAGCAAGAGCGACATCATTGATATATGCAGAGAAAAGAGTCGACCCGAGAATTGAACCTTGTGGCACCCCATAGAGACTGCCAGAGTTCCGGACAACAGGCCCTCCGATTTGACACACTGAACTCTGAGAAGTAGTTAGTGAACCAGGCGCGGCAGTCATTAGAGAAACCAAGAGGGTTGAGTCTGCCAATAAGAATATGGTGATTAACAGAGTCGAAAGCCTTGGCCAGGTCGATGAAGACGGCTGCACAGTACTGTCTTTTATCGACGGCGGTTATGATATCGTTTAGGACTTTGAGCATGGCTGATGTGCACCCGTGACCAGCTCAGAAACCAGATTGCATAGTGGAGAAGATACGGTTGGTGATCTGTTTGTTCACTTGGCTTTCAAAGATTTTAGAAAGGCAGGGCAGGATGGATATAGGTCTATAACAGCTTGGGTCTAGAGTGTCTCCCCCTTTGAAGAGGGGGATGACCGCAGCAGCGTTCCAGTCTTTCGGAATCTCAGACGATACGAAAGAGAGGTTGAATGGACTAGTAATACGGGTTGCAACAATGGCGGCGGATAATTTTAGGAAGAGAGGGTCCAGATGGTCTAGCCCAGCTGATTTGTACAGGTCCAGGTTTTGCAGCTCTTTCAAAACATCAGCTATCTGTATTTCGGTGAAGGAGAAGCAGGGGGAGGCTTGGGCCAGTTTCTGCAGGGGGTGCAGAGCTGTTGACCAGTGTTTGGTTAGCCAGGTGGAAAGCATGGCCAGTCTTAGAGAATTGCTTATTGAAATTCTCGATTATCATGGATTTATCAGTGGTGACAATGTTTCCAAGTCTCAGTGCAGTGGGCAGCTGGGAGGAGGTAGTCTTATTCTCCATGGACTTTACAGTGTCCCAAAACATTTTGGAATTAGTGCTGCAGGATGCAAATTTCTGTTTGATAAAACTAGCCTTTGCTTTGCTAACTGGCTGTGTGTATTGGTTCCTGACTTCCCTGAAAAGTTACATGTCGCGGGGACTATTCGATGCTAGTGCAGTACACCACATGGTGTTTTTGTGCTGGTCAAGGGCAGCCAAGTCTGGAGTGAAACGAGTGCTACATCTGTTCTTAGTTCTAAATTATTTGAAAGGGGCATGCTTATTTAAGATGGTGAGGAAAGCACTTTGAAAGAACAACCAGGTATCCTTTCCTTACAGGATGAGGTCAATATCCTTCCAGGACACCCGGGCCAGGTCAATTAGAAAGGCCTGCTCGCAGAAGTGTTTTAGGGAGCGTTTGACAGTGATGAGTGGTGGTCGTTTGACCGTGGATCCATAACGGATGCACGCAATGAGGCGGTGATCGCTGAGATCCTAAGAGGTTGCCCATGTTTATGGATTTGGGATTGTACCTGGTAGTTTCTTTGATAATTTGTGTGAGATTGAGGGCATCGATCTTAGATTGTAGGACGTCTGTGGTGTTAAGCATATCCCAATTAGCACACCTAGCATTACGATCTCTGACGATAGATGTGGGGCAATCAATTCACATATGGTGTCCAGGGCACAGCTGGGGCTGAGGGGGGTCTATAACAAGCAGCAACAGTGAGGGATTTATTTCTGGAGAGATGGATCTTTAAAAGTAGAAGCTCAAACTTTTTGGGCATAGACCTGGATAGTATGACAGAACTCTTTCGGCTTTCTCTACAGTAGATTGCAATTCCGCCCCCTTTAGCAGTTCTGTCTTGACGGAAAATGTTGTAATTGGGGATGGACATTTCTGAATTTTTGGTGGCCTTCCTAAGCCAGGATTCAGACACGGCTAGAACATCAGGGTTGGCGGAGTGTGCTAAAGCAGTGAATAAAGCAAACTTAGGGAGGAGGCATCTGATGTTAACATGCATGAAACCAAGGTTATTACGGTTACAGAGGTCAGCCAATGAGAGCGCCTGGGGACACACAGGGCCTGGGTTAACCTCTACATCACCAGAGGAACAGAGGATGAGTAGGATGAGGGTACTGCTAAAGGCTGTAAGGCCGGGGATAGCAGATGGATCTTCACAACATCCACAACGCAGGCCGGTTGAGAGCACATCAGTTGAATTACATTAGAAGATAAGCAGACCAGTCGTGATGGATCGGCGGGGCTCCGTGTTGACAAAGTGTCCAGGCCAAATTGGCAAGAGAGGTATTATAGTTGGTGTACTTTGTTTGCTAGCAGGGAGATGGGCCTCGCTCGAGGCTAGCTCGAGGCTAACTTGTGCATGCTTCTGGACAAGGGCGTTAGCCACAATAGCCACTCGGTAGCAGCTAGCTAGCTGTGACAATCCGGTGTAATGGTCCAGAACTTGCGGCAGGAATCCGGTGATATAGTGGAAAAAATAAGCAGTCCGATATGCTCAGGGCTGATATCGCGCTGTGCAGACTGGCAGGTATTATCTGGGCTATCCGTGCTAAAGCGGCTGGTGTCCATGCTAAAGGTAAAGACCGCTAGCAGTGTTAGCCAATAACTAAGTAGCTAATGGAGGTTCCAGTGATAAGGTCTAAAAAATAGCAGATCCGTACCACATTGGGTGAGGGTTGCAGGAAGGTATATTTAATTTGAAAATGGAAAAAAGAGATTGAAATATGTATTCAAAATTTACCAAAAAGAGTATTTACATGGGACAAAAACAAAACTGCTGCACCATCTTGGAAAAATCAGAGGAAGAGGAAGCGTACTTAAATGCTGCCTAATTGCTCTAATCGGAATTAGAGGAAGCATACTTAAATTCAGACAGGACACTATCTCCGGACAGGTACCCCAGGACAGGGCAAACCAGGCAGGATAAAACCCCAACCACTTTGTCAAAGCACAGCCCCCACACCACTAGAGGGATATCAACAGACCAACTTACTACCCTGAGACAAGGCTGAGTATAGCCCACAAAGATCTCCTCCACCGCACTAGCCTGAGGGGGCGCAAAACCAGACTGGAAGATCACTTCTGTGAATCAACCCACTCAAATGACGCATCCCTCCTAGGGACGGCATGGAAGAGCACCAGTAAGCCACTGACTCAGCCCCCGTAACAGGGTCAGAGGCAGAGAATCCCAGTGGAGAGAGGGAGCCGGCCAGGCAGAGACAGCAAGAGTGGTTCATCACTCCAGTGCCTTGCAGTTCACATTCACACCCCTGTGCCAGACTACACTCAATCATAGGATCTACTGAAGAGATGAGTCTTAATTAAGTAAAGACTTAAAGGTTGAGACCGAGTCTGCGTCTCTCACATGGATAGGTAGACCATTCCATAGAAATTGAGCTTTATAGGAGAAAATCCTGCCTCCAGCAGTTTGCTTAGAAATTCTAGGGACAATAAGGAGGCCTGCGTCTTGTGACCGTAGCGTACGTGTAGGTATGTACTGGTGGTGCACCGATATGACATTTTTGCCCAATACCGATATCCAATATTTTCCTTTTCAAAAAAATACGATATCGATAACCGATATTTACAATTTTAGCGGCCTTTAAAGCTAGTACAGTTAAATAGTTATCACACACACATGGACACAGCAGTCTAGAGCATGGTTTGAATCCAGGTTTTTGCACATCCGGCCGTGATTGGTGCGGAGCACCAACCATAGTGCGGAGCACAATTGGCCCAGCGTCATCCAGGATGTAAATAAGAATGTGTTCTTAACTGACTTGCCTAGTTAAACAAAGATTACACACACACACACACTTTGTTGGCATTTACGTATGTCCCCATAACCAGTAAAACATCATCAAAACCTGTTTCGTTGATCAGTCGTTTCATTCTCAAACAGGATTTCTATGGAACACCGTTTCAGTCTTTGCGTGTCTTAAAAGATGCACGTCAAATAACACAACATCTGTTTCAGTAGCTATAGTTAGCTAGCTAACTATATAGCTAGGTGTCATCATCTAAAATAACCCTAATTTATAAGACTGTTCCTATTTGATTTATGGTGGTCGGACCCATCTATATGAAGCTAACCACAATAAGGATTAGCCACAATAGTGGACTTGGCGGTTAGCCTTCAAAATAAAAGTATGGCATAATTCTACCATTTGTGTTAATTTGCATTACTGTCAATGACAGACTTTAATTTTGAAGGCAAACGACAAATTCCACTGTTCCACATAACCTGGTGTGGTCGAGCCTCACTGGCCAGATTAAGCTAGTTCTCTGCTTATAACGTTAATTTTGGGCACCAGGGTTAAGTTGCTGACTAGCTATTTATTTTCATGAACTGAAGTTCAATTTCAATAGGTGAACAACAAGTGGCAACCTAGCTAATACTTACACACAAGGATTCCTAAATCATTGCTAAGAATAATGAAAATTACGAAATCAAATCAAATTTGATTTGATTTAGTCATTTTCATTATTCTTAGCAATGATTTAGGAATCCTTGTATGTAAGTATTGGCTAGGTTGCCACTATGTTCTACTGGTCATTGTTTTTAGGCTGGTTGTCTTGGTTCTAGCTAGGTACCAAGCTAAAGCTAGCTACGCCAGAAATGACGGTAGAACAAGTTTATGCTTTATTACCAACGCGGTATTGTAAACAAATCCTTCCTGGCCTGTGTTTGCTTGTTTGCAGACTTTTTTGTACAGCTTTGACAGTGCTACTGTATCTTTTTTGACACGCAAAGACCAGCCAGTCTGCTGTTCCCAATGCTTCAAGTCAGGGCCACCATTTTCGTTCCTGTTCCCAACAGCAATTGTGGGCTGTTTTAGCTGAGAAGTGCTTGAGAGACTAGTCAAGGACCATATCACCTCCACGACACCCTAGACCCACTCCAATTTGACCGCCCAAATAGGTCCACAGCTGCAATCTCAGGAACCCACCTGGAGGTGAGAATGCTGTTCATCGACTTGGAGGCGTTCCATAGTTCGTATGTCGTGAAGCTAATAGCAGTGACACTATTATTGTGTAACTCCGGTAGGACAACATCTGAAAAATAGCGCACTTGGTAGTGTGCACCGGTGCTCCTAAGTTGGCGAAAGCCAACATCACCCACGTCAGAGAACGGTTGATTGTCAAGGGCCATGAATTCCATTATCTTGGCATTAATGGATTTTGTCTTTAAGTTGTCTCGCTGAAATGTTGTTACTGTTTCAAATGACTGCTCGATCCACACAGCAGACATTGTGGGCTAGTTTTAGAATGCTGTGTTGCACGTATAGCGCAACATTTTACGTGGTGTCATTACATCATGGACCTAAGTTATATAAGTATGCATGTCAGCTTTGACACGGTTTTGCACATCGGGGCGTTAAACTAGACATCAAATCAAATTTTATTTGTCACATACGCTGAATACAACAGCAGTTAAAATATATATGGATAAGAGATAAAAGTAACAAGTAATTAAAGAGCAGCAGTAAAATAACAATAGCGAGACTATATACAGTAGGTACCGATACAGAGTCAATGTGCGGGGGCACAGGTTAGTTGAAGTAGTATGTACATGTAGGTAGAGTTATTAAAGTGACTATGCATAGATGACAGCAGAGAGTAGCAGTGGTGTGGGGAGGCGGGGGCACTGCAAATAGTCTGGGTAGCCATTCGACTAGATGTTCCGGAGGCTTTTTTTGGCTTAGGGTAGATGATGTTAACGTCCGGATGAAATGCATGTCCAAATTCAACTGCCTGCAACCCATCCCCAGAAAATAAGATATGCATATTATTAGTAGATTTTGGATAGAAAACACTTTGAAGGTTCAAAATCTGTTTGAATCATGTCTGTGAGTATAACAGAAGTTATTTAGCAGGCGAAACCCAGAGGACAAACCATTCAGATTTCTTTTTTTTTCTCGAGGTCACTCTCTTTTCAATGTGTTTTCATTGAGTATCCAGATTTCTAAGGGACCTTCTTGCAGTTCCTATCGTTTCCACTGGATGTCAACAGTCTTTAGAAATTGGTTGAGGTTTTTCCTTTGTGTAATGAGGAAGTACGGCCATCTTGAACGAGGGTCACTTGAAGTGTACTGTTAGAAAGAGGCGCGTGACCAGAAAGCTAGCTACAGTTTGTTTTACTCCTGTATTGAACACAGATCATCCCGTCTTCAATTTTATAGAGTATTTACTTGAACAAATATCTAAAGTTGTATTACAAAAGTAGTTTGAAATGTTTTGGCAAAGTTTACAGTTAACTTTTGAGATATTTTGTAGTCACGTTGCGCAAGTTGGAACCGGTGTTTTTCTGGATCCAACGCGCCAAATAAATTGACATTTTGGATATATTGATGGAATTAATCGAACAAAAGGACCATTTGTGATGTTTATGGAACATATTGGAGTTCCAACAAATGAAGCTCGTCCCACATATCCCAGAGAGGTTAATACACTACATCACAACCTTTTTGACCAAACAACCACCGGAATGACCCACCCTACCGCTTCACTGCTTTCAGAAATATCCCTTACAGGTCAGAGAGGTTAAGAAGCCAGAAGCCTCTTGGTGTAAAGAGGAGGAGGGGGGGGGGCACTGCAAATAGTCTGGGTAGCCATTTGACTAGATGTTCAGGAGTCTTATGGCTTGGGGGTAGAAGCTGTTTAGAGGCTTCTACCTCTTGGACAAAGACTTGGCACTAAGGTTTCTGGGATGATGGTGTTGATGTGAGCCATTGCCAGCCTTTCAAAGCACTTCATGTCTATAAATGTGAGTGCTATGGGTCAGTAGTCATTTAAGCAGGTTACCTTAGTGTTCTTGGGCACAGGGACTATGATGGTCTGCCTAAACATGTTGATATTACAGACTCGGACAGAGAGAGGTTGAACATGTCAGTGAAGACACTTGCCAGTTGGTCAGCGCATGCTCGCAGTACACGTCCTAGTAATCCATCTGGCCCTGCGGACTTGTGAATGTTAACCTGTTTAAAGGTCTTACATCGGCTGCGGAGAACATGATCACACAGTCTTCCGGAACAGCTGGTGCTCTCATGCGTTTCAGTGTTATTTGCCTCGAAGCGAGGCATAGAAGTAGTTTATCTAATCTGTAGCACAGCTCTTGGCTGTGCCATAACTCCATGAAGCATAAGATGTTAGTTTTTAATGTCCCGTTGGTAGTTTAATCTTCTGCGTAACTCAGCGATTTTATTCTCCTAAAATTGCGCGTATGCTTGCAGAATGGAGGGAAATGGGGGTTTATTCGATTACCTACGAATTATCAAAAGGCAGCCTGACCTTCGACCCCTCATTCTCCGCCTCCTCTTCACGCAGATCACGGGGATCGAGCCTGTTCCTGAGGAAGCAGTATATCCTTTGTGTCTGGCTCGTCAGAGTCATGTCAGAGTCAAAATAATTCTGCTTGTCAATGGTGAGTAATTGCAGTCCTGGTGTCTAGAAGTTATTTTTGGTCATCAGAGACGGTAGCGGCAACATTATGTACAAAATAAGTTTAAAAAACAAGTTGCAAATAAACAAAACAAAAAACACAATCGGCTTCTCCGGCGCCATCTTACGGTGCCGATACCAATGTTGGCATTTTTAGCTAATTTCGTCCGATTCCGATATGTTCACTGATTACTGATATTGTTTATCCCTAGTATGTACGGCAGGACCAAATCGTGGGGAGCGAGGTAGGAGCAATCCCATGTAATGCTTTTTTTTGGTTAGCAGTAAAACCTTGAAATCAGCCCTAGCCTTAACTTCTTGCGTCGAGCCAACCCGGATCCGGGTTGGCATAACGCAACATTAACTATTCATGAAAATCGCAAATGAAATGAAATCAATATGCTAGCTCTCATGCTTAGCCTTTTGTTAACAACACTGTCATCTCAGATTTTCAAAAATATTTTTCTCTACCATAGCAAAACTAGAATTTAGCATTTAGCGTTAGCATTTAGCATTAGCATTTAGCGTTAGCATCACCAGGCAACATTTTCACAAAAACCAGCAAAAACATTCAATAAATCATTTACCTTTGAAGAACTTCGGATGTTTTCAATGAGGAGACTCTCAGTTAGATAGCAAATGTTCAGTTTTCCTGAAAGATTATTTGTGCAGGAGAAATCGCTCTGTTTTCTGCGTCATGTTTGGCTACCAAAAAAAAATGAAAATTCAGTTATAACGCCAAACTTTTTCCAAAATAACTCCATAATATCGACTGAAACATGGCCAAACGTTGTTCCTGGAAGTGTGCTTCTCCTTCTGTATCGCATGGTAAAATGCGTGCCACTGACAATTGCGCACCAATTTAGACAAAGGACACCGGGCGGACACCTGGCAAATGTAGTCTCTTATGGCCAATCTTCCAATGATATGCCTACAAATACGTCACAATGCTGCAGACATCTTGGACGAACGGCAGAGAGCATAAGCTCGTTCACGGCACATTCACAGCCATATAAGGAGACGATAGTATAACAGAGCTTCAAAAATTCAGCTCATTTCATGTTTGAGGTTTCATCTTGGTTTCGCCTGTAGCATCAGTTCTGGGGCACTCACAGATAATATCTTTGCAGTTTTGAAAACGTCAGTGTTTTCTTTCCAAAGCTGCCAATTATATGCATAGTCGACCATCCTTTTCGTGACAGAATATTGCTCTTAAAACGGGCACGTTTTTTTATCCAATAATGACATAGCGCCCCCATAGGTTAACAGGAAGCCAGCGTAGAGAAGGCTAGCACTGGAGTAATATGATACAATTTGGGGGTTTTAGTCAAGATTCTAGCAGCCTTGTTTAGTTTGTGCTTTATCCGGGTAGTCGGAGAGGAGAGCATTACAGTAGTCTAATCTAGAAGTGCCAAATGCATGGGTGAGCTTTTCTGCATCATTTTTGGGCAAAAAGTTGCAGGTTTTTGGAATGTTACGAAGATGGGGAAAAAAGCTGTCCTTGAAATATTCTTGATATGTTCGTCAAAAGAGAGATCAGGGTCCAGAGTAACGCCGAAGTCCTTCATAGTTTTATTTGAGACGACTGTACAGCCATCAAGATTAATTATCAGATCCCAACAGCAGATCTCTTTGTTTCTTGGGACCTAGAACTAGCATCTCTGTTTTGTTCGAGTTTAAAAGTAAAACATTTGCCGCCATCCACTTCCTTATGTCTGAAACACAGGCTTTGAGGGTAGGCAATTTTGGGGCTTCACCGTGTTTCATTGAAATGTACAGCTGTGTGTCGTCCGCATATCCATCCTGCCCTGCCTATCTAAGGTCTTCGAAAGCCTAGACAACAAACAGATCACTGACCATCTTGAATCCCACTGTACCTTCTCCGCTGTGCAATCTGGTTTCCGAGTCGGTCACGGGTGCACCTCAGCCACGCTCAAGGTACTAAACTATATCATAACCGCCATCGATAAAAGACAGTACTGTGCAGCCATCTTCATCGACCTGGCCAAGGCTTTTGACTCTGTTAAACACCATATTCTTATCGGCAGACTCAGTAGCCTCGGTTTTTCTAATGACTGCCTTGCCTGGTTCACCAATTACTTTGCAGACAGAGTTCAGTGTGTCAAATCGGAGGGCATGTTGTCCGGTCCTCTGGCAGTCTCTATGGGGGTGCCACAGGGTTCAATTCTCGGGCCGACTCTTTTCTCTGTATATATCAATGATGTTGCTCTTGCTGCGGGCGATTCCCTGATCCACCTCTACGCAGACGACACCATTCTGTATACTTCTGGCCCTTCCTTGGACACTGTGCTATCTAACCTCCAAACGAGCTTCAATGCCATACAACACTCCTTCCGTAGCCTCCAACTGCTCTTAAACGCTAGTAAAACCAAATGCCTGCTTTTCAACTGTTCGCTGCCTGCACCCGCACGCCCGACTAGCATCACCACCCTGGATGGTGCCGACCTAGAATATGTGGACATCTATAAGTACCTAGGTGTCTGGCTAGACTGTAAACTCTCCTTCCAGACTCATATCAAACATCTAAAATCAAATCTAGAGTTGGCTTTCTATTCTGCAACAAAGCCTCTTTCACTCATGCCGCCAAACTTACCCTAGTAAAACTGATTATCCTACCAATCCTCGACTTCGGCGACCGTCATCTACAAAATAGCTTCCAATACTCTACTCAGCAAACTGGATGCAGTTTATCACAGTGCAATCCGTTTTGTTACTAAAGCACCTTATCCCACCCACCACTGCGACCTGTATGCTCTAGTCGGCTGGCCCCGCTACATATTCGTCGCCAGACCCACTGGCTCCAGGTCATCTACAAGTCCATGCTAGGTAAAGCTCCGCCTTATCTCAGTTCACTGGTCACGATGGCAACACCCACCCGTAGCACACGCTCCAGCAGGTATATCTCACTGACCATCCCTAAAGCCAACACCTAATTTGGCCTCCTTTCCTTCCAGTTCTCTGCTGCCTGTGACTGGAACGAATTGCAAAAATCGTTGAAGTTGGAGACTTTTATCTCCCTTACCAACTTTAAACATCTACTATCTGAGCAGCTAACTGATCGCTGCAGCTGTACATAGTCCATCGGTAAATAGCCCACCCAATTTGCCTACCTCATCCCCATACTGTTTTTATTTATTTACTTTTCTGCTCTTTTGCACACCAGTATCTCTACCTGCACATGACCATTTGATTATTTCACTCCAGTGTTAATCTGCTAAATTGTAATTATTCACCTACCTCCTCATGCCTTTTGCACACAATGTATATAGACTCTTTAAAAAAAAATTATACTGTGTTATTGACTTGTTTATTGTTTACTCCATGTGTAACTCTGTGTTGTTGTCTGTTCACACTGCTATGCTTTATCTTGGCCAGGTCGCAGTTGCAAATGAGAACTTGTTCTCAACTAGCCTACCTGGTTAAATAAAGGTGAAATAGTCAAATAAAAAAAATCCACAAAGACAAACTGATATCTTTCCGACAGATAAGATCTAAACCAGGCAAGAACTTGTCTGTGTAGACCAATTTAGGGTTTCTAATCTCTCCAAAAGAATGTGGCGATCGATGGTGTCAAAAGCAGCACTAAGATCTAGGAGCATGAGGACAGATGCAGAGCCTTGGTCTGACGCCATTACAAGGTAATTTACCACCTTCGGTGCAGTCTCGGTGCTAAAACCAGACTGAAGCATTTCATATACATTATTTGTCTTCAGGGAGGCAGTGAGTTGCTGTGCAACAGCTTTTTCAAATGTTTCTAAATGTGAGAGGAATGGGAGATTTGATATAGGCCTATTTAGTTTTGACAAATTTCAGGGGTCAAAGTTTGGCTTTTTCAAGAAAGGCTTTATTACTGCCACTTTTAGTGAATTTGGTACACATCCGGTGGATAGGGAGCCATTTATTATCTTCAACAAGGGAGGGCAAAGCACAGGAAGTAGCTCTTTCAGTAGTTTAGTTGGAATAGGGTCCAGTATGCAGCTTGACGGGTTAGAGGCCATGACTATTTTCATGAATGTGTCGATATACAGGATTTAAAAAACTTGTGTCTCCGTTGATCCTAGGTCCTGGCAGTTCTGTGCAGACTCAGGACAACTGCGCTTTAAGAAATACGCAGGTTCAAAGAGGAGTCCGTAATTTGCTTTCTAATTTGCTTTCCCACCTCTTTAAGGAATACTTAGGTTCAAAAAATATTTAGATGCACTATTGTAAAGTGGCTGTTCCACTGGATGTCATAAGGTGAATGCTTTCTAATTAACAAATGTATCTTTTTTCATTGAAGAAGTTCATGAATTCATCACTGCTGAAGTGAAAGCCATCCTCTCTTGTTGAATGCTGTTTTTTAGTTAGCTTTGCAACAGTATCAAAAATAAATGTTAGGATTTTTCTTATTCTCCTCAATTAGGCTGGAAAAATAGGATTATCGAGCAGTGGTGAGGCCTCTTTAATATTGCATGGTACTGTCTTTCCAAGCTAGTCAGGGCGTGGGTATTTTCTGTCCTTGGATAGGTGGTGGGAGTCTGGAAGGGCATCTAGGAATCTTTGGGTTGTCCGAGAATTTATAACACGGCTTTTGGTGATCCTTGGTCGGGGTCTGAGCAGATTATTTGTTGCGATTGCAAACGTAATAAAATGGTGGTCTGATAGTCCAGGATTATGAGGAAAAACATTTAGATCCAGAATGTTTATTCCACGGGACAAAACTAGATCCAGGGTATGACTGTGGCAATGAGTAGGTCCGGAGACATGTTGGACTGCCCAGCAGGCCTGTTAACAGGGTGATTGAGTAGGCTACATAGATTTCATGACTAGAAACTCAAAATACAAAAACGCAGTCATTTATTTGTATTTTGCTGTCGTAAATGTTAGCAACACCTCCACCTTTGTGGGATGCGTGGGGGATATGGGATAGTGTAACCAGGAGGAGAGGCCTCATTTAACACAGTAAATTCATCAGGCTTGAGCCATGTTTCAGTCAGGCCAATCACATCAAGAATGTATTTTTATTTTTAATTTGACCTTTAACTAGGCAAGTCAGTTAAGAAAAAATTCTTATTTTCAATGACGGCCTAGGAACAGTGGGTTAACTGCCTGTTCAGGGGCAGAACGACAGATTTGTACCTTGCTCGGGGGTTGAACTTGCAACCTTCAGGTTACTCGTCCAACGCTCTAACCACTAGGCTACCCTGCCACCCCATAATGATCAGTGATTAGTTCATTGACTATGACTGCATTGGATGTGAGAGATCTAACATTAAGTCACCCAATTTTGAGATGTGAGATATCACAATCTATTTCAATAATGACAGTAACGGAGGAGGTCTTTATTCCAGTGAGATTTCTTCGGCGAACACCGCCATGATTAGTTTTGCTCAACCTAAATTGAGGCACAGACACGATCTCAATGGGGATAGCTGAGCTGACTACACTGACTGTGCTAGTGGCAGACTCCACTAAGCTGGCAGGCTGGCTAACAGATTGCGGCCTGCACCCTATCTCATTGTGGAGCCCTGTCTATGTTGATAGATAAGATGAGAGCACTCCTCCAGCTAGGACGGAGTCCACCACTCCTCAGCAGGTGAGGCTTGGTCCTGTTTGTGGGTGAGTCCCAGAACGAAGGCCAATTATCTACAAATTCTATATTTTGGGAGGGGCAGAAAACAGTTTTCAACCAGCAATTGAGTTGTGAGACTGCTGTAGAGCTCATCACTCCCCCTAACTGGGAGGGGGCAAGTGACAATTACTCGATGCCGACACATCTTTCTCGCTATGTTGCGCTTGGTGACCTCTGACTGTTTCATCCTAACACCGTTGGTGCCGACGTGGATAACAATATCCCTATATTCTCTACAATAGCCTTAGCCAGCACCATCTTCAGATTAGTCTTTTTGTCGGGAAGCACTGCCCCCTGTGTATGATCGCTGGATAATTATTTTAAATTCTAATATTGTGGGTAATGGAGTTGCCAAAGACTAAGGTTTTCAATTTGTCAGAGCTAATGGTGGGAGGCTCCGACAGCTCAGACACCGTAACAGGTGGAGGAGAGACCTGAGAAGGCTTGGCCTCCGACTCGCTGCTTAATGGGGAGAACCGGTTGAAAGTTTGTCGGCTGAATGAGCAACACCGGTTGAGAATGCCGACAGCATTTCTTTCTAGAAGCCTAGAGAATATGTTCCGGCTGCGGGGACTGTGGGGGGGTTAATACTACAATCTGAATTTACTGGTGGCACAGACGCTGTTTCATCCTTTCCTACCCTTAAGTTGCCCTTGCCTAACGATTGCATATGAAGCTGTGCTTGCAACACAGCTATTCTCACCATAAGGCAATAGTTCTGTATATTATGAGTACAGCGACTGCAATTAGATGGCATAGTGTTAATGTTACTACTTAGCTTTTTCGCCTAGTGGAAGTCCTGTAGGTCCATGTCTAGATAAAGCGTCTGGGGTGAAAAAGTTTCATTAAAAAATTAGTGAGGAAAAAACATAGGTAAAATGTATTAAAAGTAAAAACCAAATAGTTTGGCAGATAGCCAAAGAGCAACAAACAGCACAGTAGTACAGAGTCAAGTCCAGAAGTTGAGGGTGGAACTAGACTGTAGCAGCAGGCGTCACCAACAATAAAAGTTAAAGAATAGGATTAAGCCAGTGGCTCAGATGGTACAATCCCAGCCTCCCACAAAGAGAGCCGTAATTGGAACCAGAGCTAGTGTCTCCCCATGGGGATCCCTGTCACGCTTCACCCTGGTCTGGTTGTCTGCATCAGGAAACACCCTGGAGTAGGAGGCTCTAGAGGACAGGGATATGGTTAAGCGCTGTGCTTTGAAGACCGACACCCTGTTGGTTGGGCATGGGATGGGAACATCACACAGTACATGTGCAGAGTCTTTATTTCCACTTAGGCAGGATGTAGGGAGCTGTGACAGTAGGACGAGAGGGAGCAGCAAATCTGACTGAGGTCCTCTGTCTGTGGAGCAGATGCACCCCACCTGTAAATCGCACAGCAGACAGACAGTAGTCTGGTTGCCAGAACAGTTTTTGCTTTAGCCAGAACCTTTTTCATTCGTATGTATAGTGGTACAATGCACACAGATCGGGGAACCAGGCAAGACTGACAAGGTGCTACTGGACAAAGCCTGTCGTTGTAGGATGAAGATGAAGTCAGATGCATCTGGGGAACAGGAAGCAGAGAACGCAAGAGGAAAGGACAGGAGCAGAGGGAAGAAATATACCTGTGTAACACATCCTGGGAGTCCTGTAGAGGGAGTGAAGTATAAGAGAGGAGAGGGAAGATAGAGCTTTACATGAACAAGGGATAAGAGAGGAGAGGAGCAGAGTGGAGATGGAGAACTGTGTGACCCACCCTGTGATGAGCAGCTAAGGGCCGGCCGGACGTGAACAGCCCCTGATAGCATTTCCTGCTCTGAGCTGCGGGGCTGAGGAGGAGAGAGTGTTGGGGAGGGAGGATGGTGGTCAGGGACAACTGGATACTGGGGCTGCTGGTGTTGTGAGAAGTCAGGTGGGAAAGTGGAGAGTGTGCTTCCTGAGGCTAAGGTTGAGGGGGGGGGGCACTTTTGAGAGTATGCTGAAATTTGGTGCTGACCATAAGTCATAGATCAATTGAAATGTAATCTATGGCCCTGGGAGCGAATGTGATGGCTGGGAAGAGTTGGGATTGGAATGCTGGAGGGGTTATTGAGAGTGCCGTGTGCTGGCTGGGTTCTGGAGGCCAGTTGGGGGGGGGGACTGTGAGGAGTGTGCTGAGTGGAGGTCCAGGGGGACTGATAACAGAGGCTGGGTAGAGCGGGAAGAGAGTGCAGGGGAGAGAGAGATGGGATAGTGGCAGATGGAGGGGTCAACAGGAATTAAATCATCAACATGTATTCATCACATTTTTCCTAACGCTGCAGACATTTGCTTTAAAGCAGTATCCAAATCCATAGGATGTAGTGATCACAATATAGTAGCCATATCTAGGAAAACCAAAGTTCCAAAGGTTGGGCCTAATATAGTGTATAAGAGGTCATACAAGAAGTGTCGTAGTGATTCATATGTTGATGATGTAAAGAGTATTTGCTGGTCTGTGGTGTGTAATGAGGAGCATCCAGACGCTGCACTTGACACATTTATGAAACTACTTATTCCTGTTACTAATTAGCATGCACCCATTAATAAAATGTAAAAACTGTTAAATCCCCTTGTATTGATGAGGAATTTAAAAATTGTATGGTTGAGTGGGATGAGGCAAAAGGTATGGCAATTAAGTCTGGCAGCCCAACTGATTGGCAAATGTACTGCAAATTAAGAAATCATGTGACTAAACTAAATCAAAATAAATATAAACTACTCTATGAAACAACGATAAATTATATAAAGAATGATAGTAAAAAGCTTTGGGGCACCTTAAATGAAATTTTTGGGAAAATAGCCAACTTGGCTCCTTCATTTATTGAATCAGATGGCTCATTCATCACAAAGCCCACTGATATTGCAAACTACTTTAATGACTTCTTCATTAGCAAGATAAGCAAATTTAGGGACGACATGCCAGCAACAAATGCTGACACGACACATCCGAGTATATCGGACCAAATTATGAAAGACAAGAATTATACTTTTGAATTCCGTAAAATCAGTGTAGAAGAGGTGAAAAAAGTATTGTTGTCTATCAACAATGACAAGCCACCAGGGTCTGACAACTTGGATGGAAAATTACTGAGGATAATAGTAGACAATACTGCCACTCCTATTTGCCACATCTTCAATTTAAGCCTACTAGAGAGCATGTGCCCTCAGGCCTGGAGGGAAGCTAAAGTCATTCCGCTATTCAAGAATAGTAAAGCCCCCTTTACTGGCTCAAATAGCCGACCAATCAGCCTGTTACCAACCCTTAGTAAATTTCTGTGAAAAATTGTGTTTGACCAGATACAATGATATTTTACAGTAAACAAATTGACATCAGAATTTCAGCATGCTTATAGGGAAGGACACTCAACAAGCACAGCACTTACACAAATGACTGATGATTGGCTGAGAGGAATGGATGATAAAATTATTGTGGTGGCTGTCTTGTTCGACTTCAGTGCAGCTTTTGACATTATCTATCATAGTCTGCTGCTGGAAAAACGTATGTGTTATGGCTTTACACCCCCTGTTTTAATGTGGATAAAGAGTTACCTGTCTAACAGAACACAGAGGGTGTTCTTTAATGGAAGACTATCAAATATAATCCAGTTAGAGTCAGGAATCCCCAAGGGTAGCTGTTTTAGGCCCCTTGCTTTTTTCAATCTTTACCAGTGACATGCGACTGATTTGGAGTAAAGCCAGAGTATCTATTTATGTGGATGACTCAACACTATACATGTCAGCTACTACAGCAACTGAAATGACTGCAACGATTAACAAAGAGCTGCAGTTAGTTTCAGAGTGGGTGACAAGGAATAAGTTAGCCCTAAATATTTATAAAACTAAAAGCATTGTATTTGGAACTAAACCCTAAACCTCAACTAAATCTTGTGATAAATAATTTAGAAATTGAGCAAGTTGAGATGACTAAACTGCTTGGAGTAACACTAGATTGTAAACTGTCATGGTCAAAACATATTGATGCAGTAGTAGCTAAGATGGGGAGAAGTCTGTCTATAATAAAGCGATGCGCTGCCTTCTTAACAACACTATCAACAAGGCAGGTCCTACAGGCCCTAGTTTTGTCGCACCTTGACTACTGTTCAGTTGTGTGGTCAGGTGACACAAAAAAAGGACTTAGGAAAATTGCAATTGGCTCAGAACAGGGCTGCACGGCTGGCCCATGGATATACACAGAGAGCTAATATTAATAATATACATGTCAGTCTCTCCTGGCTGAAAATGGAGGAGAGATTGACTTCACTACTTTTATTTATGCGAGGTGTTGAATGATCCGAGCTGTCTGTCTAAACTACACAGCTCTGACACCCATACATACCCCACAAGACATGCCACAAGAGGTCTCTTCATAGTCCCCAAGTCCAGAACAGACTATGGGAGGCGCACAGTACTACATAGAGCCATGAATTCATGGAACTCTATTCCACATCATGTAACTGACGCAAGCAGTAAAATTAGATTTCAAAAACATATTAAAAAACACCTTATGGAACAGTGGGGACTGAAGCAGCACACACATTGGCACAGACACATGCATACACACATACGATAACATACGCACTATACATACACATGGATTTAGTATGTAGATATGTGGTAGTGGTGGAGTAGGGGCCTCTGTGGGCACACAGTGTGTTGTGAAATCTGTGAATGTATTGTAATGTTTTAAAATGGAATAAACTGCCTTAATTTGGTTGAATCCCAGGAAGAGTAGCTGCTGCTTTGGCAGCAGCTAATGGGGATCCATAATAAATACAAAATACAAGTGTGGACATTCATTGGGAAAAGGGGCAGTAGGATGACATTTAATCCGTTACATGTACAGTAAAGGCTTAAAAAAAGGTAACTGTAACCCGTTACGTTACCTGCTAAAATATTGTACTCAGATTACAGATACTTTTGAAAACCTAGATGATTACTTTGAGGATTACTTTTAAATTCAGAAAGGATGTTTGCAGAAAAAAAATGTTTTCCCAATTACATTAAAATCAGCATTGTATAAAGGTGCATGTTTAAATTTGTTCGACCTTAGCGAGTCTGACCACAAGTCAGAGACCACTATGATGACACACCAAATGTGTTTGATGGATCGTGGGAAAAGAGCAAGAATATGCGTTTTGTATGTCTTCCAATGGTGCGACTGCTGTCGGCATCCAAAGATTATCCAATTTGAATAAACGCTTGGAGGTCAGGATGACAGCAGTGGTGTAGTCTACGGCGATACAGATATCACTTATTATTGATATCTACATAGTGCATTGATGTGAATCACACTGCTGCTCTCTCATTTAGCTATTTGCACCTTACATATTGTGGTTGTTGTGGATGGCTGTTCACAAATCTAAATGTGTATTTGAACACAATAATGGTTGAATTCAAGAAGTTTAAGCTGCCAATCAATCATTGTTTTTGAAACCAGTGGACAGCCAGTGAAAAAATGCAAAAGCTGCATAGTGCAAATCCCAGACTATGGAATAAAAGTAAGGCTTTTATTGCTCAAACTAATTCATGCTGATAAAAATGTTCCATAGGCCTAATGGACACATGCTTAAACTCGTAAACTTTTGATAGACTTAAAGGGGTAATCTGTAGTTGCTACATCCATTTTGTGATTTATCTTTACATTAATATATATCATTTAATCATATTATTATATGTGGTACAAAGCGATGACTAAGAAGAAGCCTACATATAACCAGCCCATAAAGTACAATTTAACATCCATATATGGCCAGCTACGAAAACTTTAACATTGATTTATCCTGCAATACATGTTGTTCAATTGGTAACATACATTTTTGTCTTCTTCTAATGCCTCTTAAGTGGAAAGTAATCTAAAAGTAATTGAATATAATCAGATTACATTACGGAGTTTGGGTAATCCAAAAGTTACGTTACTGATTACAATTTTGGACAGGTAACTGTAATGGATTACATTTCGAAAGTAACCTACCCAACCCTGAGCTCGGGCAAGTCTGATTAGGATTCGCTGTACCACCGCCTCTTGATACACTACATGGCCAATAGTATGTGGATTTGGCTTTTTCAGCCACACCTGTTGCTGACAGGTGTATAAAATCGAGCACACAGCCATGCAATCTCCATAGACAAACATTGGCAGTAGAATGGCCTGTACTGAAGAGCTCAGCGGCTTTTAACGTGCCACCTTTCCAACAAGACCAACTCCATATTAATTCCCATGATTGTGGAATGAGATGTTCGACGAGCAGGTGTCCGAATACTTTCGGCCATGTAGTGTACCATTTAAAAAAAATGCCACGTTCAAAAGTTAGGACTCATGTTACAGGGCAATTTATTTTCTTTCCATCCTGGATTTGCATTTCACATTTTATAAATTCATAAACCATATGTCGCAGCACCTGATGTTCTGTTGGTACAATTCCACCCTTGCTTCTGGATCATGGCTGTCTATGTCTCCCAGGGACCTGGGAACCACGCTGTCCCTTCTGCAGGTGCTGTGGATGTCTCGCTGCAACCTGGCAGACCTGGATGGGATCCCCTCCTTCTCCTCTCTCAAGGTAGAGTTGCTACTGGAAAACTTTTGGAGTGGACCATCATGAACTAGAGGATAGACTTGTTCCACCTGCCTAATCCACCTGGCTTTTACCCTTCTTGCTCACCTGTGAAAATCTCACAATTCAACAAAAGTGGAAGTTTTATGTATTTGACTATGTGCAAATAACAGTTGAGCGACACTAAATCTGAACCTGTGTTGGTATGTTCCCTCCCTACGCTAGGAGCTGTATGTGGCCTACAACAGTGTGTCGGACCTGAGTCAGGTGAGCATGCTGGAGAATCTACAGCTGTTGGACCTGGAAGGGAATGATGTGAATGACCTGGTGCAGGTGCAGTACCTGGGCCTCTGCTCCCAGCTCCGCACACTTACCCTGGAGGGAAACCCCGTCTGTATGTGCCCCCACCCCAACGCCACACAGGTACCTATACAAACTCCTACTGTATCTTCTTACCCTAACCCTCACCACAATTCCACAATCATGTATATTATTGCATTCATTACTGAATCCTCATAGTTACTCAAGTTGTGTATGTGTGTGTATGGGGGGCTGTGAGCCATGCCGGGCTCTGGCTGTGAGCCATGCTCTCTCCGATGGGCCCAGATGATATTGGCCAAAATGCAGTGAGTCTGGCTGTGATCCCAGGCTGCTTTAAAGCATGAAATACACCAAGAATCTCACTGCCGATAGCTACTTATCACAGTGGGAAGCCGTTCCTTCTCTTGCTAGAACGAAAGTAGCAACGAATATACCAATGCTTGTCAGTGGCCAACAACTTGACTTTTAGCCAATCAGCGAGCACAAATGGTAATTTTCTCTGTATGTTCACGGATTAGTTTAGTCACACTTCATATGCAATGCAGGCTATGGGATGGTAGCTAGATACGGTGCATTCGGAAGTATTCAGACCCCTTTACTTTTTTCACATTATGTTACATTACAGCCTTGTTCTAAAATTGATTAAATCATTTTTTCCCCCTCATCAATCTACACACAATACCCCATAATGACAAAGCAAAAACAGGTTTTTCAACATTTTTTGCAAATGTCTATACAAAAAATGGAAATATCATATTTACATAAGTATTCAGACTCTTTATTCAGTACTTTGTTGAAGCACCTTTGGCAGCGATTACAGCCTTGAGTCTTCTTGGGTATGACGCGACACGCTTGACACACCTGTATTTGGGGAGTTTCTCCCATTCTTCTCTGTAGATCCTCTCAAGCTCTGTCAGGTTGGATGGGGAGCATCGCTGCACAGCTATTTTAAGGTCTCTCCAGAGATGTTCGATCGGGTTGAAGTCCGGGCTCTGCCAGGGCCACTCAAGGACATTCAAAGACTTGTCCTGAAGCCACTCCTGTGTTGTCTTGGCTGTGTGCTTATGGTTGTTGTCCTATTGGAAGGTGTACCTTCACCCCAGTCTGAGGTCCTGTGTGCTCTGGAGCAGGTTTTCATCAAGGATCTCTCTGTACTTTGCTCCCTTCATCTTTCCCTCGATCCAGACTAGTCTCCTAGTCGATGCCACTGAAAAACATCCCCACAGCATGATGCTGCCACCGCCATGCTTCACCGTAGGGATGGTGCCAGGTTTCCTTCAGACGTGATGTTTGGCATTCAGGCCAAAGAGTTGGTTTTATCAGAACAGAGAATCATGTTTCTCGTGGTCTGAGAATCTTTTAGATGCCTTTTGGCAAACTCCAAGCGGGCTGTCATATGCCTTTTACTGAAGAGTGGCTTCCGTCTGGCCACTCTACCCTAAAGGCTTAATTGGTGGAGTGCTGCAGAGACGGTTCTCCCATCTCCACAGAGGAACTCTGAAGCTCTGTCAGAGTGACCATCGTGTTCTTGGTTACCTCCCTGACCAAGGCCCTCCTCCCCCAATTGCTCAGTAGGCCAGGCGGCCAGCTCTAGAAATAGTCTTGATGGTTCCAAACTTCTTCCATTTAAGAATGATGGAAGCCACTGTGTTCTTGGGGACCGTCAACGCTGCAGAAATGTTTTAGCACCCTTCTCCAGATCTGTGCCTCAACACAGTCCTGTCTCGGAGCTCTACGGACAATTCCTTCGACATCGTGGCTTTGTTTTTGCGCTGACATGCACTGTCAACTGTGGGACCTTATATAGACAGGTGTGTGCCTTTCCAAAACATGCCCAATCAATAACATCTACCACAGGTGGACTCGAATCAAGTTCTAGAAACATCTCAAAGATGATCAATGGAAACAGGATGCACCTGAGCTCAATTTCGAGTGCTCGAGCTCAATTTAGATTGATGAGGGAAATGTATTTTATTTTATCCATTTTAGAATAAGGCTGTAACGTAACAAAATGTGTAAAAAGGAAAGGGCTCTGAATACTTTCCGAATGCACTGTAAGTGCACAGACGCAATGCACACAACACAAAATACTTCCCCCAAGCTAGCTAACCACTATAGCTAGTGTTAACATAATAATTCAATCACAACGGGTTAGATAGTTTCCTGTGTTAGCTGCTGAGTTAGTGCAGTGTCCTTAGCTAGCTAGCTCTGTTTTGCTCGCTAGCGAATATTCTAACCTTAGCTATCTAGCTAAACATTTTGGCTATGGGCTGGCACTGGCAGTATGGGATTACGAATTAAATGGTTCCCTTGTCTTCTTGCTAGGTAGTTAACTAGCTGTGGCCATCTGACTAGTATCATCAAGGGCTTTCTACAAAATAGAAACAATAGTTTAGAAAGCTTGGAATCTAGACCATGCACAGATATGCATTGCCAAACAACGCTACTGCCACCTTCTGGTTTGTAGTATTTTAACAAGGCTGAGTGGCTGACAACTTTCAAGGTCTTTGCTGTGTGTAAACAAAAGAGTTTGCCGACACTCTGTTCAGAGGTGCTAAGTACTATCAAATGTTTGACACACCTACCGGTGTGTCTGTCCGTGTCTGTCCCTGTCTGTCTATCTGTCTGTCAGACAGAATGGAGTGGGACTGGAGAGCAGGGAACAGGGAAGTGGTGTTCAAAGCAAAACAAACACCAAAACAGGCTACTCTCATTTGACAAAGTCCAGGCCTAGGGAGCCTATGCACCTGGGGTTTCTTATCCGACACTGTATTTCATTTAGGCTTAACTTTGTTTTGCTTGTGTAAGTAGGGAAGGTACCAGCTGTGGTGATGGTTAGTATAAACCTTGCTCAACTGGGCAGGGTGGAGAATATACTGTAGTAAGGTTTTAGCATATATGTTTTGAGTGATGGGATTGAGCCCATATTAAAGTGGTTTATTAAAATTTTACTATCACACAATGACACGATGAAGTGGTATGACTGAACGATGCTTCCTGTCCATATCATTCCATGTTTTAGTCTAGTTCCTGTGCCACATATTATCTTGTTTACCAATTGTGGGTTTTTAGGAGAGCCCAGGAGCTTGGCCTGTGAGGCTGTGAGTGCTTTGTAGGGTTTTTGGGACAGAGTGAATGTGTTTATTTTCACCTACCCAGTCAGCAGCAGGACTTAGGAAACTGGGGCAGTGAGGGAGGGAAGACTGATCTGAATATGCATTAGGGCTGGTCCAAGCACTGAGAGTGGGGTCCTTGGGTTTCTCTTCTCTCTCCCTTCTCTAACCCCCTCTCCCCCCCCTTCTCTAAAATCTCACTCCCTCTCTCTGTGGGTTTGATCTCTCAGCAGCAGCAGAATAGTCTCTCTCTCTCCCCTTTCTTCTCTGAGCTTTCTCTCAGTGCTTATAAATGATCAAAGCACAGTACAAAGTGCAGATTATTGCCTTTATTAGTACTCTGTTATCTGCCCACTCAGAACCATGTTCTTTGTCTCCTCCTTTGAACAGAAGTTACACATTCATTGTGCCTTAAAGCTCTATGTTATGTTATGCTGTGTTATGTTATGGTATACTGGTGTTAAGTGTTGTGTGTTTGGCATTGAAAGGCTAACTTTGAAAGGTTGGACTTACCTTGGCCTTTAACAACCATTCAAATCACAACTAAAGGTACAACCTTGAACCCTTTTATGCAGTCCTATTACTGTATCACCTATCATTCTTTATCACAGTCGTCCAGAGGTGGGCCCTGTTTTATCAAACTTAGCCTAATTCAACTTCTCATCTGCTCATATGAAACATGATTCGTTCAATGAGGTGTGGGCTGGGCTCTCTTCCGGATACAACCAACCCCCCCCCCTTTTTATTTTGTGTATGCTGTCTTCTCCTTTTCCCAGGAGGAGGAGGAGGGGTACTGCTACCGGTCATCAGTGAGGGAGCTGGTCCCGCAGCTGCGTTACCTAGACGACATGCATGCCAGGGAGGAGGCGGGGTCTCGCTGTAGCAGCTCCATGGGGGAAGACTGGGCCCTGCTCAGAGAGTCTTTTAAAGACTGCAGCTCTACAGAGACAGCTGAGGGTGTGTGTGTGCGCTTCTGTGCATCTGTGTGTGTGTGTGTGTGTGTGTGTGTGTGTGTGTGTGTGTGTGTGTGTGTGTGTGTGTGTGTGTGTGTGTGTGTGTGTGTGTGTGTGTGTGTGTGTGTGTGTGTGTGTGTGTGTGTGTGTGTGTGTGGATCTATGTGCTTGCATCTGCTTGTGTGCATATCTGTCTGTGTGTGTACAGTGCATTTGTGTTCAGTATTTAGACCCCTTGACTTTTTCCACATTTTGTTACGTTACAGCCTTATTCTAAAATAGAGTAAATTATATTTTTCCCTCATCAATCTACATAGAATACCCCATAATGAAAAAGCGAACACAGGTTTTTAGAAATGTTTGCAAATGTATTGAAAAATAAAAACTGAAAAATATTATTTTCTTAGTTTTCAGACCCTTTGCTATAAGACTCAAAATTGAGCTCAGGTGAATCCTGTTTCCTTTGATCTTCATTGAGATGTTTCTACAACTAGATTGGAGTCCACCTGTGGTAAATGTAATTGATTGGACATGATTTGGAAAGGCACACACATAAGGTTCCACAGTTGACAGTGCATGTCAGAGCAAAAACAAAGCCTTTAGGTCGAAAGGAATTGTCCTTAGAGCTCCAAGACAGGATTGTGTCGAGGCACAGATCTGGGAAAGGGTACCAAAAAATGTCTGCAACATGGAACGTCCCCAAGAACACAGTCGCCTCAATCATTCTTAAATGGAAGAAGTTTGGAACCACCAAGACTCTTCCTAGAGCTGGCCGCCCGGCCGAACTGAGCAATCGGGGGAGAAGGTCCTTGGTCAAGGAGGTGACCAAGAACCCAATAGTCACTCTGACAGAGCTCCAGAGTTCCTCTGGAGATGGGAGAACCTTGCAGAAGGACAACCATCTCTGCAGCACACCACCAATCAGGCTTTATGGTGGAGTGGCCAGAGGGAAGCCACTCCTCAGTAAAAGACACATGACAGCCCGCTTGCAGTTTGCTGAAAGGCACCTAAAGACTCTCAGACCATGAGAAACAAGGTTCTCTGTTGAATGACCTGTTTAGCCTGAATTGACCACGTCTGGAGGAAACCTTGCACCATCCCTACGGTGAAGCATGGTGGTGGCAGCATCATGCTGTGGGGATGTTTTTCAGCGTTAGGGACTAGTCAGGATCAAAGGAAAGATGAACGGGGCAAAGTACAGAATGGACCTCAGACTAGGGCGAAGTTCCACCTTCCAACAGGACAACGACCCTAAACACACAGCCAAGACAACGCTGGAGTGGCTTCGGGACAAGTCTTTGAATGTCCTTGAGTGGCCCAGCCAGAGCCCGGACTTGAACCCGATCGAACATCTCTGGAGAGACCTGAAAATAGCTGTGCAGCGATGCTCCCCATCCAACCTGACAGAGCTTGAGAGGATGTGCAGAGAAGAATGGGAGAAACTCCCCAAATACAGGTGTGCCAAGCTTGTAGCATCATACCCATGAAGACTCAAGGATGTAATCACTGCCAAAGGTGCATCAACAAAGTACTGAATAATACTGAATACTTCTGAATACTTCTGTAAATGTGATCTTTTTTTATTTTTTTATACATTTGTTGCAAACATTTAAAATAACGTTTTTGCTTTTGCTTATGGTATGTATTGTGTGTAGATTGATGAGGGGGAAAAAATAATTAAATCAATTTTAGAATAAGGCTGTAACATAACAAAATGTGGAAAAAGTCAAGGGGTCTGAATACTTTCCAAATGCACTGTATCTGAACAGTTCTTCTAGGCCAGTTCCAGGCCAGTTCTTCTACTCTGTGTTTGATATGCAATATTTTCCCTCTTCCATGTCTGGCCATAGAGAAGAGAGCAGCCAGTGTGTGTGTCTACTCCAGACCCAGCTCTGGCCAGCACCTAGCTAGCAGCCTCTCCGGTTCCCGTCCCTCCAGCCGACCAGTCACTGCCAGGCCCCTCTCAGCAGCCGGCTCCAGACCCCTCTCTGGGTCGCGACCCTTATCAGCGGCTGGGTACAGAGCCCTCTCCCCTCCCGGGTCCAGATCTGGTTCTGCTGATGCAGATCTAGTCTCTGTGGACCCAGACGCTAGCGTTCTGACGCACGGTGAGACACTTTATTGGTGTCCTTGGCACTGAAAGCCCTACCGTCTCCAAATATAAAGCTTCAGTTTATGTCCCTGAATAGGTCCATATAATGAATCAGGCTTATTGTTTTGTATCCTTTTTGTGTTAATTAGCCGTTTCTGATTTATTTTTTACTAATTTTTGAATAAGTACTGTTCACCTGTATAATTATGCAACACTGCCACCATGAGGACATCTTGTAACAGTGTCTGAAGATTCATTGTGTATTTTTAAATCAGAGATCTTTGATTTTCCAACCTCAGAATTCAGGCATACTATGCCTATTTTTCAAAATTCCTATATTGTGACAATTGGCTGATTGGCTATCCTCCATTGTAATGAAATGGTTTTGTTTCTCTCCAGGTGCAGGGAAGGTCTTGTTCTGTGGGAGCCCTGTCCAGGCCCTCAGAGCCAGGCGACAGAAGATGAGGGTTTGTTGACACATCATTAGCATGAAACTAATTAACTGCAGCATCTCAATCCTTATTTGACAAACTTGAGTCCTCTCTGGCACATTGACCACAGCAGAGATTTGACAGTCTTCCAGCTTCAGGGGAAAATGACCCAGAGTGAAGGGGAGTAGTTATGTGTAGGGGAAAGGGGATATGTAGTCTGTTGCACAACTGAATGCATTCAACCGAAATTTGTCTTCCGCATTTAACCCAACCCCTCTGAATCAAGAGAGGTGCGGGGGGCTGCCTTAATCGATGACCGTGTCACCAGCGGAGCAGTTGTTGTTGGGGTCAACTACCCTGTGTCATGGAATATTCTAATCAAGTGAGAGAGACCTTGTCATTTCTTCAAACAATTATCTTTATTCAATATTGATTAATTATTGCAATAATGAGGCTGGTTGACCCAAAACACTTGAGTGTTGGACCGAGTAACCTAACCCTTACACAAATGCAGAGTTCTTTATATAGCTGACTTTTTTTTTTTAACACACATTAGCAGGACATAAATGTCTTACTATTAGTTCAATATGAATTGTTAACCGTTAATATCAAATAAATCAGGTAAATATGTACTTTTTCTCTCACACTTGATCAAGGGTAGAACGGCAGGTTTACCCCTCTTTGTGACAGGCCATTATGACTGGGTGACGTGACATCTCCCCCTGTCTCTCTAATGTGATGTCAGGATGAACTGAAGGAGATAATTGTCAGAGAGAGGAGGGGAGGGTGATAGAGGGATGCAGCTGTTGCCCCAGTGACATGACAGATGGAGTACTGCCAATGCCAGGCGATCTGTCACTTTGTCATCTCTATAGACCTGCCATCCGTCACTCACTCTCAAACTGCTGTCACACTTTTCTCTCTCTTGAGCTGTCATTCACTCTCTTTAATCTTTATCCCTAATTTCTCTTTCAGATCTTCTCTGTATTTTGTCTCCCTCTGTATTATCTCTTCATCCCTCTATTAGTCTCTGGCTCCCTCCGTCTCACTATCCCTCTTCTATCGTGAACCTCATCCATCTTTCTCTCTTACTGAGGGGATTTTATTAAGCTAGCCAGGGTTGACCCGGGCTATGACCGTCACGTGATCGGGCGAAGCCGGTGAGGGAGGCGCACCCTGCGGAAATCGAACAGTTATCTCTGTCGTTTGGTCAACAAGGTAGCATCCCACTGTTCAACATCTAGTTTTGATTTACATTTGGTTGAGTTGTCAACTAACATGAATTCAAGGTTAAATCAACAAAATAATTCACTATGTCATTGGATTTAGGATAAAAGTTATCTGAAAAAAATAAAAAATTCCCTTACTTTGATGACTTTTTGCAAATCCAATCAGTTTTCCATATTGATTCAACGTCCAACACATTGTATTTTTTGGGTGAATGATGTGGAAACCACGTTAATTCAACCAGGTTTAGCCCAGAAACGTACAGCATAAAATATCTGTTAGAATTCAACTTATTTTCATTGGGAATGCAGATAATACATTTTCATGAAAAGTAATAACTTTTGTATGTGAAAACACAGAATGCTACTGATTACTCCACGTGCTTAAACTACGTCAATTTTATTTTGAGCCGACTTCGCCGCCAGCCATAACGGGGCACCTGGCTCATGCCCGGAAGGCAGCCTGGTTCAAAAATGAATGCAATCACTTTTCAACCGGTGCAAAGTCCGCCTACCTAGGCGCCCGGGCCAGCTTAATCAAATTCCCTTACCGCTTCCTTATGCAGAATGCAGCCCCCTCCCCTGTGTCCACTCCTAGCACCCCGCCCCTCCATGTTCCGGAGCACAACTATGACCTTGAGGAGCAAGAAGGATGCCAGGGCAGTGATGTGTTCTCTGAGCTCAGGGCCTGGAGGGAACAGCATAACAAGTACTGACCACCTACTCACTCACTCACTCACTTACCCTCTCACTGTCTGTGTGAGAGATTACTGAACCAACTTTTCACTGTTTTCTATTGCTTTGTGTTCCAGACGTCTATTAGCCATGGAGAGGGATGGGCCTCAGATACTGACCATCCTCAATGGTGATGAAGAGGAGGATGATGAAAGTCTCAGCATTTTCAGTGGCAAGGAGGAAGAAGAGGGAAAAAAAGAGAGCGCTGGTTTGAGTCACTGGTTAAACACTGACTCGACAGACTCCTCTTCCCAGTCCCCCTCTCCAGGCGAGTCTCTCTCATCTCTAGTTAAGAAGGCTATCAAACATGCCAAACCTACTCAGTATATAAAATATAAAACCAAGAAACCTAAATATAAATCCAGGGATTTGAACACAGAATAACTTGAGATCACACTACCACAACACAGTCTGAAATGTTCTCTAATAAACTGTTTAATTTATAGATGTGTTTCCGAGAGAAGCCAAATCCCCTGAAGTGGCCCGGCTCTCCCTGTCCCCTGACTGCACTCTGTCGCCCTCTCCCCCTCAAAGTGCCACATCAGCCCCTGGTAGCCGGAGGCTGTCAGTGCTGCGGGCACACAGACTGAGGCTCAGTGGTGGGGTGGCTGGGGCTGTTGTAAGGCCTGCTGAAGACCATACAGACTCAGAGACGGTCACAGGAGTCCGCATCTTGGAGAGCCAGGGGCTCCAGGAGGCTGTGAGGCCTAAAGTCCCTCTGCTGCCCAAGACTACTTACCACATGCCCCACAGGCCAGCCTCCAGCCCACTGGTCAGAGGGCTCAGGTCACCAACAGGTGGAGCTTATGTGCAGTCTGTCAATGGGCTTCAACCAATTGTCTTGTGCAGACCACCAGGGAGGCCGGCCATTATGCGTCCTCACGTGGCCAAGGCAGCTCTGCAGAAAACGCCACAGTGTCTCACACTCCAGCCCAGCAGGGGGAACTCTCACTTAGACTAAGCCACACACTGTCTGGGATTGTTTCCTGAGAGGGGAACACTCAAAACAGGAGCTGAGGCAGAGATGGAGATTGTCCTCCAGGTCCCTGCTCTTCTGAGCTGAGCCAACTTGTGATGTGAAGACTTCCTTAGAGTGCAGTGACAAGTCTCCCTCTGTTATGTTTAGGAAAGAGGACCCTGGGGGCTGGATTACATCCAACTGTCACCTGGAGAATGGAACATAAAAGCTGTGGAATCCAAGTGTGAACTTGCTATCTCAGTGTTCTGACTTCCTCTGATGGACAGTTAGAGAATCACCTGCATCCCTCTGCTCTCTCAGCTCAGCACAGTACAGTACTGACAATGACTCTGATACTGAGCTCACATTGGCTTTACTAAGGACAACAGCTCTATTTGAAAAGGTTTATAGTTTGGTCGAAGATATATTTCTTGGAATGGCCTTTAAATTGAATTAGTATGCTTTTCACAATGCTGAATTTTTGTGGGACTTAAGTGTGTTTCACATGTCTCATATATGTGTTTTTCAGTTTGAATGACATTTTGTACTGTTTTTATTCACAAGTACTACCTTATCCACACCTTAAATAAAAACATAGTTTGATCAACAAATCTTTCCTTTAATGGAACAATTTGATCTTGACTAGCTTAGTAAGATCAAATGTCTTAGTTGTTAAATCACATCTCTAGAGTTTGAATCTATCCAGGTTTGTTAAGATATAAAGAAAGCGTGTAGAGTCCAATCAAGGATTATTCTCCAATGGAAGAAATGTATCATCTTTCACTTCACTTTCTCCAACTTTGTGGTGGTGTGGCAATATTATGCCACTTGGGGGCGCCATATAACTCACTAACTCACTACTGCCCCTACTGTGTTGTCAAGACTGCTTCCATAAAACTACTCAAGACTCACATTCTACTCTCTGCTTTGGGCCGGATCAAAGAGAGAGTTTAACAGCAAAAGCAATTAAGACATCACTAAATTAAATAGTGTGTGTAAATATAACTGTGTCTGAGTGCTTTAGGTCAATACTTAACACTACTGGAGTTTTTTCCAAATATTTGGGAAAACTAGTAAAGTTAGTTGGCCAGTGTGTCCCTGCTTCGGGAAATAGTGCTGAGCTGCTGGAAAAGGGCCAGTGCTATTGTGAAGCTTACAGTGGGAAGATCAGGACCAGAGGGGAAAACTGATCCTAAATCAGTTCCTACGGGTAGATAGTAATACGAGTACTGTTTGTTTTGACTGGAGAAGCTGTGTGACAGCCTCCTCCTCACGTGGCATCCATTGTGGACAACAGGTGCAGGGCCGTAACCAGGGTTTCAGTTTTAATGAGGCCGGGAAGGGGATGGAGGAGGATATTTTTTTTTTAAGTTGAAGCTCATTTACTGCATTTCTATACAATTAAAACAACTTTAAAATGGTATTTGGAGAATAGCAAAAACAAGAAAAAATGACCCCAGACATTATCACCTTGGCTGCTGTAGGCTTATTCACCTCAGTCGATCTACAAACACAGCCTATTAGCTATACAATTGTAATGTTATACCTCTGAAAAGGGGGGAAACATGATAAATTATTCACACTGACATGTAGCATCAGCATCGAAACTAAAATGTACTACATTTTTAGAACTGTATTGATTGCATTTTAATGTAGCCTTATAGAGAAGATATGCCATGTTTATTATTTATTTATTTCACCTTTATTTAACCAGGTAGGCTAGTTGAGAACAAGTTCTTATTTACAACTGCGACCTGGCCAAGATAAAGCAAAGCAGTTCGACACATACAACAACACAGTGTTACACGTCCAGATTGTCCAGATTGTCTAGCCCAGCTGATTTGTACAGGTCCAGGTTTTGCATGTGGAGATAAGATTAGTACAGATTTTCTCAGGGGACCCCAACCCTAAGTTTGGGAACCACTACACTAACCTCTCTGACCCTCTCTCTGCTTGCTTCCTCTCTGTCTCTGTCTCCTCTAGTTCCTCCTGCATGCATTGCAGCCTGCCTCCGCCTCACCACTGAGTGCCATATCGCCCACTGTCTGTCTCTGTAGTAGCCTACTCTCTGTAAAGCAAAGTTATTACGAGAACTTAGTTGTGTAGTTTTTGCTCTTGCTGAGTTAGACTTCGTTTAACGTTAGCCTCTTATTTCCTCCTAGCAAGCTAAGTGATACTAACCAGAGCCCTTCAACGTTACTGCCAGTTTCGGCCAATAGAAGTCTCTGCCAGAGGCTATCCCCCTGACTGACATATTTATAGTCGACTTGTTTGCAGTTGTGCACTCATTCTCCCAGAGTCCGTTTGTTTGGGGGATGTCCATTGCCAGCACCCCCTGAAAAATCAGAATACATTTATTATATATATATACCTCTAGAGCAGGCAAAATACTTTTTGGTTGTATAGTTAAGAACAGTATCTTGCAGGATTCAATAGTTAGAATTGTATGAGTTGTTGCCCTGTCCCTTTCTCTGTGATTGTCATTCTAATGGAATCCAGAAAGAACAAAACCTTGTCCTCAAACATTTATATCAAAAGGTGCAAAGATACAAAACTTCCACATCAAATTAAATATTTTTCTTGAATAAAAAAACATGGACAACCACCACGTTTTGTGCAGTATTAATTGACCATCCTTATAATCGTTAATGTAAATAGGTTGGTCATTTAAGTTTGTATGATTTGTGATGATGTGGCTCAGTTGGTAGAGCATGGTGCTTACAATGCTAGGTTTGTGGGTTTTATTCCCATGGGGGTCCAGTATGAAAATGTATGCACTCACTACTGTAAATTGCTCTGGATAAGAGCATCTACTGAAAAGGAATGAATAGACCATTTCAGTTTTTACATAGAAATAAGTTGTATTTGCAAAGTATTTCGAGAAACTGGAAAACAAATCAAGTAAGTATTTTTATATTCCACAAGTATTATCTGATTAAATGTTTTGTACAGATAGTTATCAGACTCAAGTCACAAGTGCTGGTAAACACTCAAATACATTTAGTTTTAAAAATTACCAAAAGTAGTGTACTGGGCCTCTACTAGTCCTGTATTAGTGCACCAATATAGACGTCTTCGGGGAGTTTTTTTTTCTTCTCTCGCGGCACTCCCTAACTACTTCCCGCGGCTATGGGGATGTTGCGGGAAGGTTTTAAAATGTCACGTCTCTCGGCTTGTGTTGCGAGGTGGAGGAGTTAGCTGTTTGAGAGAGTGATGAATGTGCTGCTGAAAAGGAAAATCTGTGAGGAAAATCTAGGGGACGCAACAAACAAACCACTGTTCATGATTCCACTCGTTCGCAGAGAGGCAGGTGTGAATAGAACTGTCAGATCAAGAATAATAGCTTTCTGATCTTTGATCAATGCTGGAAGCAATATTTAGAAGTTGATCCATAATTGATTTTCTTGTGTACAAATTATATATATTATCAATATTTTTTTCAAATTAGAAATAATTGGTACCGAGCAGAGTTCTGGACATAGGTGTCCTCGTAAGTTACTGCTATGAACAGGTGAACAATTTTAACCAAGCTGACATATTTGAGAAGGCCAAATCCTGTTCCTGGAGACACAAACACAAGCAAACAGAGGGCCTGATTCCACTCGGCATGTCTGTCAGTTCTGCTTCACTGCTGTCTGGCAAAAGGACAGAACTAAAGGAGCCATAGAACAACAAAACAGATTGCCATCGCGACCACAGAGTACTGTTTGATTACACACTACCATGGAAGACTTGTGTGGGATTCATGGACACGCAAAAATACAGAACAAACTGTATGAAGGTGTGTCTGTTTTAACCACGAGACTGTCCTTATGTAACCGGTGTGAAATGGCTAGCTAGGTAGCAGGGTGCGTGCTATTACAGTGTTGCCAAGTCCTTAGTAAGAAAAGTAGCTATCCGCTGCCCTAAAAGTCGACAAATGACGCCATCACCTAATTTGCATAATCTGCCATGTGCATGTAATTGTGAAGGATGTTGTCGGAGAGAGGAATAACATTGAGGCTAATATCTTATAGTCATTATTAAGAAGACAAATTGGACGCCAGTTATCGATGAGCAGCACTTCTTTTTTAGGCTTAGGTATCAGTGTTATTAACCCCTGACTCATTGTAGGAGGGAGAACATTGTTTTTAATACTCTCTAAAAAGACTTCAAATAGGAAGGTAGCTACTTGTTCAGAAAATTATTTGTAAAATTCTGATGTAATTCCATCAACACCTGGTGATTTATTGTTCTTTAGATGTTTGATAGACTATAATCTCTTCAACTTTGATGGGTTCATCACACTGTTTAGATTCTATATCGCTGATAGAGTGAACATTATTCAGTGAGTTAAAAAACATATCTGTGGATTCCTGACAGTACGTAGAGCTATACAATTTTCTGTAAAAATTGCTGCAGTATTTAGCGATTAATTTTTAGTCATCTGTAATAACACCATCAATGTTTAACATATGGATAGTGTTATTTTTAGAGTGAAATTTCTCAAGTCTAAAGAAATAGGATGAATTCTGTTCTCCCTCAATCCATTTTTTCCTAGATCTAATAAAGGCTCCTTCTGCTTTGAATTTATATATATTATCCAGTTTATTTTGTAACTGAATTAGTTCCATCTTCTCCTCCCCCAAGAGGTCAGCTGGGGACCTCTGAGAAAGGGAAGTTATCTTAATGATCACCTTTTCCTCCTCAGCTCTTCTGGTCTTAGCAAGATTACTACCATATTTCTAAGATATTTGGACACCTCAAATTTAAAGAGCTCCCAGTTCTTGCAATAAGATTTTTCTTCACAAGCCCTTTCCCAAAAGTGTGAGAGCAGATCTTTAACCTCAAATGTAACTATCATTATTTAATAATGAGCTATTTAGCTTCCAGTACTCACTACTTGCAAAAAGAATTAAAGAAGTTATGGATGCAATCATTGATGAAACACAGTCTGGCTTCATGAGGAACAGACATATTTCTAACAATGTCAGACTAGTATTAGACGAACTTGACTACTCAGACCTAATAACTGAGGATAGCTTCATATTATTTTTATATTTTTATAAAGCATTTGACACAGTAGAGCATCAGTTTCTCTTCCACTCCCTTGTGAGTCTTGGCTTTGGGGATTTTTTTCTGTAAGGCTATTAAGACTCTATGCAAATGGTAACAGCTCTATCAAATTGAAATATGGCACCTCGCCTAGATTTGAGTTAAAGAGAGGAATTAGGCAAGGTTGTCCTATCTCTCCGTACCCGTTTTTATTAATCACCCAACTTCTTGCTAATTCTTTAAATAATAGTCCTGTACAAGGTATTTCCATAGCTGGTAAAGAAATTATTATAATCCAGCTGGCTGACGATACTACACGTTTTCTGAAAGACGCTAACCAAATTCCCATATCGATCAATGTGATACAATCCTTTTCCAAAGCGTCTGGTCTATTTCTTAACATTAAGAAATGTGAACTCATGGCTGTCAAAGATTGTGTGACACCTTCATATTATGGTATTCCAGTAAAAGAAGAACTTACATATTTAGGCATAACCATTACAAAGGATCAGAAGTCTAGAGGCTTACTAAATTTTAACCCTCTTATTAAAAAACCCAGAAGAAACTAAATCAATGGCTACAGAGGGACTTATCTTTAAAAGGTAGAGTCCTAATAACCAAGGCTGGAGGTATCTCTAGACTAACATATGGTGCTCTATCTTTATATCTTGACCGTAAAATAAGCAAGGAGATAGACCAGATGCTTTTCAACTTTCTTTGGAGAAACCGTACCCATTACATTAGGGAAACTGTTGTAATGAACACTTATGAGAATGGTGGACTGAGTTCTGGATTATACTACTTTAAATAATACTTTCAAGATCAATTGGATAAAACAATTCCTAAGACCCACTTCTATCTGGAATTTTATTCCTCATTGTTACGAATCCCTTTTGGCCCGACAGTCTAGGGGGGATGGTAATGAGACCCGTAACATAACTCATGCAAATTATTATTGTGACAAAGTAAAAGTGTGCACGAAATAACCACGACAACAGAAATCTACCGTCAAACTCTAGGTTTATTTATAAACACACGGTAATGGGGGGAGCAGGAAAAGGGGCTGAGCTGGACCCAAGGAAAGAAACAATAAGTATTCAAAAACACCCCTAAGCTAGACTAGCCTACTTTAACAACAGCTAACTAACTAACCAAAAATACAGTGGGTGGTCCGCCCAGTTCTAACTAGTGTATTTAACAAAGTTCACCTACGGGTAGTGTATGCCCATGGGCGACTTGTCTTGGTTTCCCCCTTTTCCCACCAGCAAACAAACAAACACCATAACCAAAAACAATACTCACAGGTGATGACAAAGTGCTATGGAGGTGCTTTAAACAAAAGAGAGGTTAAGCGAGAGTGAAACACAGAGACCTACAGACATGGCATTTACAGAAAGATTGAGCTGAGCTGAGCTTTAGAACAAACAAATGATGGGGTTTTTAAACCATGGGGAAGGAACTGTGATAGGTCAGGAAATAGGAGGAGGTGTGTCTTCTGATTGATGATTGATTGTTGACTGATTGGGGAGTGATGATTTTCACCTGTGAGGGGAGAAGGAGAGAAAAGAAACACACACAGGAAATACACACACACAGGATAACTGTATCCATAACACTCATCATGTCTTCTCTACTTTTGGTGGCCTTAACTTCATGTTGTTTTGCAATTATAATATTGACAAAGTTCCAGTGAAACTTTCTGCTTTTCATCAGCGGATTTTCTTGTCATGGTCCTTAATTTCTAAACACAATTTTTCTCCACACAGATATTATATATGGAATAATCGGGATATATTGTATAAAAATACCTCTCTGTTTTTAGAATATTGGTTCAGAAATAATATCCTATTGGTGAGCCAACTGGTAAATGCAGAGGGTCTTTTACTCAGTTATAAAGAATTCTTATCACTTTACAAGGTCCCTGTAACACCTAAAGATTTTGCAATTGTTTTAGATGCCATTCCCTCAGGTGTTGCTATGTTATTCAGGAACATGTCAAGACCTGACCCTCAGAACCTACCTTCTATTGACCCTGTTGACTCATCAGTAGGAAAGATTTGTTTCTCTTTTGGTCCATTCAACAACAGAGCGATACGATCCTTGTTTCAGCAGGATGTTGTATCTATACCTTATGTCATGCCTTATTGGAATGGATTTATTGACAATATCTGTTGGAAAAAAGTTTGGATGTTGCCACAAACATACCTACTTGTTAACAAAATTAAGGAAGTTTTCTTTAAAATTATTCATAAATATTATCCTGCCAACCACTATATGAAGAAGCTTAAGGAAAACATCAACTCAAATTGCTCCTTTTGTAATGACCACCCAGAAACAGTTGTGCATCTTTTTTGGCATTATATGCATGTAAGAAAACTGTGGCAAGACATCAGTAGGTTTATAATTGAACACATTTATGAAAATTTTACACTATTGTGGAGAGATGTACTGTTTGGATTCTTTACATACAATAGAAATAAGCGGAATCATTTTTATGTAATTAATTTCATTATTCTTTTGGCCAAATTTCATATACACAAATGTAAATTTACAAACAGAAAAACACATTTTCGTATCCTACAAAAAGAAATTGAACTGTATTTTAAGACGGTTAAATGCTCTACTAACAAATTGTAAGTATATTGCAAGTATATGCATGAATTGTAAGTATATGCATGTCCCTTAAGGTCCTTGTGTAATTGTAATGTGATATTGTACCCCCTAGCTCAATTGTCCATTGTTTGTAATCTATGTATGCTTGTGTTCCCTCATGTGCTTTATGTATTGATTTGTTGTTAATAAAAATAAAAAATGTAAAAAATTTTTTTTTAAAGGAATAACATTGTGGGAGAGACAAAAAATTGAGTAAAAAACACCCTATATATATGTTTAGAACTACAAATTAACTTCTGTCGATTCTTGTTTTTTTTATGTCACAATTCCAACCCTCCTTTATCCGGGCATGGGACCGGCAAATGTGACCCAAAAGAGACACTCTGGCGGAGTTACTTCGTTTAAAAAAAATATATATATATTTTTTAGGTTATTTTTCTTAATTTGGTTAACCTTATGGTCCACTTAGGGGCCTACAACAAGTCACAGTAAAACATGAACATTTTTAACCATAACATTTTTAAACATTTTTTTGTATACAATCTAAATGGACCAAAAAGAGACAATAGAAGAAACTGTCAATGGCAATGTGAGAAAATTATGCTAACTAGTCTGGCCCTAATTCAGGTTAATAGTTTTTTTTATTGTAAACCAGGATGGGATCACCCAGCGGCTGCTTACCGCATGTGTGATTCAATTGCAGTCTGGGCACGGAGGGGTGAACATCTCCTGTGAGTGCTTTGGGATGGGGTGGGGTGGGGTGGGGCCTGGGGCCCACGGCAGCATCCGCTGCTTGTTGAGAAGAGTAAGAACAATACGTGCTTTCATGTCAGAGTCTCCAAAAGTCTCCAATAAAGTCGGTAAGATTTGTTGCTAGTTGATTTTTTGAAAATTAGTTGCTAGAGGTCTGAATACTAGCTAAATATAGCGACCGAGTCGCTAAATTGGCAACACTTGCGCGCTAATAGCATTTCAAATCGGTGACGTCACTCACTCTGAGACCTGTGAAGCAGTTCGACACACAACAACACAGAATTACACATGGAATAAACAAACATACAGTCAATAATAGAGTAGAAAAAAGTGTGCAAATGAGGTAGGATAAGGGAGGTAAGGCAAATAGGCCATAGTGGCAAGTTAATTAAGATATAGCAATTAAACACTGGGGTGATAGATGTGCAAGGAGACATACTGGGGAGCAAAGGGGCAAAACAAATAAATAAATACAGTATGGGGATGAGGTAGTTGGATGGGCTCTTTACAGATGGGCTATGCACAGGTGCAATGATCTATGTACAGCTGCTCTGACAGCTGGTGTTTAAAGTTAGTGAGGGAGATATGAGTCTCCAGCTTCAGTGATTTTTGCAGTTTGTTACAGTCATTGGCAGCAGAGAACTGTGAGGAAAGGTGGCCAAAGGAGGAATTGGCTTTGGGGATGACCAGTGAAATATACCTGCTGGAGCGTGTGCTGTGGGTAGGTGCTGCTATGGTGACCAGTGAACTGAGATAAGGTGGGGCTTTACCTAGCAAAGACTTGTAGATGACCTAGAGCCAGTGGGTTTGGCGACGAGTATGAAGTGAGGGCCAGCCAATGAGAGCGTACAGGTCGCAGTGTTGGGTAGTATATGGGGGTTTGGTGACAAAACAGATGGCACTGTGATAGACTGCATCCAATATGTTGAATAGAGTGTTGAGGGTATTTTGTAAATGACATCGTCGAGGATCGGTAGGATAGTCAGTTTTACGAGGGTATGTTTGGCAGGATGAGTGAAGGATGCTTTGTTGTGAAATAAGAATGGGTGATGATTTAACAAGCGCATTCGCGAAAAAAGCACTGTCGTTGCACTAATGTGTACCTAACCATAAACATCAATTCCTTTCTTAAAATCAATACACAAGTATATATTTTTAAACCTGCATATTAAGTTAATATTGCCTGCTAACATGAATTTCTTTTAACTAGGGAAATTGTGTCACTTCTCTTGCGTTCTGTGCAAGAGGAGTCAGGGTATATGCAGCAGTTTGGGCCGCCTGGCTCGTTGCAAACTATGTGAAGACCATTTCTTCCAAACAAAGACCGTAATTTGCCGGAATTGTACATAATTATGACATAACATTGAAGGTTGTGCAATGTAACGGCAATATTTAGAGTTAGGAATGCCACCCGTTAGATAAAATACGGAACGGTTCTGTATTTCACTGAAAGAATAAAAGTTTTTGTTTTCAAAATGATAGTTTCCGGATTTGACCATATTAATGACCTAAGACTTGTATTTCTGTCTGTTTTTATAATTAAGTCTAAGATTTGATATTTGATAGAGCATTCTGACTGAGCAGCAGCAGGCTCGTAAGCATTCATTCAAACAGCACTTTCCTGCATTTCCAGCAGCTCTTCGCTGTGCTTCAAGCATTGCTCTGTTTATGACTTCAAGCCTATCAACACCCGAGCTTAGGCTGTCATTATAACAAATATATAAAAATCAGTTGATTAATCGGTATCAGCTTTTTTTGGTCCTCCAGTAATCGGTGTCGGTGTTGAAAAATCATATTCAGTTGACCTCTAGTTATGATATCGTTTAGGACCTTGACCGTGGCTGAGGTGCACCCATGACCAGCTCGGAAACCAGATTGCATAGAGGAGAAGGTACGGTGAGATTCGAAATGGTCGGTGATCTGGCTTTGGAAGACCTTAGAAAGGCAGGGTAGGATAGATATAGGTCTGTAGCAGTTAGGGTCTAGAGTGTCTCCCCCTTTGAAGAGAGGGATGCCCGCGGCAGCTTTCCAATCTTTTGGGATCTCAGACGATACGAAAGAGAGGTTGAACAGGCTAGTAATAGGGGTAGCAACAATTTCGGGAGGTCATTTTAGAAAGCGAGGGTCCAGATTGTCTAGCCCGGCTGATTTGTAGTGGTCCAAATTTTGCAGCTCTTTCAGAACATCAGCTATCTGGATTTGGGTGAAGGAGAAATTGTGGAGGCTTGGGCGTGTCCAGGGCAGTTGACCGAGGTAGGGGTAGCCAGGTGGAAAGTATGGCCAGCCGTTGAAAAATGCTTATTGCAATTCTCATTTATCGTGGATTTATCGGTGGTGACAGTGTTTCCTAGCTTCAGTGCAGTGGGCAGCTGGGAGGAGGTGCTCCTATTCTCCATGGTCTTTACAGTGTCCCACAACTTGTTTGAGTTTGTGCTACAGGATGCAAATTTCTGTTTGAAAAGCTAGCCTTAGCTTTCCTAACTGCCTATGTATATTGGTTCCTAACTTTCCTGAAAAGTTGCATATCACGGGGGCTATATGATGCTAGTGCAGTAGGTCACAGGATGTTTTTGTGCTGGTCAAGGGCAGTCAGGTCTGGAGTGAACCAAGGGCTATATGTGTTCCTGTTTCAACAATTTTTGAATGGGGCATGCTTATTTAAGATGATGAGGAAGACACTTTTAAAGAACAACCAGGCATCCTCTACTGACCGAATGAGGTCAATATCCTTACAGGATACCCGGGCCAGGTTGATTAGAAAGGCATGCTCGCTGAAGTGTTTTAGGGAGCGTTTGACAGTGATGAGGGGTGGTCGTTTGACTCCAGACCGATTACGGATGCAGGCAATGAGGCAGTGATCGCTGAGATCTTGGTTGAAGACCCCAGAAGTGTATTTGGAGGGAAAGTTGGTTAGGATGATATCTATGAGGGTGCCCATGTTTATGGATTTGGGGTTGTACCTGGTAGGTTCATTGATAATTTGTGTGAGATTGAGGGCATCAAGCTTAGTTTGTAGGATGGCCGGGGCGTTAAGCATGTCCCAGTTTAGGTCACCTAGCAGCACGAGCTCTGAAGATAGATGGTGTCCAGGGCACAGGTGGGAGCAGAGGGTGGTCTATAGCAAGTGGCAACGGTGAGAGACTTGTTTCTGGAAAGGTGGATTTTTAGAAGTATAAGCTAGAATTGTTTGGGCACAGACCTGGATAGTATGACAGAACTCGGCAGGCTATCTCTGCAGTAGATTGCCACTCTGTCCCCTTTTGCAGTTCTATCTTGTTGGAAAATGTTATAGTTAGGGATGGAAATTTCAGGGTTTTTGGTGGTCTTCCTAAACCAAGATTCAGACACGGCTAGGACATCAGGGTTGTCAGAGTGTGCTAAAGCAATGAATAAAACAAACTTGGGGAGGAGGGTTCTCATGTTAACATGCATGAAACCAAGGCTTTTACGGTTACAGAAGTCAACAAATGAGAGCGCCTGGGGAATGGAAGTGGAGCTAGGCATTGCAGGGCCTGGATTAACTTCCACATCACCAGAGGAACAGAGCAGGAGTAGGATAAGGGTATGGCTAAAGGCTATAAGAACTGGTTGTTTAGTACGTTCGGAACAGAGAGTAAAAGGAGCAGGTTTCTGGGCTCGATAGAATAGATTCAAGGCATAATGTACAGACAAAGGTATGGTAGGATGTGAATACAGTGGAGGTAAACCTAGGCATAGAGTGATGAAGAGAGAGATATTGTCTCTCGAAACATCATTTAAACCAGGTGATGTCGCCGCATGTGTGGGAGGTGGAACTAAATGGTTAGCTAAGGCATATTGAGCAGGGCTAGAGGCTCTACAGTGAAATTAGACAATCACTTACCAGAACACTAATGGACAAGGCATATTGACATTAGGGAGAGGCATGCGTAGCCGAGTAATCATAGGGGTCCAGTGAGTAGTTAAGCTGGCTGGAGACACGGCGATTCAGGCAGCTAGAGGGCCGGGGCTAGCAAGCTAGCAGAAGGGCCTTAGAGGGACGTCGCGACGGAAGAAGTCTGTTGTAGCCTCCTCGTGCAGAGCCTCCTCATGCTATTCTGTTGGCTGACCAGCCGTGTTGGATTTGTAGGGTTCCGTGTAGTAAAGGGGCCCAGTCCAATTGGCAAAATAGGTATAGTGGCCCAAGAAATTGGCTGATGGACCTATTCAGCTAACAGTCCGATATACTCTAGACAGCTAGCGGGCCGCGGCAAGCAGGCTAGCAGATGGGCATTCAGGGGAACGTCACGATTTAGGGGCGATTTGGAAAAAGAGCCCTCAGATAACGTAGGTAGTCCATTCGTGATGGATTAGCAGGGCGTGTAGTAAAAGGGGTCCAGGCCAATTGGCAAAATAGGTATTGTGGGCCAAGGAGTAGCTGATGGACCTCTTCAGCTAGCCGGGAGATGGGCCTAGCATGAGCTAGCTCCAGGCTTGCTTCGGGACAAAGTCGTTAGCCAGGAGTAGCCACTCGGATTGCAGCTAGCTAGCTGCGATGATCCGGGTGAAAAGGTTCAGAGCTTGCGTTAGGAATCCGGGGATATGGAGAGTAAATAAGGCCGAGATGCTCTGGTTTGAATCGTGCTGTGTAAACTGGCGAGAGATTTCCTAGCTAGAGGTTAGCTGATGACCGCTGGCAGTGGTTAGCTTCTGTTGTGGGATTCCGGTTCGAAAGTAGAGAAATATAATTTAGAAAATATTTTGAAGTTGAGGATTAGAAAAATATTTTTTAAAGATATGCGAAGAAAAAAAATATATACCTTGAAGTAGTTGTTTCCCTTGCTCTGCAAGGGCTGCGGCTTTTGTGGATCCATAGGTAACGATGCTTCAAGGGTGAATGTTGTTGATGTGTGCGTAGGGTCTCTGGTTTGAGCCCAGGTAGGGGCGATGAGAGGGACTGAAGCGAAACTGTTACACTTACATAACACAAAAAAGCTGTTTGTTTGACTTGCCTGATTTATCTGATACATTTTGCTGCCATCCTATCTGAGCATCCATTTCAATCATGCACCTGTGCTTTGACCAGCTGTGTCTGACACGGTCTGTATAGCTGGCTTCCTGTTGAGCCTCATCAACTTCACTGCCTACTTAATGCTCATCTCATTTAACCAGATAATTGAATTCTCTGAGGTTAACATTCTTGGCCAAATGGCAATCATCCACACTGCCTGCTAGTGATGAGAGAGAGTGGATTGAGAGGGGATGCCTTGTAGGGTGTGTGAGAGATCAATGCTGCAGACAGCTGGAGCGGGCAGCTCGTGGGTCCAGGTAGTAACCTCAGATGTGTAATTTGACTGTGGAGAGAGAAACACTTCCAGCTGGTGGTGACTGACTGGAATCTGTGTTGTAGAGAGCTTGTCCCTGCTCACCAGTCATTAGTCTTAAACCAACCAGGGAAACCAGTTGCACTGTATATATGGCCTGCAGGTTTTATACATGTTATTCTCCCACCATCACTGCACTCTGATGTCAACGGGCATTACCATAAAACAGCCCTGCATCACTACACAAGGCTGCTATGCAATGAGCTGACCACTACATACAGGTGACAGAGAATGTAGTAAAGGGCCTGGTAACAGACTTTAAGTCAGGGTGTGGGTACATTAGTTTGACCCTCCTGCCCCTGGGTTACTGTGAATGGAATGCTACCATTACAACCTTGTTGTTGCTAGACAATTGACACAGTTGGTATGGCAGCAGGTGGAAGGAGGATGCTTTAACTCTATCAAATTAAATAGCTAATTATACCACTACACCACTCCTCCCAAAATATGCGTCTTGATTCCCAAGAGATGACTTTCAACAGAACATTGATATTCTTTAGAGGGCGGAGGAAGGGTGTTTAGGCTCACGTCAAATTAAAAAGCTTCAGTGGGCCTGTAGCATGCAAACATGAACCTTTTTACTCTGATAATAACATGCTTATAGTGGCGGCCCAAGCATAGAACTGTGCGAAAAGTAAATGTAATTGCTAAAATATACTTTACAATCAAATGTAAAAGTATGAGTCATTTCAAATTCCTTATATTAAGCAAACCAAATGGCACAATTTGTTTTATTTGTTTTTATTTAAGGATAGCCAGGGGCACACTCCAACACAGACATAATTTACAATTAGGCATTTGTGTTTATTGAGTCTGCCAGAACAGAGGCAGCATCCTGGAGTCGCCTCTTTACTGTCGACGTTGAGACAGGTGTTTTGCCTGTACTATTTATTGAAGCTGCCAGTTGTGGACTTGCGAGGCGTCTGTTTCTCAAACTAGACACTAATGTACTTGTCCTCTTGCTCAGTTGTGCACCGGGGCCTCTCACTCCTCTTTCTATTCTGGTTAGAGACAGTTTATGCTGTTCTGTTGAGGGTATAGTACAGTGCGTAGTACGAGATCTTCAGTTTCTTGTCAAATTCTTGCATGGAATAGCCTTCATTTCTCAGAACAAGAATAGACTGATGAGTTTCAGAGGAAAGTTACAGTGCCTTGCAAAAGTATTCGGCCCCCTTGAACTTTGCGACCTTTTGCCACATTTCAGGCTTCAAACAAAAAGATATAAAACTATTTTTTTGTTAAGAATCAACAACAAGTGGGACACAATCATGAAGTGGAACAACATTTATTGGATATTTCAAACTTTTTTAACAAATCAAAAACGGAAAAATTGGGCGTGCAAAATTATTCAGCCCCCTTAAGTTAATACTTTGTAGCGCCACCTTTTGCTGCGATTACAGCTGTAAGTCGCTTGGGGTATGTCTCTATCAGTTTTGCACATCGAGAGACTGAATTTTTTTCCCATTCCTCCTTGCAAAACAGCTCGAGCTCAGTGAGGTTGGCTGGAGAGCATTTGTGAACAGCAGTTTTCAGTTCTTTCCACAGATTCTCGATTGGATTCCGGTCTGGACTTTGACTTGGCCATTCTAACACCTGGATATGTTTATTTTTGAACCATTCCATTGTAGATTTTGCTTTATGTTTTGGATCATTGTCTTGTTAGAAGACAAATCTCCGTCCCAGTCTCAGGTCTTTTGCAGACTCCATCAGGTTTTCTTCCAGAATGGTCCTGTATTTGGCTCCATCCATCTTCCCATCAATTTTAACCATCTTCCCTGTCCCTGCTGAAGAAAAGCAGGCCAAAACCATAATGCTGCCACCACCATGTTTGACAGTGGGGATGGTGTGTTCAGGGTGATGAGCTGTGTTGCTTTTACGCCAAACATAACGTTTTGCATTGTTGCCAAAAAGTTCCATTTTGGTTTCATCTGACCAGAGCACCTTCTTCCACATGTTTGGTGTGTCTCCCAGGTGGCTTGTGGCAAACTTTATGGATATCGTTAAGAAATGGCTTTCTTCTTGCCACTCTTCCATAAAGGCCAGATTTGTGCAATATACGACTGATTGTTGTCCTATGGACAGAGTCTCCCACCTCAGCTGTAGATCTCTGCAGTTCATCCAGAGTGATCATGGGCCTATTGGCTGCATCTCTGAACAGTCTTCTCCTTGTATGAGCTGAAAGTTTAGAGGGACGGCCAGGTCTTGGTAGATTTGCAGTGGTCTGATACTCCTTCCATTTCAATATTATCGCTTGCACAGTGCTCCTTGGGATGTTTAAAGCTTGGGAAATCTTTTTGTATCCAAATCCGGCTTTAAACTTCTTCACAACAGTATCTCGGACCTGCCTGGTGTGTTCCTTGTTCTTCATGATGCTCTCTGCGCTTTTAACGGACCTCTGAGACTATCACAGTGCAGGTGCATTTATACGGAGACTTGATTACACACAGGTGGATTGTATTTATCATCATTAGTCATTTAGGTCAACATTGGATCATTCAGAGATCCTCACTGAGCTTCTGGAGAGAGTTTGCTGCACTGAAAGTAAAGGGGCTGAATAATTTTGCACACCCAATTTTTCAGTTTTTGATTTGTTAAAAAAGTTTGAAATATCCAATAAATGTCGTTCCACTTCATGATTGTGTCCCACTTGTTGTTGATTCTTCACAAAAAAAGACAGTTTTATATCTTTATGTTTGAAGCCTGAAATGTGGCAAAAGGTCGCAAAGTTCAAGGGGTCCGAATACATTCTCAAGGCACTGTATTTGTTTCTGGCCATTTTGAGCCTGTAATCGAACCCACAAATACTGATGCTCCAGATACTCAACTAATCTAAAGAAGGCTAGTTTTATTGCTTCTTTTATCAGGGCAACAGTTTTCAGCTATGCTAACATAATTGCAAAAGTGTTTTCTAATGATCAATGAGCCTTTTAAAATGATAAACTTGGATAAGCTAACACATGACATTAGAACACAGGAGTGATGGTTGCTCATAAATGGGCCTCTGTACACTTATGTAGATATTCCATAAAAAATCTGCCATTTCCAGCCACAATAGTCATTTACAACATTAACAATGTCTACACTGTATTTCGGATCAATTTGATGTTATTTTAATGGACAAAAAAAGGTGCTTTTCTTTCAGAAACAATGATATTTCTAAGTGATCCCAAACTTTTGAACAGTAGTGTATGTAACAACATAGCCTAAGTTAAAAACATGCACAAACTTGCATCCTGCGCCTGATGCCAAACAAGAAATGAGTAGCCTAATTATATTAACATTTTAGCAGACACTTATATCCAGAGCAACTTACAGTAGTGCATACATTTTCATACTTTTTTCCCCTTGTACTGGTCCCCCACAGGAATTGAACCCACAACCCTGGCATTGCAAGCACCATGCTCTACCAACTGAGCAACACAGGACTGTATAGCAGATATGAACTCACTGACATACCAGAACCTTTGCCAAGTGTGTGCAATTAAGACAACTATTAGAGGAAGCTGCCTGCTTAGTTCTGTTACTTTAGGTGGAGGCTTGTTAGTTTTCCATTCTAGGAAAAATAAAGCTCAACAGGGTCCATGTGTTGGATACGCCTATGAGTTCAGACATGTACAGTATGGAACACAATCCTGCCCACAGGGACATTCCATTCCATTAAATTCAAGAGAAGCATGAATCATATAACATTAATAGGAGCTGTTGGGATTTCTTTTACTGTACATCATACATGTACCAATCAGTTTAGGTGCACAGACAGGTTTGAAAGTGAAAAATAAGGCCTCCAACATTACATTCTGAACTCGGGACTAGATTTTGTTCACCCGGAGACATTTATTTGGAAAGCACTCTGGACTAATGATTACATTTGTCAGATGCAGTCACTTTACCCCTACCTACATGTAACAATTTACCTCAACTAACCTTTACCCCCGCACATTGACTCGGTGCCGGTACCCCTGTAACATTATTGTTATTTTATTGTGTAACTTTTTTTAACATGTATTTTTTTACATTAGTTTATTTAGTAAATATTTACTTAATTCTATTTTCTTAAAACTGCATTGTTTGTTAAGGGCTTGTAAGTAAGCATTTCAAGGTAAGGTCTACTACACCTGTTGTATTCGCCACATATGACAAATAACATTTGATTTGAGATATAATCTTTGTAGGCGCACAAAATAGGTAAATCTATTATAGGCCTAGTCATCACCCCTATGCCAAAGTATGAAATAGGGATATATATATATATATATATATATATATATATATATATATATATATATATATATATATATATATATATATATATATATATATATATATATATATATATATATGGCTGGCTTACATACAAGCTAGCAAGGTGTTTTGAATTCCATTCTCTCTGTGGCACCATCCCTGGCCCCCATGTAGCCAGGCCTATCTCAGGTGGGCAGCTGCACAAATCTTTGCTGTAACAATTTCAGTGCATGTTTTTCAAAGCATTAAAAAGATAATGATAATGTTCATGAAAATAGCAAACAAGTCAATGCATGTACGTGTAGCGTAGCTTAGTGCTAGAGTAGTGATGTTAAGAGATGCTAGATAGGGTTTACTCTTTGCAATGTATTTCGCTATAGATGCCAGATACCATTGGATTACACAAAGTTTATTACAACTTGCAACAATTTGACATCACAGACAACTCACTGAAGCATTGTACAACTTTCAGTTTGTCATTGTGAAAGAATTTAAAGTAACCTACATCGAACTGTCTTGCTATCACCAAATAGCTCAACCTCTGTAAGTGTGTGCGGCTACACTAACTGGCGGTAGAGGAGTCATGGCTAGAAGGGATCCAGCTTTTGTCAAATTAACGTCAAAAAAATGTTATGTAAGCTAACCTTTTCCCTAACCTTAAAATAAGTATCCTAACCTGCTACGTTAATTATCCTAACCTGCTACGTAAATTATCCTAACCTGCTGCATAAATTATCCTAACCTGCTACGTTAATTATCCTAACCTGCTGCATAAGTTATCCTAACCTGCTGCGGAAATTCAAATCTGACGTTGATTTGACAAAAGCTGGACCCCTTCGAGCCATGACCCGGGAGAAGGGCTGAACATGTTGATAGGACTCGGATAATGTTAAAGGCATGAGACAGGTACGATAAATAGCTCAAACGTTATGAGATAATCAAAATCAGGAAAAAAAACGTTTTTCTTACATGTCCGCCAAATCATTGGATACTGCCTCTTTAAGATGTCAATCAGACTGTTGTTTACAGTGGCGTGAGCAGGACTGATGCATGTGCAGAATATTTGTAGAGAGTCGCTGACGGGGACAGTGGAGAGTAGATTCAACTGCACCATGCGCTCTATGGCAAGACAACCGGAGTAGAATACACCTGAAATAAGAGACGAGGACCTCTGTCGTTTTACACCGAATTGCTATAAACCGGTAAGAGACAACATTGGTAAACACCGTCACAAAAACATTCGCGTTAATCAGCTAATGTTAAGTTAGCCATGCTAGCCAACTTATTTCTCCCTCAGTGTGTGTGTGTGTGTGTGTGTGTGTGTGTGTGTGTGTGTGTGTGTGTGTGTGTGTGTGTGTGTTTGTGATACATTATGGCTCTTCAAGTAGGCTATGAAAATCAAGAGGCACTTGCAAGCTAATTTAATCTCACATTAACATATTTGCATGAGTATGTAAATATCAGTTTGATATTTGTGTATTGAATGGGATGCATTCCATCACTGATTTCCAAGTTGTACTAGCTCTAACAAGGTTCAAAGTTCAGGTGATTTATGTATATCAGTCTGTGAACCAACCCATCTGTAAACTGTAAAGAATGTTACCTTTGATTTACATTGAAATGATGATTTAGTGTAACATCTTGTTAGGTCTAAGTGCTTGTTTGAGAGGTAGACAGATAAAGTTAGTCTTAGAACTATTTAATAGTGCATGGTGTTTCTGATTTTGCCCATGAAAGAAATACTTTGCCATAGCAATGAAAGTGCCAGTTGTTGTACTGGTCTTCTGTGTGAAAACAGCAGTCATTATTGTTGAGTGTCTAATAGAGAAGAATGTAGCCTAGGACAAATTACATCCAGTATAACATCCAACTTCAATAGCTGGCTGTGGAATACTACCATTTAAATATTTCAGCATTGGCTTAATTTAGTTGACTCTCTGTTTGTGTCGTAGGCTTGCAAGCAAAAAGCCTATGTTGTAATAGAAAATGTAGTACTCTGCTCTGTTTGTATTTGTTGTGTTTGCTTAAGCCACCTTTATTATAACATGAAATGTGATCACTCAAGACATGCAGTTTATAGTATTTTGAAGGCAGGCAGTAGTGTGTACTATGCTGGAATGCTCTGGCAGCATTGTTTATTTGATTTGTGTGCAGTATGATGCCTCCAGCATCACTAATGGCATTAGGATCCCCTCTGTTGTGCTCTCCGCCATTCTGCTCCTCCCCAACTCCCCTACATAAGGAGTGTAGGTAACAGTTTACTTCTGTAATCAGGAATATTGCTGTGCGAATTCAGCCATGTTTGTATCTTCTGTTTCTTTGGGAGCTGTACTTTTGTTTGGCCTAAACCTGTATTTTCCCATGATATAAATGAATTCCCTCCCTAAGTGTCTATTGGTTATTGTAATATTGTAGTAGTGAAACAAAATTGTCTGCCTCCTCCTTGCCCTCTTCCTCGTCCTCCCCTCTTCCTTCCTGAATCGCCCAATACTTAATCATCTGTACAGCTGCTTCTCCATGGGAAAACAAAAAAGATTGTGTACCAACTGGAGAAAGCACACACACACACACACACACACACACACACACACACACACACACACACACACACACACACACACACACACACACACACACACACACACACACACACACACACACACACACACACACACACACTCTCATCCCTAAACAATGTTAGCTGGGGTAGACAGAGTGCATTCCCCTCATGGGCATGAACCCACACTGCGTACTCTCACATCAGTACACTCTCCAACTTCATGATGTCATTGTTGACCAGTCACCCAGTAGGGGAAATATCCAAAGAAGGACTTCCTGTTCTAATATCCAAAGAAGGACTTCCTGTTCTAATATCCAAAGAAGGACTTCCTGTTCTAATATCCAAAGAAGGACTTCCTGTTCTAATATCCAAAGAAGGACTTCCTGTTCTCTTTGCCACAACTATGCTACTCACTGGGTGCATCTCAATTCACTCTCTTCCTCTGTCCCAGTCAATAACAATGTGAAGTGTTGGTGTACTTGGACCTGCATGTATTCCTACCACAACCTTATCAGAGCTGTGACTCACATGTTATCCACTGATTGAAAGGCTGATAAAACACAGCCAAACCACCTTCTGGTTCCTCCTGTCAGCTCCAGGTTCTCTAACGTCAGTAAGTCACTGTGCTTTACTGGAACACAATATTTACAGAACGTACTGCTCATTGCTTACACACAATGCCTCATTGTTCCGTCTCTGATTACAATGATCTATGATTTTGAAATGGCTGATGTTATACGGCTACTTTTGTTAGGCTCATTTAAATAGCATGTCAGATCTATAGCTATTAGGCTATTTACCTTTACAATTTGATCTCGCCCCACAGAGAATGCTGTGAATGAACAAGAAACTTTTCTAATCCTGAAGTCAAGCAACAATATTATTGTCATGAATATATGCAATTAAATGTCAGTAGAAAAGCTATGAAAACAGAGGAAAATGTAGTGTTTGCTGCCCTTCCAGCTGTAGAGTTTAGCCTTAATTGGCTCAGTGAGAAGACTTAGCCAGCCTGCATAGCAACCATTTTTGTTAGGCCTAGTAACCAATGGTTTTGCATGAATGAAAGTATTGTATTTTGTTTTTTTTTGTCCTCAGATGGAAGGATTAAATAGTAAATAACATTACAGTTGAAGTCAGAAGTTTACATACACTTAGGTTGGAATCATTAAACCTAGTTTTTCAACCACTCCACACATTCCTAGTTAACAAACTATTGTTTTGGCAAATCGGTTAGGACATCCACTTTGTGCATGACACATTTCATTTTTCCAAAAATTGTTTACAGATTATTTCGCTTATAATTCACTGTATCACATTCCCATTGGGTCAGAAGTTTACATACACTCAATTAGTATTTGGTAGCTTTGCCTTTAAATTGTTTAACTTGGTTCATATGTTTCGACTAGCCTTCCACAAGCTTCCCACAATAAGTTGGGTGAATTTTAGCCCATTCCTCCTGACAGAGCTGGTGTAACTGAGTCAGGTTTGTAGGCCTCCTTGCTTGCACACGCTTTTTCAGTTCTGTCCACAAGCTGAAATAAATCATTCTCTCTACTATTATTCTGACTTTTCACATTCTTAAAATAAAGTGGTGATCCTAACTGACCTAAGATGGCATTTTTACTAGGATTAAATGTCAGGAATTGTGAAAAAGTTAATGTGCAGGGTAAGGTGGCTAAGGTGTATGTAAACTTCTGACTTCAACTGTATATATCTACCTCAATTACCTCGTATCCCTGCACATCGACTCGGTACTGGTACCCTGTGTATGTAGCCAAGTTATGATTACTCATATTGGATTTATTCCTCGTTATTAATTTTCTGTTATTTTTAAATTTTTCTCTCGGTGTTGTGAAGGGCCCACAAGTAAGCATTTCACTGTTAGTCTACAGCTGTTGTTTACAAAGCATGTGACAAATACAATTTTATTTTGTTACAGTGCTATTAGGCTACAATGCAATAGCTCATTGATGGTTAATTTTGGGGATACATCGAATTTTGAAATAGACTAGGTGCTTTATCTATGCCTGCTGCTGTATCTGTGTAACCTAAATATCCATGCTAGATGAGATCCATGGAACAGCTATTACTAAAACCCTCATGCAGCAGCCAATACAGGGCTATTACAGAGCAGTTAATTCCAATCAGAACTCCCCATTACCCACTTCAAATAAATCAATCCTAGCTGTTTAAACCTTTCTGTTCTGTCTGATGTGTACACACACACACACACACTATGTTGGTGGTTAATCAGCAATCCTGTCATAGCGACTGTCACAGCGGGGAAATAGGGCCATTTTCACATGGTAAACGCTTTGGCTCGGGATAAATAGAGCATTTACCGCTGAAGGAGGGTCATTTAGTAGGCTGAGGCTGTGTTGTGAAACTGATTGTGCTCAAGTGTTGCTGAAAAGGTGATGGATGTGTGAGTTCAAATATATGGCAATCTTCTCTGTTCAGTCCATCCATATCACTCTCCCTAGGCCCTGCACATTAGCTTTTGGAAATCAGGGCTACTCTGTTTAACTTTTTGCGGTGTCCTCTCTAAAGTGTGGATGATCTCATTCTGTGGACAGCACTTTTCGTAAGTCAGTCACATTGCCGTCTGAAGTGCTAGTTTTGATCAAATGACATGGTACACCAGAATGGTGACGTGTCAACAACAGATATGTGAAGTTCAGCTGTTTCAGGACATGGGACCAACTAAAGTTGTAGTACTTATCATCCGGCTCACCCAGTGGTGTAGAGCATTGATCCTTTCAGCCGTGGGAAATACAGGGAGGATATGAGACTCTTATTCTTAACCACTGATACAGGGTCAGACCCCCCCCCCCCCCCCCCCCCCCCCGAGATGAGGAGGACAATGGAGAAAGGACAGACTCTGGTCTGGTGGCCTCTTCACTGCTTGGCCCCTTTTGTCATTTACTGGCTTCCATTTCATCCCCCATTCTTTCTCTGTTTCACTCTTTCAGTTTTTTTTGTTGTTGGTCATTCTGTCTCTTCTGTCTTTCCCTTTTTAATTCTTCCCTCATTTTCTCTTTTTGTTTCTCCCTCCCTCTCGCTCTGTGTTTTTTTTCTGCTGAGGGAATGGCAGTCGTGACTTTTTTTTCTCGACACAATCGCCGGTGTTTGTCATTGGTCGATTTCTTTGAAAGAGCATTGGTCTCCAGGGCGACAGAGAATGGCGGCACCATTTCACTTTTCTCTCCTTCCCCACTCCTCCCCTCCATCGTGTTGAGTGTGTGGGGCTGTCATTCACTCTACTGGATCAGGTAGCAGTGTAACACGTATGCTTTCACAGTGACTGGGCTGTCTCTCTCTCTCTCTTCATCTTGCTCTTCTTTCACAGTGACTGGGCTGTCTCTCTCTCTCTCATCTTGCTCTTCTTTCACAGTGACTGGGCTGCTGCTCTTCTTTCACAGTGACTGGGCTGTCTCTCTCTCTCTCTTCATCTTGCTCTTCTTTCACAGTGACTGGGCTGTCTCTCTCTCTCTTCATCTTGCTCTTCTTTCACAGTGACTGGGCTGTCTCTCTCTCTCTCTTCATCTTGCTCTTCTTTCACAGTGACTGGGCTGTCTCTCTCTCTCTCTTCATCTTGCTCTTCTTTCACAGTGACTGGGCTGTTTCTCTCTCTCTCTCTTCATCTTGCTCTTCTTTCACAGCACCACAGAGACCCAGACAGATGGTTGGATTCTACTAAAGAAGGCGAGTAGTTTTGGGGCTTTTGTTCCCTTTTTTGGAAGTTTGCTTTGTCTTTTTCTGTTGGCTGTCTTTGTCAAACTGTTGTTTTCAGAGGGTTTGAATTTAAGTAAATAGTAATAGTTGCTTATGTCGTTCTAATTTCTAAGGCAGATTCTAACAAAAAACAAACGATGAAATCCGGATTCATTTGACAATTTAACGTTCTTTCTGTTCGCTTCTGTGTCGTTCACTACAGGTGAATGCAGGTCTAACACTGAACTGGCACACTTTTGTCTTCATATCAGCTGAGGGTCAATTCTTCAACGCTCCTGTCAGAACATATTTTATGAGTCAGAGATCTTTTGTTGATATTGTTGTACACCGCTGACGATGAATTAAGATGAGCGTAGGATTGCTTTTCTGTCTAGATTGGTGGCGGAGACCCTTCCATGGGAAATGAGATGAACAGTCATTTTAGTGTAAAGCTGCATTAGCCTTAAACATGGAACTTACAGTAGTCTTAATTTCAGTAAAAGTATGGAACGAATTTGTATTGAAACTGTTGGCATGACAGTTGTGTCTGGTCTCAAGATGTGTGTCCTTTGTTAAACACCATTGGGTCATGTAGTAGAAAAGGACCATAATATCTTGAGACTCCACAGCTGTGAGCTCTGTTTTTCTGGCTTTGTCCCAACACTGACGCTGGGCTGTGTCTATGAATTACTTTGTCACATTCTGGCATGGCATCCGTCTTCAAGAGCTGTCCTCTTTTGACTGCCCTGCTCCCTTCCACCAACCACGTGGCTTGCCCTGTGTTTGGTAACCGTGGCAATGCCAGAAGCAGAGCTCTCGGCCACTCACACAGGTGCACTAATATAATAATAATAATAATAATAATAATATATGCCATTTAGCAGACGCTTTTATCCAAAGCGACTTACAGTCATGTGTGCATACATTCTACGTATGGGTGGTCCCGGGAATCGAACCCACTACCCTGGCGTTACAAGCGCCATGCTCTACCAACTGAGCTACAGAAGGACCTAGTAGCCTTGTCTTGTCTGTCTGATGGCCGGAGGATCTCCTGTTACACACACACACACACACACACACACACACACACACACACACACACACACACACACACACACACACACACACACACAGTTAGGAGACACCTGTCGTGTGTGAGAGGTTATCTCTCATACTCAGAGCTGGGTTGCTGAGAAGAGAGCTTGTATTACTTCCCTGTCGTGTGAGAAAAGGATGTATGGGAAGGCTAATATACGTGAGGCAGACTGGCTGGACTCAGTGAGTCATTTTATATCTACTCAGGGTTTGAAGTGTGTTTGTATGAATCTCCCAAAAAGTGTGTGTGTGCGTATGCGTTCACAGGAAGCTGTGGTGGAGTGTGTCATGGCTTTATCTGTAGACATCAATACTTGACTGATGTAATCAAGAGGAAACGGGGACTGGGGCTGCGTTGTAGCTGCATGCTGCTATGTATGATGTCACCGCTTGCTGACCCAACAATCCTCACATTCCTACTGGTGGTGTTATGCAAAGCAGGCTGGGCATGTGTGGGCTGCTGTGGGGGAGAGACAGAGGACCCTATGACCCTTCTATTAATTAGTAATCAGACACATATATACACACATAAGCGCGCACAGTCATTTATTCACACACACACACACACACGTCCAGTAGAACACACTCAAGCTCCACTACCACTAGACAGTGATTATACTTTCAGATGTCTTGTCCTAGGTTATATTCAACCAGGGTTCCTGGAAATCTTCCAGGCTACTAGATACTCTTTATGCCAGGTTATATTCAACCAGGGTTCCTGGAAATCTTCCAGGCTACTAGATACTCTTTATGCCAGGTTATATTCAACCAGGGTTCCTGGAAATCCTCCAGGCTACTAGATACTCTTTATGCCAGGTTATATTCAACCAGGGTTCCTGGAAATCCTCCAGGCTACTAGATACTCTTTATGCCAGGTTATATTCAACCAGGGTTCCTGGAAATCTTCCAGGCTACTAGATACTCTTTATGCCAGGTTATATTCAACCAGGGTTCCTGGAAATCTTCCAGGCTACTAGATACTCTTTATGCCAGGTTATATTCAACCAGGGTTCCTGGAAATCTTCCAGGCTACTAGATACTCTTTATGCCAGGTTATATTCAACCAGGGTTCCTGGAAATCTTCCAGGCTACTAGATACTCTTTATGCCAGGTTATATTCAACCAGGGTTCCTGGAAATCCTCCAGGCTACTAGATGCTCTTTATGCCAGGCTATATTCAACCAGGGTTCCTGGAAATCCTCCAGGCTACTAGATGCTCTTTATGCCAGGTTATATTCAACCAGGGTTCCTGGAAATCCTCCAGGCTACTAGATGCTCTTTATGCCAGGTTATATTCAACCAGGGTTCCTGGAAATCCTCCAGGCTACTAGATACTCTTTATGCCAGGTTATATTCAACCAGGGTTCCTGGAAATCTTCCAGGCTACTAGATACTCTTTATGCCAGGTTATATTCAACCAGGGTTCCTGGAAATCTTCCAGGCTACTAGATACTCTTTATGCCAGGTTATATTCAACCAGGGTTCCTGGAAATCCTCCAGCCTACTAGATACTCTTTATGCCAGGTTTTGATGAACCCTTTTACACTAGCACTCTAGATTATGAGACATATATTGTGAGGATGATATCTGTACTAGAACAATGCAAGTCCATTATGTGAGAGGAGTAGTGTCATGTTCCCCAGGCAGGCTGATGTGTGCAGGGGAGGGAAAGGGGAAGGTACACTGACTCACCCAGCCACCCCACTGCACACACAGCCAGATGAATCCTTTGATCCAAGGAAGGGAAAGAGAAGTAGAGTGAAAGCCATTGGGACTTATTGTTCTAACAGGTGTTTTTATAGCCCTTTCTTTCCCCAGACATCAGACAGAAGAGAAAATGAAAAGAGAGATTGACACAGACAGAGGTATATTTATTATACATGTATTTAACTAGTCAGTTAAGAACACATTCTTATTTTCAATGACTAGGAACAGTGGGTTAACTGCCTGTTCAGGGGCAGAACGACAGATTTGTACCTTGTCAGCTCGGGGATTTGAACTTACAACCTTCTGGTTACCTGTCCAATGCTCTAACCACTAGGCTACCCTGCCGCCCCAGAGAGACCGGTAAAGGGAGAACCAGACAGAGACAGGGCGTCAGTGCCTACATTAGGGCGCCTCACACTCTGTCCCTTGTTTACCCCAGACCCCTGACCTCTAATCACCTGACTGTTCCATTCTCCCTAACTGGCACTTCCTGCCCTTTAGCATCACAAACAACCCCACCCTCCAGACCCTCTCTCCCTCCTACAGTCTCTCTTTACCTTTCTGTCTCTCTCTTCTTCTTTGTTTCTTTGATTGTTTCGTACTCTCTGTTTCTGCCTAGTCTGTTTGTCATTCTAGCTCTCTCTAGCTCCTCTCTCTAGCTCCTCTCTCTCTAGCTCCTCTCTCTAGCTCCTCTCTCTCTAGCTCCTCTCTCTCTAGCTCTCTAGCTCTAGCTCCTCTCTAGCTCTAGCTCCTCTCTCTCTCTCTAGCCCCTCTCTCTCTCTAGCTCCTCTCTCTCTAGCTCCTCTCTCTCTCTGGCTCCTCTCTCTCTCTGGCTCCTCTCTACCTCCTCTCGCTCTAGCTCCTCTCTCTACCTCCTCTCTAGCTCCCCTCTCTCTCTAGCTCCTCTCTCTCTCTAGCTCCTCTCTCTCGCTAGCTCCTCTCTACCTCCTCTCTCTCTAGCTCCTCTCTCTAGCTCCTCTCTCTAGCTCCTCTCTCTAGCTCCTCTCTCTCTCTCTAGCTCCTCTCTCTCTCTCTAGCTCCTCTCTCTAGCTCTATCTCACTCTCTCTCTAGCTTTAGCTCGCTCTAGCTCCTCTCTCTCTAGCTCAATTTTCCTGTCTCTCTCTCTCTCTCTAGCTTCTAGCTCTCTCTCTCTCTCTCTGGATATAAAACATTGTGAATTTCTCCATTACTTGCTTCTCTCTCTCTCTCTCTCTCTCTCTCTCTCTGTCTCTCTCTCTCTCTCTGTCTGTCTGTCTCTCTCTGTCTCTCTCTCTCTCTAGCTTCTAGCTCTCTCTCTCTCTCTCTCTAGCTTCTAGCTCTCTCTCTCTCTCTCTCTCTCTCTCTCTCTCTCTCTCTCTCTCTCTCTCTCTGGATATAAAACATTGTGAATTTCTCTCTCCATTACTTGCTTGTCTGTCTCTCTCTCTCTGTCTCTCTCTCTCTCTGTCTGTCTGTCTCTCTCTCTCTCTAGCTTCTAGCTCTCTCTCTCTCTCTGGATATAAAACATTGTGAATTGCTCTCTCCATTACTTGCTTCTCTCTCTCTCTGTCTCTCTCTCTCTCTCTCTCTCTGTCTCTCTCTCTCTGTCTGTCTCTCTCTGTCTCTCTCTCTCTCTGTCTGTCTCTCTCTCTTTCTAGCTCTCTCTCTCTCTCTCTCTCTCTCTAGCTTCTAGCTCTCTCTCTCTCTCTCTCTGGATATAAAACATTGTGAATTTCTCTCTCCATTACTTGCTTGTCTCTCTCTGTCTCTCTCTGTCTGTCTCTCTCTGTCTCTCTCTCTCTCTAGCTTCTAGCTCTCTCTCTCTCTTGCTCTAGCTTCTAGCTCTCTCTCTCTCTCTCTCTCTCTGGATATAAAACATTGTGAATTGCTCTCTCCATTACTTGCTTCTCTCTCTCTGTCTGTCTGTCTCTCTGTCTGTCTGTCTCTGTCTGTCTGTCTGTCTCTCTCTGTCTCTCTCTCTCTGTCTGTCTGTCTCTCTTTCTAGCTCTGTCTGTCTGTCTCTCTGCTTCTAGCTCTCTCTCTCTGTCTGGATATAAAACATTGTGAATTTCTCTCTCCATTACTTGCTTGTCTCTCTCTGTCTGTCTGTCTCTCTCTGTCTCTCTCTGCTTCTGCTCTCTCTCTCTCTGCTCTGTTCTGCTCTGTCTGTCTCTCTCTCTGGATATAAAACATTGTGAATTTCTCTCTCCATTACTTGCTTGTCTCTGTCTGTCTGTCTGTCTGTCTGTCTGTCTGTCTGTCTGTCTGTCTGTCTGTCTGTCTGTCTGTCTGTCTGTCTGTCTGTCTGTCTGTCTGTCTGTCTGTCTGTCTGTCTGTCTGTCTGTTTCTCTAGTCTGGCCTGGCGGTGTGTTTGTTCACCAGTGTGAGACCAGTGTGTGGCGAGGCTGAGACCAGTGTGTGGCGAGGCTGAGACCAGTGTGTGGCGAGGCTGAGACCAGTGTGTGGCGAGGCTGAGACCAGTGTGTGGCGAGGCTGAGACCAGTGTGTGGCGAGGCTGAGACCAGTGTGAGACCAGTGTGTGGCGAGGCTGAGACCAGTGTGAGACCAGTGTGTGGCGAGGCTGAGACCAGTGTGAGACCAGTGTGTGGCGAGGCTGAGACCAGTGTGAGACCAGTGTGTGGCGAGGCTGAGACCAGTGTGAGATCAGTGTGTGGCGAGGCTGAGATCAGTGTGTGGCGAGGCTGAGACCAGTGTGAGACCAGTGTGTGGCGAGGCTGAGACCAGTGTGTGGCGAGGCTGAGACCAGTGTGTGGCGAGGCGGTATCCCACACACTCCCACCACCAGAACTCCCAGAATGGAGAGGATCTGAGGATTGGGGCTTGGGGTCAGTGTCTGATGTGAGCATACTGTTGACTTAAACCCTAACTGGCTTTTGTGTTCCACACTGAGGGGCTCCATGCATGACCGAGATAGAGGGAGCCCTTCCCTGGCTGTGTTTTGACACTGGTCTAGACTAGATGACAGCAGAGGAAGAGATATAGGCTATCACGTTTGCTTCTCTCTTTCGTATTGTTGAACTGGTAAGAACTGTTTTCATGCACAGACAAGACTGTTGTAGTAGTACAGATGAAATGAGGTGAGATTATGATGATTTCCAAATGAGATCATAAACATAGACCTATATTATTCCTTGACTGTGATGAGGATCAAGGCAGAAAACAAAGGCTTTGTTTCTAACTTCTGCAGGGTGTGCTATATTTAAGAGTAAACCATACAATGACCTAAGCCATCCAGACTTTCTCTATCTTCATGATACACAGAGCAGAGCTACAATGCAGGGGCAATAGTTAGACACTGACCATAATGACATGGCTATGTTATACTTAGCTCTGCTAGGAACAAGCAAAGTATTACTACTGCCTTGATCTGGCTTACCCTGACCACAGCCTATGCCAACAAAAGTTCAGAACTCAGTGTGTTGTTGCAAACATGAGAGCAGTGCAGGCTGTGACATATTCAATTAGACAAGCAATGATGCAAAATGTTTAGAAACTTATTGGACTGTAGTCCCTTCTTCGTTTCAAAGTGTTTTCTCCTATTGGATCCTGTTGAACACAACACTGTATTTTGCCTTCTGTATGTTTTAACCGTCTGTCTGTCTCTGTCTCTGTCTGATGGACAGAGGTTAAAGCATACAGAAGGCCGTCCGACAGACAGACAGAAGTTAAAGCATACAGAAGGCCGTCCGACAGACAGACAGAAGTTAAAGCATACAGAAGGCTGTATGTAGACACAGAGAAATGCATATGATGCAGCTTTCAAGTTGAAGGCGATCGATCTGGCTGTTGGAAAAAGAAATAGAGCTGCTGCATGGGAGCTTGGCCTTAATGAGTCGATAAGACGTTGGAAACAGCAGCGTGAGGAACTGACTCAGTGCAAAAAGACAACGAAGGCTTTCAGAGGGAAGAAAAGCAGATGGCCCAAAGTATTTGCAGCCACTCGACATCAGTGTAAATTGTGCATTTAAGGTGGCGCTCCTTGTTCAGTGGGAGGCTTGGATGACAAGTGGGGAGCAACTTATGGTCAAGTCTGCCAGTGGGTTCTGACAACGTGGAGCATTGTCAAAAAATCCACTATCATCAACGGGTTTCGAAAGGCTGGACTGCTGCGTGTTGAAGCTCAGCGGGGTATTTGCCTCCGGATGAAAGTGACGAGAGCGACAATGAAAACGATCCAACATCGGATGAAGCAATTCTGAGGCTATTCAACTCCGACACCGAAGGAGATGACTTTAGTGGTTTCAGTGCACAGGAGGAGGAAGATAGTGACCAAGTTCATTTGTTTCAATGTACCGGTAGGCACCTGCAGCTTATAGACATGTGCAGCGTATTTATGTACAAAATACATATTTTTTAATAATTCAGTGGGTGCGGTTTATATTCAGGTGCGCTTAGTCCAGCAATTACGGTAAGTATTGTTTTTGACCAAGTGTGTCAAATCCAACTCTTTTGCTCCTGCAATATTCGTCATGGATTTGAAATACACACAAATAAATAAAGCCCATCTAGAAATCTACAATCACTGTAAAATTGTAGCCTATATTGTCTACTTAATCTACTTACATGAAATATTATTGCATTCTGTGTAGCATTTGTGAAACAACAGATTGATATGACGTTCATACACTATTGTAGGTAGTAAAATCAATGACCTTTCCAGCCAACCTGTGCTTGGCAGTAATTCCAATTTCATTAGAGGTGCAGAAGAGGTGGATTTGGTGCATTTGGTAAAAAACCCCAGATTCTTTCCAGACAATAAATGTTTTTGGTTGCATGTAACTTTTTATTTCTATTTCATTTTTTGGGAAGTACGCAATGACCGTAACGACAGTAATGATAGTTGCTCAGTGAAACTGTTTTCTTTGGTAAGTACAGAACGTATTTTGACATTAAGCTTGAAAAGCTGGTGAAAGGCAAGTTGAATGGCTGCTTTCTGGGCTTGAAGGAGAATTGCCATATGTCTCCTGTAAACTCATATTCTGGTTCAAGAGGGAGGCACCCTCAGGAATGCCTGGAAGGGGACTGTGAATCTCAAAGCCTTCAGATTAATCCTTACATCACATCTAACTCACCCTGCCCTCAGCTCTCATTGGCTCTGTTTGACTTTTGGGATTTACCAGCTAAGTAGTTCCTAATCGTAGGGAAAAAGACTGACTTCTCGATATTGCCCTTTTAAAACTTTACTTCCCTCTGGCACCTTCTGCTTTTCTCACCCAGGCCACTAGCAACCGAACCTCCAGGGTTCTCTCCCTTCACTGTATTTCCAGTCAGAAGTGGAATTGTGTGTGTGTGTGTGTGTGTGTGTGTGTGTGTGTGTGTGTGTGTGTGTGTGTGTGTGTGTGTGTGTGTGTGTGTGTGTGTGTGTGTGTGTGTGTGTGTGTGTGTGTGTGTGTGTGTGTGAGAGTGAGTATTACTGGATCTGTTGTGGATCTGACCTCTTAAATGTGTCAAGCTTGTGTCAGTGGACAGAAGTGTCAGATGTGAGCAAACTCTCTGATTTGTTCCATAGTTCAGGCTAAAGTAAAAAGCTTGGCCTAGCCTGGTTTATATGGTTTCATTAAGGTTGGGGGACATATATGGGTTATTGCAAGACAAAATAGCCCCATTATTTAACATTTTGGTCTCAATGTGAATGTGTTTAGTTAAAGACTGTTTATGAATCATGTCAGTTCAGTCTTGGTAAATTAGACTAATGCTCAGGTTGTGTGTTGATTTTTAGTGTGTTCACCCTAAAGGCCATAGGATGTCCTGCCGTGACAATACCAACACAACATCTATTTGGCCTGGCACGGCTCCAAATCCAACCTTAGTGGCTTAGCAGGAACCACACACACACACACACATCTGATTGTTTTGAAGGGTTTCCCTGTTTCTTTGTGAAACAGACTAGGCTATCCAAGAGAGGGCCTGCTCTACTGGGATCCTCCTGAGTATCAGTGACCAGCCCTGGGGTTTTGGGTTGGAGAGGCAATCATGTAGTATGGGAGCGTAGGAGAGAGAGAGAGTGAAAAAGGGATGAAGAGAGCGAGAGAAGTGTTGATGGAAAACAGGCCTCAGCTCCTGCTGTGGGGCTCCCACACACAACCATTGGTAATGCTAGGCTCTCGTGTGTGTGTGTGTGTGTGTGTGTGTGAGAGAGAGATTCTGTGCTTATTCCAGGAACAGAAACGGCAACGTTTGAAATTGGGGCTGAGTGTGCATTAGTCAATGTGCACGAATGTGATCAGTGTGTGTTCTGTGTCTGTCCTATTTCCCTGCAGTGACAATTTAACCATTGTGTGTGTCAGAGGAGGCTGGTATGAGGAAGGGCACATTGTAATGGCTGGAATGAAATCAATGGTATGGTACCAAACATATGGAAATAACGTGTTTGACTCCTTTCCATTAATTCCAGCCATTACAATGAGCCTGTCCTCCTATAGCTCCTCCCACCAGCCTCTGGTGTTTCTCTGTAGCTGGTGTGGATAGAGACAGTTGATTCCAGCAAATGACACTGAGTGTTTTACTGAGAATGAACGAGGTAGGAGGAGAGCGGGAGAGAGAATACTTTTCTACTCCCAGTACCTGGAGAGGGGGATGCCCTGTCAGCAGCGTGTGTCAGGGCGGGGTGAAAGGAGAGCGACTGGGAGGGTGTGTTTCTGTATGTCAGAAAGGGAAGGGTGAAGAGGGAGGGGTAGAGAGAGGGAGAGTTCAGCAGTCACTCAGATCCTCCTGAAGCAGCCATTGAACGAGTGACAGAGAGAAGGGAAGAATGAGAAACAGATGAGTAGCAACAGAACGATCTGTTTAATTCCAGGTCACCTTGTCTGACTTGGACCCCCGCTGGACTTTACACACTCACTCACTCCCTCTTGCGCTGGGACGACACTTCCTGATCCCTCTCTCCAGAGCCCGGAGGAGCGAGTGGAATCTACCCGAGAGAAGGAGAGCGAGAGAGCGAGAGCTGTTAAAGAAGACATTTCCACACCTGGTGAGTGTGGCATATGTTGTTCTGGGAAAAAAGTGTGTGTGTTTTTCTCTGAGTGAGTGTGGGTTTGTGTGAGGGACTTTATGAGTGTGTGTTTGTTCAATGTCCCTGACCAGGCTACTGTGTCTTTAAATGTATCTGTTGCTGCTAGGCCCCCTCTGTGGCACAACTCAAACCTGTTAGGGGGAAACTGTGTGCCTGACCTGTGTGTGTTTCTGCATGTATGCGTGACAAGGCATGATAAGGCCGTGGGTATCTCTTCTACAGCCTGCACATCACCCAGCTCTTTTTACTTTATGGAGGGCACACGCAGAGTTCACTCACTGCCTATACAACACTTATTGAACTGTTAGTGTGCTACACATTCTCAAATATTAACTTACTATCCTAACCTCTCTGTGTGTGTGTGTGTGTGGTTTTTAGAGTCTAGTTGTTCAACCATAGGGAGCCAGAGATTTTATTGTCTGGCATACACTGAGAGTAAATAGCCATACTTCATGTTAGTGTGTGTACATGTTAGTGTGTGAGATGGTTGTGGAGGGAGGGACGTAAATGTATTTAAACTCGAGCACATTTTCAACCAACTGTCTCCTCAGTCAGTAGATTTTTTTTTTTTTTTTTACATTTTAGAGAAAGTTTGTGACAATTGAAAATAGTCTGCGGTGCGTTTCCAGCTGGATGCAATGACGTCAGACCCCCAAAAAAGAAACCATGGTGTCTAAATGAAAATGGTAGTGGTAGAAGTGTTTCCATGAACCATTTAGACAAACTGTGTATTAATACATTGGGAACAGCCAGTATGCCCTCCCTCCTATAGGTTTAATGTCTCAGGTAGCCTGCCAGAATGCAAGAATCTACTCTTATGTGTGCACACACACACACACACACACACACACACACACACACACACACACACACACACACACACACACACACACACACACACACACACACACACACACACACACACACACACACACACACACACACACACAGTGGATTAAACATACAGTATGGATAATTTCCCATTATATTGGGCTGGGTGGAGCGTACTCTGAGGGATGGTTGTGTTCACTGCCATGTTATATTTAATGGCCTTTTTACTGCTTCACTACACCTGGAAAAGCTTGGCCCCTTTTCTCCTCCTCTGTTATGAAGTGTGTGTGTCCAGCTGTAAATTCATGTAATGTAGTCTTGCTGAGCGCAGTTAGTTCATTCTAACTGATGATGTGGGTGTGTAAAGTGACTGTCCTCATGCTGTGAAGTGGCTCTGCCTGTCATTGGTTACCTACTGCAGGTGGTCTCAAAGCAACCGTATGTGAATGTTTTCATGAGGGGAAAGTATTACCCAATTTGTAAGTCGCTCTGGATAAGAGCGTCTGCTAAATGACTTAAATGTAAAAAATGTAAATGTACTTGTTTCTTGTCTAGGTGTGTTTGATAGAGTGAATGTGTGTGTGTAATGTGATGGACAGACAAACAGTGTGTGATCTATCAGGAAGGAGATTGCACTGCGTGATTTAAAGATTGATCCAGTGCTGCTCTCCTCACTTGCACTCTTCTACCTCTCTCTCACAGACAGACACACTCAGACACCTGTATATTTCATTATTCAAATCTCTCTCTCACTCACACTCTCGCTCACATACATTCACCCAGGCCCTAACTGGGTGGCAGGAGCCAATAGCTTCCGGTCTGTTTGTTTCTGGAGGAAAATGTTTGATACCAATTGCTGCATGTTTGCCTTCGGGTCAACCAGTTAGATATAAGTTCTAATGGAAAGTCCCTGGCAGTTTGGCTGTGGTCATTTAGTCCGGCAGTGAAAGATAACCTTCTGGGCTCTCTGGTCTGACCTCTGATCTAGAGGTTTTCAAACTCCCTCACTGTCAGACATCCTGATAACCCACACACCTCAGGATTTGTTGTTACTGACAACGAAGTCTACCTGGCTGACGGTGATTTGTGCTTTCCACTGTACTGTCAGCTTCACTCCTGGCCCTGTCTGTTTCTTACTGCTTCACCTCTTTCAACCTGTGTGTGTGTGTGTGTGTGTGTGTGTGTGTGTGTGTGTGTGTGTGTGTGTGTGTGTGTGTGTGTGTGTGTGTGTGTGTGTGTGTGTGTGTGTGTGTGTGTGTTCTGTCAAATCTGCTTGGCCTCAGACTTCTAGGTTGATCTATATGATCCTGATCTGTTAGAGTTGACAGTGTTGCCAAGCCTCCGGACACCTGTGGACGTGGAGACGAGGGGCAATGTGTGTGTGTGTGTGGTGCGAGTAATGAGATTTATCTTGACGCAGCCTGTCTTGTGACCGTGGCAATGCAAATATACCACAATCCCCTGGAAGAGTCGTGTGATGCCATACGTAGACATGGCAATTGTGTTTGAGGAGCCATGTTGATTCTCAGCATCTTACAAAACCGTAAATAAGGCTGGTCTCTCTGCCAGGGGAGGGCCTGAATACACACACACACACACACACACACACACACACACACACACACACACACACACACACACACACACACACACACACACACACACACACACACACACACACACACACACACACACACACACACACACACACACACACACACAGGGGCCTGAGAGAGGGGCTTTTGGCACCAAGCAGAAGGCAAGCTGTGAACGTTTCCAAATCTATGACTAAGGGAGTAGAGGCAGGTGTTCTTGACAGCGACCTGCCTCCAATCAGAGTTGGAAGACCTTTCCTTAAACTGAGATCTATTATCTGTGAACATCATAGAAGTACGTCAAAGTTGCCTCCCAGAACAGGTAATAGAAGCGAAAAGCTCAAATTTAACTTAACAGCCCTCTCAAGATTGAACATTAGGAGGGATCCTAGGTCAAAACGGACTGAAAAATCAGCACCTAGGGACATTTTCTCATCCTATAGTAGTACATGGTAACCTCCAGGGCAGGCTCCGTCCACTGATACACACAGACATAGTCAGAATGGTTGGCATTACTCAGGTTAGGGACTGTACTTTCAACACAGTCTCAGCACACTCTGGTGCTTCACTTTCACAGCTCAGTATCTTTCATGGGTGAAGAAGACTTGTTGTCACTTTGAACAGTGTTCTATTTGGTTCTTAGAGCTGTATGTAAACCCCTATGCTCACCACAATGTGATGACAAAGATCTCCCTGTCATGGTGATGAATGGATAAGGCCCTGTTCTCAGTGTCTTGACTCATCCCTTTGTTTAGTTAGGGTGCTTGTTTTACATTGGCCTTTTCCCACTGACATATGTTCTCTTGACTTGCTCAGTAGACTCTCCATGCTGCTCTGTGGACTGTTGACTGGTTGTACCACCATAAACACACTGTTAGGAGAGTTTCTTTGAAATATTGAAATGTGTCTGAGTTGTGTGTGTGTGTGGTAAAGAACATCCTGAATGGATACCAGCCACTAGAGGTCTTCACGGATCCACCTGTACCCGAATTCCCGATCTGGGACCCAGAATTCGAAATAATGTCAAGGATGTGGGTTGGATCTGATATGATTGTCACAGGTCTCGGGTATGTGTCATTTTAACTGACTTGTCCGGAAGGGCCCTTGCATTTCCGAATGAGACTGCTACAGTAGAGAGCGAGAGGGAAATCTTATAATTTATGCAGCTGCTCTTGCTTTTCACGAGAGTGGAGCGTTGATGTTGGCCAATCCAAAATCATCAAAGCGGCAATATGGTACAGTCATAGAGCCTCGCTCCATGTGTGGAAAGAGTTAGGAGATTTCTAATGGAATTAAAATGACGGAATTAAAAGTTGAAGGATCGGCAACAATGATCAAGAGCCAACAGATAGGCTGCTACTTAATGTTCTGAATGGAGTTGTTGTTGTTTGTAACTGTAGGATGAGAAGGCGCATGCACTGAATCCTCCGTTAATCCAGTTAGTCAGACTAGTTAGTTAGTTTAATAAATCCTCTCCGGGATCGGTGTCCCACTCGCGGGACAACTTCTGATGAAACTGGAGGGCGCGCAATTCAAATAAATAATCATAACAATTATGGATATTAAACATTTAGGTACATACAAGTGTCTTATATCGGTTGAAAGCTAAACTTCTTGTTAATCTAACTGCACTCTCCGATTTACAGTAGCTATTACAGTGAAAACATGCCATGCGATTGTTTGAGGACAGCGCCCCACATCAAAATATTTTTCCACCGGCACAGATTTCATAAATTCACAAATAGTGGTTAAATATTCACTTTTGAAAATCTTTTTCTGATTTGTTATCCAAAGGGTCCCAGCTATATCATGTACTGTCGTTTTGTTAGATAAAATCCTTCTTTATATCCCAAAAAGTCTGTTTAGTTGGCGCCATCGATTTGAGTAATCCACTCGTTCAACATGCAGAGAAAGGAATCTGAAAATCTACTCCTAAACTTTGTTTCAACAAGTCAAAATATGTTTCTATTTATTCCTCAGATACCCTAAAATGTAATCAAACTATAATATTTCTTACAGAAAGAAGTATGTTCAGTAGGAAACCGATTTTAGCATGTGCGTCTTGTCTTCATAGCGCGGGAAAACAACATGAAATTCCCTGTACTAAAACTGTTATTTCTTGTTCATTTTGGAAGTCAAGCCTGAAACCTTGAACATAGACTGCTGACACCCAGTGGAAGCCATAGGAATTGCATCCTGGGAGCTAGAATTGAGTATACCCTTATACTTGCCATTGGAAGAGCATGGTCTCTCAAAAAAAAAAATTCTGGTTGGTTTTTCTTTGGATTTTCTCCTACCATATCTATTGTGTTATTCTCCTCCATCATTATTTTAACACCTACAAACTTAAGTGTTTTCTTTCCAATGGTACCAATTATATGCATATCCTGGCTTCAGGGCCTGAGTAACAGGCAGTTTACTTTGGGCACGTCATTCAGATGGAAATTGAGAAAAAAGGGGCCTAGCCCTAAGAACTTGACTAACTTCTGGTCCCGGTTTGATGCAGGGCAAGACGGGTACTACATAATCATATTTGATGATAAATAAACTAGCTATGTCAGCGATTGGCTTACTATAGCAAGAATTGGCTTGGTTGGTTGCTGTCTCTTATCTCTCCCTCCCTGCTCCCCATGTCACTTGCTCACAGCACAGCCCATCCCCCGCCTGCTAGAGTGGCACCTCTCTCCCTCCTCTCGCGCTTTATCAGCTCTGGTTAATAAAATAACTTTTTTTAAATTCTGCTGCTTTCGTCACTCGAATGGGTCTAGTTGGCCTCGGTTCCTTTAGGAAATGTTTTTATTTATGCATATCAGGTCCGGGTGGGGGGAACCCCATGTCCATTTCGGAACGGGTCCAATTTTTTTGAACCCTTGAAGACCTCAACCAGGCACACACATAGCAGAGCTACCCCCCCCCCCCCCCCCCTAGGGGGTTGAGATTGATTTCCCCTAGGGAAGATATCTCAATCTCAACAGACTGGCTAGTGTCAACTATGGACCCCTGACTGTGTGTGTGTGGTAAGTGGGGCGAAAGGGAGGTTTCTAGGGCTGGACAGAGCGAGGCATGATATATAACCCTGCTCCAGTAAGGTATCTGGGATATGAGGAATCCCAAAGTAAATCTACATCGTCCCCTTTAGCCTTCCATTCATCCTCCACTCTAGCCTTCCATCATTTCACCCCTCCACTTAGAGAGCAAAAATCGTTACTCCGTCCCCCAGTTTAATGAGAGACTGAGTTGAGGCTGGCACCTCCCCATGAGTGGCCTTAGTCCTATAGATCCCCACTGCATGACCCACACCAACCACACTCAAGTCAATACTACCTTCATAGCTTCCATAAATATCCACATACTCTGCTCCCCTCACACCATACACCTTCTGCACCTAACCCCACACCTTACTCCCCCTCAACTTTACCTCTGTCCTTCAGTCATCTCACTGAATGCTTTCACACCAAACATTCCTCGGGGTGTATGAATGCCCACTGTCCTGTTTAAAGTACACATCTCAGATGAACACACACACACAGTCTCTCACACTTCTGCCCTTATCCCACTCTCCCAGGGATAGTCACGCTCTCCCTAGGTCAATATTAGGTGTGTGATAGGAGGTTAGCATACCTCTGACCTTAATCATGGAGCCACATGTTAATCTACAACACCTGTTTATTACCTAAGCTGTGTATTAGATTGACAAATGTTTCACTAGTGTTCAGGAGAATAAATATAGTAGAAGGAGAAGAAATGGAGCTGTAGGAAACTAAGACGTTATAGTGTAATGGGATAGCATTGGCTGTTGGTTGACACAGTATCCTATGCATGGCCCCAAGTTCTAACAAATATTTCCCTAGTGTTAGGGTGAAGGAATGGAACTAGATGAGTTCAGTTTAATTGAAACCAGTGTTGAAGGGACTGAGTTTGTTGTTGTTAACTATCCATTGCATGGCCCCAGCTAAGTTGAGAGACTTGGGAGCCTAACTGGGTGGAATGCAGCACAGATCTCATCTGTTAAAACATTCATCCAGCCCACAAGTCCTTGTTTTGCATTTGGAGTCATATATTTTGACGGTCTGTCCCAGCCTTGTTAAAGTATGCACACCTACACTAGTCTGGACTGGATCCTAAAGACTCCCACTGTTGTTTGGTTTTAGGTTATAGACAGTGGTGTAGTAAATGCAACTAAATGCAGTTTAACCACCATTTGTTTTTGCACGACAGCGAGCGTTATCTTATTCACCGTGACAGGTGATCAGTATACCCAGCTATTTTTTTACCACAACAACATTGGCTATAGACAACTCTCAACGCTGTATTTGGGGTTTAACATATAACACTTGGAATGGGTCTCATTTGGAACATTTTGGAGCATACTGCTGGAACATTACATCCCCAAAAGGAAAAGAAAAAAGCAGCCTGAAGTGGCCCTACTGTAGCTTTTTGACTGGTAAGAAGCTTCATGAAGGTGGTCACGTGTGTTTGTGAGGCAGAGGTCTTGTGTTTGTGCCTCTGTGTGAGCCGAATCAGGAGGAAGCGGTACTCCCTAAGCAAGCAGCGGGACGTCCTTTACATTAGCAGACATGGAAAGAGCCTTAAATGATTATTGAGACCAGCCCAGTGCTACTGGAGGCCGACATGCGCACACACAGATGAGACTAGAACAGGGCCTATGAATAGAACTGTCCTCAGTGCAATTTAAGGGTACCAACTTAGTCAGTCTTGTAATTGCACTCTCTGTTCTTTAATTAAGTCGATGAGTACGTTTACATGCACACAATAATGCGATTATAGTCCGACTAATTAAAAAAAAAAAGTTTTTATTACAAGCTTTGAAAGAAGAACGATTTCCCTAATAATACTGTTTAAAACATTCTACCACAGCAGACATTATTTGGAAGCCTATTTGTTTCGGAGTTAGGACATAAACTACGCAAAAAAAGAAACGGCCCTTTTTCAGGACCCTGTCTTTCAAAGATGATTTGTAAAAAATTAAAATAACTTCACAGATCTTCATTGTAAAGTGTTTAAACATTGTTTCCCATGCTTGTTCACGGACAGCTGATCGTCCTCACAGTGGCAGACCACGTGTAACAACACCTGCACAGGATCGGTACATCCGAACATCACACCAGCGGGACAGGTACAGGATGGCAACAACAACTACCTGAGTTACACCAGGAACGCACAATTCCTCCGTCAGTGCTCAGACTGTTCGAAATAGGCTGATAGAGGCTGGACTGAGGGCTTGTAGGCCTGTTGTAAGGCAGGTCCTCACCAGACATCACCGGCAACAACGTCAGCTATAGGCACAAACCCACCGTCGCGGGACCAGACAGGACTGACAAAAAGTGCTCTTCACTGACGAGTCGTGGTTTTGTCTCACCATGGGTGATGGTCGGATTCGCATTTATCGTCTAAGGAATGAGCGTTACACCGAGGCATGGACTCTGGAGCGGGATCGATATGGAGGTGGAGTGTCCGTCATGGTCTGGGGCGGTGTGTCACAGCATCATCGGACTGAGCTTGTTGTCATTACAGGCAATCTCAATGCTGTGCGTTACAGGGAAGACATCCTCCTCCCTCATGTGGTACACTTCCTGAGCATGTCTGGGACCTGTTGAATCGGAGGGTAAAGGCTCGGGCCATTCCCCCCCTAGAAATGTCTGGGAACTTGCAGGTGCCTTGGTGGAAGAGTGGGGTAACATCTCACAGCAAGAACTGGCAAATCTGGTGTAGTCCATGAGGAGGAGATGCACTACCGTACTTACTGCAGCTGTTGGCCACACCAGATACTGACTGTTACTTTTGATTTTGAACCCCCCTTTGTTCAGGGACACATTATTCAAGTTCTGTTAGTCACATGTCTGTGGAACTTGTTCAGTTTATGTTTCAGTTGTTGAATCTTGTTATGTTAATACAGATATTTACACATGTTAATTTTGCCGAAAATGAAGGCAGTTGACAGTGAGAAGACGTTTTTTTTTTTTCTGAGTTTATAAAGTTGGGATGTAAACTACTAAGACTCATACATTCAGTTGTTTCAAACTCACTTCACTCGTGCCGATTTAAGGTGCGTGTGTGTGTGTATATTATTATTTTAAACTATAACTAATATATATATATATATATATATATATATATATATCAGAATTTTTCCAAAAATTGCCCAGAAAACCAGGTGTTCTAATCAGCGTAGGTTTACTTCGATGTTTACATTATACGGATTTAAGATGAGCAGAGTTGGGTGTTTACATGATTATTGCATATTCTGCCTACTGTCATAATCAGTTTAACATCGAATTATTACTCTGCATGTAAACATACTCAATGACCCAAACCTCAAACCCACGGCTCCGTGGGGTCACGGTTCGGTTTCGGCACAGCGGGAAACAGTTACTGTATTTTATTGAAGAAAATACAAAGTGTTTGTATCCCTGATTCGATATATGATCATGAGTCATAATGCCTGAGGAGAGCCCAATCAGGAATACTATCAGGAATATCACTTTGTATTTTTTCAAATGAAAACACACGATTACTCATCAACAACAACACTAAAGTAAAGTGCAATATACATTTGACAGTGAAATCAATATGTAAACATAGCTCAGACATTGTATAAGCCTTTGCTATAATGTTTTCTTACAAAGAGAAAAATACGCACTTGTGTGACTACTCAAAGAGGGCGTGTCTGTAGCACGGTACTTTTCGTCTCCCACTCTGAGATAATGTGACGAGCTGTCACTACGTAGCTGTCTGTAGCCCTGGAGGTCCATCCATCTGTAGTCAACGCAACACATGGTGCATTGGCCAATTCATTGACATCTTCAGATTTAGCTTGATAGTATAGAGTGGGTACTACCTGTTTGCTGAAATGGTTGCGAGAGCGCGGCGTTCGTAACCTAACGCGAGCACTTTCATGAGGTGCTGAGTCTGACACCCCCTATTCTCAACCACCAAGAATCGGTGCATATCCGCGGCTATAAACATACCTATCGCTCTTGTAATTTTTTGGGCCCGGTCAGATTCGGCAGCGAAAGGCTGCTTGTATGTAGAGGGGAGACCACGTTTTGTATTGTTTTTATCCAGTGGTAGGAATACTGGGTTGTGTCAACGTGTTTGAGGTGTTGGCAGCTGCATAGACTATTCTCGTTTAGCAGTGGCTACATAGTACTGTTAACTCTGTTTCCATCACCGTTGTAATCTACTTTTTTCCAACATTTTCCCCAACTGGGGAATTAAACGACGATGGAGAATTCTCCTGTTTTATTGACCATCACTCGCCATTGTCAGTGTGTCAAATCGGAGGGCATGCTGTCCGGTCCTCTGGCAGTCTCTATGGGGGTGCCACAGGGTTCAATTCTCGGGCCGACTCTTTTCTCTGTATATATCAATGATGTTGCTCTTGCTGCGGGCGATTCCCTGATCCACCTCTACGCAGACGACACCATTCTATATACTTTTGGCCCGTCATTGGACACTGTGCTATCTAACCTCCAAACGAGCTTCAATGCCATACAGCACTCCTTCCGTGGCCTCCAACTGCTCTTAAACGCGAGTAAAACCAAATGCATGCTTTTCAACCGATCGCTGCCTGCACCCGCATGCCCGACTAGCATCACCATCCTGGATGGTTCCGACCTTGAATATGTGGACATCTATAAGTACCTAGGTGTCTGGCTAGACTGTGAACTCTCCTTCCAGACTCACATCAAACATCTCCAATCGAAAATCAAATCAAGAGTCGGCTTTGTATTCCGCAACAAAGCCTCCTTCACTCACGCAGCCAAGCTTACCCTAGTAAAACGGACTATCCTACCGATCCTCGACTTCGGCGATGTCATCTACAAAATGGCTTCCAACACTCTACTCAGCAAACTGGATGCAGTCTATCACAGTGCCATCCGTTTTGTCACTAAAGCACCTTATACCACCCACCACTGCGACTTGTATGCTCTAGTCGGCTGGCCCTCACTACATATTCGTCGCCAGACCCACTGGCTCCAGGTCATCTACAAGTCCATGCTAGGTAAAGCTCAGCCTTATCTCAGTTCACTGGTCACGATGGCAACACCCATCCGTAGCACGCGCTCCAGCAGGTGTATCTCACTGATCATCCCTAAAGCCAACACCTCATTTGGCCGTCTTTCGTTCCAGTACTCTGCTGCCTGTGACTGGAACGAACTGCAAAAATCGCTGAAGTTGGAGACTTATCTCCCTCACCAACTTCAAACATCAGCTATACATAGCTGTACATAGTCTATTGGTAAATAGCCCACCCATTTTCACCTACCTCATTCCCATACTGTTTTCATACTGTTTTTTTTATTTATTTACTTTTCTGCTCTTTTGCACACCAATATCTCTACCTGTACATGACCATCTGATCATTTATCACTCCAGTGTTAATCTGCAAAATTGTATTATTCGCCTACCTCCTCATGCCTTTTGCACACATTGTATATAGACTGCCTATTTTTTTCTACTGTGTTATTGACTTGTTAATTGTTTACTCCATGTGTAACTCTGTCTGTTCACACTGCTATGCTTTATTTTGGCCAGGTCGCAGTTGCAAATGAGAACTTGTTCTCAACTAGCCTACCTGGTTAAATAAAGGTGAAATATATATATATTTTTAAATTGTACAGAACTAGTGCCCAGCTGCGCCTCGCAAAAGGACCGTTTGAAATGCACCAATTTAAGATTCTAAATTTAATCACAACGTGTGCATAGGCTCTAGTTGTTTTAACGGAATAGCCTGAAATGTCATTTTTCTGCTCGGATTCACTCAAAAGGCATACAACGCAGCGTAGGCATAACCTATAGGCCTAGTGTGTTTATGTTTATTCGGTACACCCCTAATTGTGTGTGCGTTCTGCATTTGTGTGCACTCTGTGTGCGTGATCTCGACTCTGCCAGGCCTGCAGTAGTGCTGAGTCAGGTAGAGAGTGTATAATTACACATAGAGGTGCCCATCAGCAGTCTGTGTCTGTAGCCTAGGGAAAAGGAATATCTAGTCCGTAGCACAACTGAATGCCTTGAACCGAAAAAGGTCTTATGCATTTAACACAACCCCTCTGAATCAGAGAAGTGCTGCATGGATTGAAGTCCACATCATCGGAGCCAGTCGGGGTTAACTGCCTTAAGGGCAGAATGGCAGATATTTTCAAAATTTACAACTCTAGGATTTTAACCAGTGACCTTTCGGTTACTGGCCCAACAATCTTAACCGATTAGCAATACAGCCTCCTGTTCTCTGTAGAGCTCAGTAGTCACACCAGTCACTCCTCTCCATCTGTCAAGGTGCAGAGTAATGATGACAAGGCTAAGTCCTCTTCTCTGTTCTAAAACCTCATCACCTTCAGGCAGCCAGGCCAGTCATGTATTTCGCTTAGTAAAAAGGCTGTATAGGGCTGAGCCACAATGAGTAACCTTCTATTGTTCCCAAAAACTTTGGCAGCAGTATAGTTTACATTGGTAAATAAAGTGTTTATCCAGTTGGAGCAGTTGTGGTAGTGTCTGAGGTAGGGCTTAGGAACTAGACCTATGAGTAAGCCTTTATTGCTGTCTTTATTAGTCCTAAAGCTGTGCCTGCTACATCGTTCAGCACTCTCCAAACTTTAATTTCTGCTGACGCGTGCGTGTCAAACACCCACCTAAAATAGACTTTTACCGCCCTACCAAGTAAACAGAAGCAAAATTAATCAGAGCACCGGGAACACTAATCTAGTGAACAGAGAGTATAGTCAGTTATTCTTACTATTTTCTGCATTGTAGAATAATAGTGAAGACATCAAAACTATGAAATAACACATTATGGAGCTGTTCCTGCCATAATATGGACTTGGTCTTTTACCAAATAGGACTATCTTCTGTATACCACCCCTACCTTGTCACAACACAACTGATTGGCTCAAAAGCATTAAGAAGGAAAGAAGTTCCACAAATTCACTTTTAACAATGCACACCTGTTAATTGAAATGCATTCCAGGTGACTACCTCATGAACCTGGTTGAGAGAATGCCAAGAGTGTGCAAAGCTGTCATCAAGGGAAAGGTGGCTACTTTGAAGAATCTTTAAATATAAATTATATTATATTAAGATTTTGTCTAACACTTTTTGGGTTACTACATGATTCTTTGTGTTATTTCATAGTTTTGATGTCTTCACTATTATTATGCAATGTAGAAAATAGTAAAACAACCTTGAATGAGTAGGTGTCCAAGTGTTTGACTGGTACTGTAGATGGGTAAACGGTTGAGCTAGGCTAGTTAAAGCAGCCAAGGCAGTGAATCTAGTCATGCCAGGGAGTTGATGAGGTAGGGGTCATTAGTGTGAGTAAACCTTATATTCTTCTCTTAGCAGGATTTAACCACTGATTGGACCTGACTATGTCAACTGTATTGTCCAGATGTGAGTTTTCTCTGCTATGGTTTAGAGTATGACCCTGTCATCAAGTCACCGTCCCACTGACTGACTCTGACTGCTGCTAATGAGAAGTTAACTCCTTGGTCAGTATTGCCATGCTTGGCGTTACACGTAGCTAGAAGAGTAGCTAGTTAATGACTGTTGAGTTTTCACCCAGACTGTTTTTAACACTGTGCTGCTTGGCTACAGGACTGACACTGCAGTGAGGTGCTGTGAGGTGAATGAAGCTGTCTGTCTGTGTCTGCCTGCTGGTCCGTGAGCCTTGTCATATTTTTTACCTGGTTAATAATCAATGACTTTGTAAAACCTATGTGTTGTTGCTCCAGTAGGTTTATATGTAATCCAACTGGGTGGTTACTCTGCATCTTTTAAACTGAGTGAGATGTTGCTCAACTGTGCCTGCACTATTAACAGACCACTAAACACTGTTGAGGTGCTTTGAGGACAATATAAAATATGTTGTAATTCTTGCGGCAAATTAACCCACAAACCAGTAATCCAATCAGTATAATGGTTTGATACTGATGTCTGGAGGAGTGATGTGTTCTATGGTAGTGCCTGATGCCTCCTGCTGTCATTAGCATCTGAATAGAGCTACCACTGACAGACAGAGGGGATGTTTTCAGAGAGGCGCTGCCGGCCGGCCACGTGTTTCGGATTTGTTCAGAGAAATATTTGCCAAATTGAATGTGCTGTGAAATGCATTATTCATGATTTGTTTCTGCGCTTCATTCGCTGGGAGAACAGGCAACCGCTCAATCTAATTAGCAAGCTGTGTGTCTAGAGAGGCTGCAGCAGCCTGGCCCCCTCCTCTGTGTGAGAGAACACACACACATAGCCACATCGACTCTGAAACAGGAGAAAACAAACGTGCCTCTACCTCCACACACAGGGAACGTTCTGCTTTCTGATGTTTTGCTAAGAGCGCCAACTAAACCTTCCATTGAGGTTTTGTTGTTGTTCAAACCTCTTTACTTCCTTGTCACAGACTGTAAAGGCTACAGTAATCTGCTCCAGTCTTAGGTGTGGTTCTGTTTGAAAAGTTCTCCAGGAATCAGTCTTTTTTTATAGGGCTGCTTGTGGAGGCTTCAGAAGATCAGAGATCTTATTTCTTCCAGGGCCTGTGACCACTCCCTGTTCTCTACTGCAGTCAGTCAGCCAGTCAGTAACTGCAGCTCAGTTGGTGGACAAAACTTACAGCTAATCATTTCTGCATGTGAACACCTGTGATTAGATATAGCTTACTGCTAGATGCAGTTCTGTGTCTGTGTTCAGAGTGTCAGTCTGCCATACACTGAGATCTAGTACCAGAAGACTGCATACAGATCTAGTACAGGAAGACTGCACGTTGAGATCTAGTACAAGAAGACTGCACACAGATCTAGTACAGGAAGACTGCACACGGATCTAGTACAGGAAGACTGCACGTTGAGATCTAGTACAAGAAGACTGCACACGGATCTAGTACAGGAAGACTGCACACGGATCTAGTACAGGAAGACTGCACACGGATCTAGTACAGGAAGACTGCACACGGATCTAGTACAGGAAGACTGCACACGGATCTAGTACAGGAAGACTGCACACGGATCTAGTACAGGAAGACTGCACACGGATCTAGTACAGGAAGACTGCACACGGATCTAGTACAGGAAGACTGCACACGGATCTAGTACAGGAAGACTGCACACGGATCTAGTACAGGAAGACTGCACACGGATCTAGTACAGGAAGACTGCACACGGATCTAGTACAGGAAGACTGCACACGGATCTAGTACAGGAAGACTGCACACGGATCTAGTACAGGAAGACTGCACACGGATCTAGTACAGGAAGACTGCACACGGATCTAGTACAGGAAGACTGCACACGGATCTAGTACAGGAAGACTGCACACGGATCTAGTACAGGAAGACTGCACACGGATCTAGTACAGGAAGACTGCACACGGATCTAGTACAGGAAGACTGCACACGGATCTAGTACAGGAAGACTGCACACGGATCTAGTACAGGAAGACTGCACACGGATCTAGTACAAGAAGACTGCACACGGATCTAGTACAAGAAGACTGCACACGGATCTAGTACAGGAAGACTGCACACGGATCTAGTACAGGAAGACTGCACACGGATCTAGTACAGGAAGACTGCACACGGATCTAGTACAGGAAGACTGCACACGGATCTAGTACAGGAAGACTGCACACGGATCTAGTACAGGAAGACTGCACACGGATCTAGTACAGGAAGACTGCACACGGATCTAGTACAGGAAGACTGCACACGGATCTAGTACAGGAAGACTGCACACGGATCTAGTACAGGAAGACTGCACACGGATCTAGTACAGGAAGACTGCACACGGATCTAGTACAAGAAGACTGCACACGGATCTAGTACAAGAAGACTGCACGCTGAGATCTAGTACAAGAAGACTGCACGCTGAGATCTAGTACAAGAAGACTGCACGCTGAGATCTAGTACAAGAGGACTGCACGCTGAGATCTAGTACAAGAGGACTGCACGCTGAGATCTAGTACAAGAAGACTGCACGCTGAGATCTAGTACAAGAAGACTGCACACGGATCTAGTACAAGAAGACTGCACGCTGAGAACTAGTACAAGAAGACTGCACGTTGAGAACTAGTACAAGAAGACTGCACGTTGAGATCTAGTACAAGAAGACTACACACTGACATCTACAGTATGTTCCCATGTGGTGTATTAAAACATGTCTTAATGTTTCCTGACTCTTGTACAGAAGGAGCCTATTCTTTAACCTGCAGCACCTGGTTGTGTGTATGTCATCTTTTCTTTTGTACATGTTCTGTAGTGGAGACATCAGGTGGGGTAGTTAGATTGTCAAAACCCTGCTGGATGATGATGATGTGACCTAACTGGCTGTTCTCAGCTTATATCCGTGCCAGAGCTCTTGGAGCTGTGAGGGACAGAGGAAGAATGGAGGGAATGAGGGATGTAAAAAGAGGACAAAATAACATTTAATAAACAGTTTTATTACAGTGTTATTGCTGTCCCACGTGGAGCAGAATGGTCATAAAACCGATAGACAGCCAGACACGACAGAACCAACAAAGCCAGTAATGAGTGTCAAGCCTAACAAACAAAGCAAGCGAGAGGACAACATAAATATTTGGGCGCCTGCTGTGACAGATAGTGCTCTACATTACAAGTGGGAGCGCCTCCACTGTGCAGATGGGACCAGGGTGGTTGGTGCCAGCCTGTTATAGTCTCTGCCCAGGGGTAGAGTGACACAGCAGGCAGTCGAGCACATCAACTAGGGCATTGCCCACTAACCAAACAGCCACAAAGAAACTCATTATCACACTGTTTACTTCAGGGAGCTATTTACTTTTGTGTATCAAGGACAGTGTGTGTTTTCCTTTGAATGATGATAAGAGAGAGGGAACAGTAGAGGGAGAGTGTGTGTGTATGAAAAGAATGTGTGTGTTTAGAACTGTGTGTGTTGTCTTGGAAATTCTTACACAGAGACACTGTCGATCTTAAATGAATCATTGTTTATTTGTCAGCGCGCTGGAGAGGTTCCAACCAACTCAATGCACCATAGTACACATGTCAATCAGGAACTCTCTCTGGGCAGACCCAGCAGTTTTCTTATATCCACTTTACACGGACAAATTATATTTGCATGATTTAGCACAGTGAATTAATCATTACCATTTTGTTTCATTCATGTGACCAACCAATACTGGTTCATGACATGTGACAGACCAATACCCCACGAGGCTTCTTCTCTCTCTCTAAGCTGAGACCTTGAAACTGAGATATCTTTTGTTTGTTCTCAAAACATGGTCTGGGCGTACTGCCAAATTGCAGCTACTGATAGTGAGGATTTGTACAGTTCAGCCACTTGCATTAACAAAGAAATTGGTTATTAGAACTGCACATGAATAGAAGACAGAAATTGGTTAAAAGAAAAGCAAAAAACATTAAAATGTGCTCTACAGTGTCATTTTCTGTGTGTGTGTGTGTGTGTGTGTGTGTGTGTGTGTGTGTGTGTGTGTGTGTGTGTGTGTGTGTGTGTGTGTACTACATACTCTCCTTTGTTCTTCTCATTGTTCTCCTCTTGTCCATGGGTGTACAATGAAGCTCTGACAAGGGATTCTCTCACTCACTCTGATTGTACAGTAATAGTTGTGGGCAGGTATATATTTGAATTAGGCTGCAGTGCAGTCAGTATAGAGACACACACACATGCATACGCACACATCTGTCCCGCTCCTTGTTCTTCACTGTTTAAGGGGAAGGTGTTGAAGCAGACTCATAACTTAAACACTTGTGGAATGTTTACTCCTCATCTTTATCCTCTGATCCATTTCCCAAAAGCGTTACTCCAGGTGACTAACAGTAATCAATCAATTCCTCCTTTGTGTAGGTTTGGATGGGAAGGTTTTAGTGTGTGTGTGTGCGTGTGTGCGTTCTCCTCTATGAACAGCTGTGGAGTACATATGGAGACATAGTCATGCTCTGCTTGTTTTGGCCCTGTGCTATACACAGGCTGACACTGTGTAGCTCATACAGACACAAGCACACTTACACTTACACACACACACACACACACACACACACACACACACACACAGACAGAGAGATGCTACCCACTGTCTGCGTGGGCTTTGATGCTGATCACTTGAGAAAAACCTGTACCTAGTCTAGTTGAACATGTTCTGCTCTGTAGAGATGTGTTCCTGTCCCCTTGAGAGCTGACCCTAGTAGCTCAGCTGAGATTCAACTAGACACAGGCCACCAATGAATGACCATCACCTCTACTGTAAGGTGAAACTTGGAGTTGGTTAGCATGGACCAGTGTTTGTGTGCTTGTGTCAATCTGTATGTGTGAGTGACTGGTATGTTTCGTGTGTTTAGGGTGATCTACGGAGTGTGCGTGAAGCCACAGGAATGTGTGCTGATGGTTGTCATGGTAAGAGGTTATCAGGGCGGGAACTCTCTCTTATTCACTCTTAAGGACTAGCTGTGACTAGTCCGTCTTAGGCTTCAGAACACCAGACTAGACCCAAATGCTGTCTGTCAGTGTGTGTCTCTTTCATTGGTATAATGATGAGTGTGTGCAGCAGGCAGCCATGCTGGAGGGTTCTCTTGGCCTCTCATTGATCAGAGAGAGAGTGGCTGGGTGGGTGATGATGAAAAGAGAAGAGAATGGAAGGGCACATGTCTGTTCACTGTTCTGTCTCGCTGGGTGGATCTGGGCTGAACTGGAAGATAATGAGCAGAGCAGCGGGTGAGGGGATGGGGTCGGGGCGGATGCTTTTTGTCTCTACTCCGAGACTTTTGGGTGTGGAGGGCCTGGGTGGATATTTGTGTTTTTGAAAACTTCTGGTTGCCCGGGTAGTGGTGGGTGGGTGTGTTTCTGAATGCATGTGAGCGGTCTGTGCGGATCCTCCACACCCTTCACACACTCAAACACCCTGCACACAACCACAGAGATGCATGTCAGTCAGGCCTGGAGACTCCACTGTAAGGATCTGGTGAAGTTGACCTCAAGACATTTGGGGTTGGAGAAGCTGTCAGCTGGATTCTCATTGGACATATCCCAGAATAGAAGTGCACCATTAAATATGTATGCTATTTCATGCTGTTGTTGGGGGCTTAAAATATATGTAGGGCCTAGGTGTAGTTGCCATGGTTTTCACTAGATTCTAGAAGATACCATAGATATCTGCAGTGGTGTAAAAAGTACCCAAACATCATACTTGAGTAAAAGTAAAGATATTTTTCTTGAGTTATTTTCTATTAAAGGTGAGTCACCCAGTAAAATACTACTTGAGTAAAAGTATTTGGTTTTAAATACAGTATATCACAAAAGTGAGTTCACCCCTCACATTTCTGTAAATATTTGAGTATATCTTTTCATGTGACAACACTGAAGAAATTACACTTTGCTACAATGTAAAGTAGTGAGTGTACAGCTTGTATAAGAGTGTAAATTTGCTGTCCCCTCAAAATAATGTCTAAACCGCTGGCAACAAAAGTGAGCACACCCCTAAGTGAAAATGTCCAAATTGGGCCCAATTAGCCATTTTCCCTCCCAGGTGTCATGTGACTCGTTAGTGGTGCAAGGTCTTAGGTGTGAATGGGGAGCAGTTGTGTTAAATTTGGTATCATCGCTCTCACACTCCCTCATACTGACTGGTCACTGGAAGTTCAACATGGCACCTCATGGCAAAGAACTCTCTGAGGATCTGAAAAAAAGAATTGTTGCTCTACATAAAGATGGCATAAGCTATAAGAAGATTGCCAAGACCCTGAAACTGAGCTGCAGCACGGTGGCCAAGAACATACAGCGCGGTTTAACTGGACAGGTTCCACTCAAAGCAGGCCTCGCCATGGTCGACCAAAGAAGTTGAGTGCACGTGCTCAGCGTCATATCCAGAGGTTGTCTTTGGGAAATAGATGTATGAGTGCTGCCATCATTGCTGCAGAGGTTGAAGGGGTGGGGGATCAGCCTGTCTGTGCTCAGACCATATGCCGTACACTGCATCATATTGGTCTGCATGGCTGTCGTCCCAGAAGGACGCCTCTTCTAAAGATGATGCACAAGAAAGCCCGCAAACAGTTTGCTGAAGACAAGCAGACTAAGGACATGGATTACTGGAACCATGTCCTGTGGTCTGATGAGACCAAGAAACTTATTTGGTTCAGATGGTGTCAAACGTGTGAGTACAAAGACAAGTGTGTCTTGCCTACAGTCAAGCATGGTGGTGGGAGTGTCATGGTCTGGGGCTGCACATGAGTGCTGCCGGCACTGGGGAGCTACAGTTCATTGAGGGAACCATGAATGCCAACATGTACTGTGACATACTGAACCAGAGCATGATCCCTCCCTTCGGAGACTGGGCCGCAGGGCAGTATTCCAACATGATAACGACCCCAAACACACCTCCAAGACGACCACTGCCTTGCTAAAGAAGCTGAGGGTAAAGGTGATGAACTGGCCAAGCATGTCTCCAGACCTAAACCCTATTGAGCATCTGTGGGGCATCCTCAAACGGAAGGTGGAGGAATGTAAGGTCCCTAACATCCACCAGCTCTGTAATGTCGTCATGGAGGAGTGGAAGAGGACTCCAGTGGCAACCTGTGAAGCTCTGGTGAACTGAATGCCCAAGAGGGTTAAGACAGTGCTGGAAAATGGTGACCACACAAAATATTGACACTTTGGGCCCAATTTGGACATTTTCACTTAGGGGTGTACTCACTTTTGTTGCCAGCGGTTTAGACATTAATGGCTGTGTTATTTTGAGGGGACAGCAAATTTACACTGTTATACAAGCTGTACACTCACTACTTTACATTGTAGCAAAGTGTCATTTCTTCAGTGTTGTCATATGAAAAGATATACTCAAATATTTATAAAAATGTGAGGGGTGTATTCACTTTTGTGATATACTGTATACTTAAGTACCAGAAGTAAATGTAATTGCTAAAATATACTTAAGTATCAAAAAAGGAATAGTACAAATAATTTTAACTTCCTTATATTAAGAACCAAATTAAAACATTTTTAATTGTTTAAATTTACAGAAAGCCAGGGCCACACACCAACACTCAAATTAAGTATTTGCGTTTAGTGAGTCTGCCATATCAGAGGCAATAAGGGTGACCAGTGATGTTTTTCTTGACAACTGTGTGACTTGGACCATTTTCCTGTCCTGCTAAGCATTCCAAATGTAACAAGTAATTTTGTTGTCAGGGAAAAGGTATTGAGTAAAAAGCACATTATTTTCTTTAGGAATGTAGTGAAGTAAAAGTTGTCAAAAATATAAATGGTAAAGTACAGATGCCCCCAAAAAACTACTGAAGCAGTACTTTAATTGATATGCATGTAAGTACTTTACACCACTGGATATCTGCCATGTTGTTCCTGAGACAGACTGACAGTGACAATGGCCAGGCAGTAAGTAACATGAGACTGTGTGGCTGGTTTGGTTCCTGTTGATCACATTTCACTGACTAAGAGGTATGTTTTTGTGGGAAAATGACATATCTTCATGGAACACACAACTCCTAAGCTGTCACATGGCGTCATAGGTAGTGTGAGAACCTGTCACACACAACCCCCCAACACGACAAGGCTTGTTTGGCCAATAAGATCTGGCCAGGTGAGGTGCTGTAGGAGAGCTTGTCATGCTAGATAAGATAGAGATGTTGGATAGGGGTCAGGGCACAGATACCTCTGTCCTTACCTCATCTCCTCACCTTATTTTACAACCATCTGAAAGCACTAGATCAAGTAAATTTAATCTTTGGAGACCTACATATACTCTTACACTTGCTTTCATCTATCGTCCAGTTCTGCAGGATCATTGCCAGTGATGTGGAAATGAAGCCATTTTGGAGAATTCAGATGCTGTATTTGTTACACTGCTCATCACACTCAGGAAGGAAACCGTATCTCAAAGGCCACAGAGCCTGGCTCTGACAGGGGGAGTTGGTGTTGGATACCATGTTACATTTACTGGGTTACTGTATATGTGTCATAATCTTAGTCCTCTCACAGACAAAGGAGAGTTTGTTCGTGTCTCTCTCTCGCACACACACACACACACACATACACACACACACACACACACACACACACACACAGACACACACACACACACACGGTGGCATTCCACTGCTCTCGGCCTGGGTCCAGTTTCCCAAAAGCATCTTAAGGCTAATTTAATCGTTCGAATGTTCGTAGGAGCATAATGAAATCTATGAGCGGTTTCCCAAAATCATCATTATTAACATTGCACTTGAGAACGCTTGTAATCTAACGTCTGCCTCAGACCACTTGTAGAGCAGCTAAGTGCGTAGTTAGATGCTTTTTTGCTCTCCCGCATTACTTTATACACAGATCTCTGCTAAGCATAGAATCACATGGTTGATCTGTCTCTCTGTGACCACCAATAACTTCAGAACAAAGTTGAGTACAAATATAAAGGTGCCCATGTCTTTGCAATTGTTATAAACAATCGACGTATAAAAAGATGGTTTAAATAAAAACCAAGATGACTGCATTAAATTATAAATAGTAGGCTATAGGCCCATTTTTAATCATAGTGAAATACATTTCATGTTCAATCAATTGAGTTCTGTTTTGCTACATGTACTGTCATTTGTCGCAATATATTTCATGATGTGTAACCTAACGTGCTCAATGATGTGCCAAATCGGTGATTTAGTGCATTTTTTTATTGGGTAAGCATTAGAATAAGCTGCCTCAATATTTGCAGCCGTAGGTGGTAATATCTCTCTAGGAGATCCTCCGTCATCAGTATTGTGAAATAATGTTAAGTAAAGATTTGAATGCTGATCCAAGAGCAGGCACTCCCTTTATGTTGATAGTATCAGTATTGACACATGCTCCAACAATGCACTTAGTGACCGTTCTCTCCGCGTGGTGTTTTAGAAACATGTTATATCTTCAGCCGTTGTGAGATATATGTGAGTCATTATTAGGTAAAGCCATTTGAATCCAATCACTTTTTGACATCTTCGCTTTTAATTTAAACAAAACTTTCCATATACGTTTGACCATGGCAGAGGTGGTCAGATAGGGACTTTTTGTTACCTGAATGTCAAAACATTCAGGGGATAAAGGTGTTCAAAATTTTAAAGCATACAAATAGGGTTGTCAAATTATTTTAATTTCTTTAAAAAAAAGTGTTTTATAAAAACTATGACATTTTTTAACTTTTTAAAGTCAATTATCTAAATATAAATGTATGTTTTTATATTTTTTTATATTAACATATGTTGTAGCTTAGACTTACCTTACATCATCTGAGGTTTTTGTGTTGTGCTCGCCATCGGTTGAGACACAACATGCTCTTGAATACCGGGTGGGTGTCATTTCAATCATAAATAGAATTCATAGAATGGACCTATCCCTTCAGACCACTGCTATTTAGCTGGTACACCACTGACATTTCAATTAAAATGTTAGCTTCTAATTACTACCACAAAGATGGCGGCAGGTCCACCCACCGTTGTCCACCCGATGAACTATCCCCCATCGTACAAAAGTTGACCTATTCTGTGCGAGAAATAAATATTCTAAATATAGTCTGGGAGTTGTGGGATGCAACAGATCAGAACGTTTAGCTTAAAATGTTTATAAACTATTAGGCTATTTATTCACATTATAAGCGCAGCAATGCGCACACGGCAGTAGGCTATATGCAGGAATGTTCCATTAGCGGGAAAACACCATTATCAAAAGTGAATAAATCTAGTAGGCCTAGCCTATAGAAAGCTGATGGAATCCTCTTCTTTTTAATAGACGGCATCACTCTGTTTTTCTCACGCCTTTGCATAGCCTATAGAAATGTTGTGCAACATGAGCTCATGTTGAGTACCAGGCAGTTAGTAAGTTTGGTAGGCTATTAGTGACCACCAGCAGCATCAGAGTTTGGAGAAGCCTAATTACCGTGACAAAATGTTCACTTGGCATTTGACTGCCGGTGTGGCGGTAATACGCTCGCCGTAACAGCGCTAGCTGTGACTCCTTCTCTGTATGTGGTGTTGTGATAAGCTCTGTTGCTTCCCAGCTCGCCCAGTGGCCTGTTTATAACACATGAGTAATGTTGGGGGTAGCTGGGTCGCAGGTAGGGGAGCTAGCGACAGTATATAAACCGTTATAATAACGGTTTGTTAAGAAATATGGAATTCTTGTGATCATCAGATGAAGTCCTGCATTCCTGCTGGGCAGCTCCCCTATAGACGACCACAGCCAACAGTCATTGAGGAGGAGATAATGGAGGATTTGAGTAAAAACACCTCAGAGAGAGGAGGAGCTAGGCTAGGGGTTTGAGCTCGAACACTAGCTGTGCTGTGGGCCAGTTACAGAGCAAGTGGGTCATTTGACCTATTACTCATGTTGACATAACTTACGTAAGAGTCACACTGCCAGATCAGTGTGTATGGCCTTACATATGCCAAATGAGAAACTGTATAGCCTACTACTACTACTATTGTTAATAAAAGTTGTAGGTCTGTGTGTGTACTTTACCACCCAAGGCTATAGACTTTGAGTCAGGCAATGTGTGTTATTGCCTTGTTATTTGTGGAATACAGATGAAGTAAAGTCATAAAACGGCACACAGCAGTGCAGTGGTTAGTGCTGTTCCTGTTCCTCGTTGTGAAATCCACTTAGGCCTAAATCTCCTCCTGTGTTAGGATACCTGCTGCTCTTCCCAGTGACAGTCTCTGAAGTTCCAGGTCTGCCAGGTCAGTTACTGGTGGGAAGCATCTAAGTAGATCACACACACACACACACACACACACACACACACACACACACACACACACACACACACACACACACACACACACACACACACACACACACACACACACACACACACACACACACACACACACACACTCTCTCTCACCTACACACCGAGTGGCTATGGTGCATTCTGCTTGTGCTCTTCTCGGCACTAAGCTGTCATAATGTCTTTGAAGGAGGGCAGCGGAGCATTTAATTGGGTTACAGATCTGAGTTGATGCTCTCCGATCCGTGAGGTACCACCAGAGCTCCAACTAACCAACAGGAAACTTCATGAACGCAACGCTCGGCTCCGCTCAGCTTCCCAGGGGCAGTGTAATGAAAATCTAAACCTCAGTCACACATACGCAGGGCCTGACGTCAATAAGGCTCTGTTACGTATAGAGCTTGTAGGAGAGATGTATAAACCCATAGCTTCAATGCTCAACAGAGGGTAGAGGGAGAAAGGGGCCATTTGTGTGTGACACAGCTGCGTGTCGGGTGTGTTAAACTGAGCAACAATATTATTCTGCTAGTTTCGAGGGATTACTTGTTTCACCCCCTTTGCCTAGATAACATTGGACGTTTGACAAGTTCTGTGTAACATGAATTTCTGTACTGTGACTAATTGGTTGGTTTTGAGTTTTAAATGTTTTATTATCCATGTTTCTCTTCCCTGCAGAGAGGAGTCAGTAGTACCCTGCAGTGCTGAACTGAGCCGAACCGAGCCAAGCGGATCTGAACTGAAGTCCTCATTGCATTTCTTAGCATCGCGTCTCAGATGGAACTGAAGGTGTGGGTGGATGGTGTGGTGCGCGTGGTCTGTGGCCTATCAGAGGAGACTTCCTGCCAGGATGTGGTCATCGCACTGGCTCAGGCCATTGGTCAGTATCTCTGTCCCTCTTCCTCTCTGGGGAGCGAGTTCTTTCCCTCTAAACCCTACGGCTCTTTCCAAACCAACCCTGACTAGCCCCTACTACACCATAGGCACTTTAGATTTCAAAGAATAGGATGGGCATAAGCAATATGGTGAAAATCCCACTGATCGGGTAAGGTGGGACCACTATGTTATTTATTTCTTCCACCTATCCTTCCTTTCTGACCTCAATGAAGTGCTAAGGGGGAATGGTGCTAGGGGTCGACTTGGTATGGAGCAAGCTTCTGTCACCACACCCTCAGGCTGTATTGAAGCCACATACTGCAGTGCTAAAAACTAAACGCCACTGCCAGGTCATTAGGGAGAGCTTGTCCTCATTTCAGTTTGTTTGAACATGTTTACACATTGTATAAGACTTATATTTGTCATTGCTGAGAGAAGAGAGAGTTGAGTTAAGGACTGAAGAACTAGAGTTTAGAGTCTTGTATAGACATTAGCCATATGCCCATTGCCAGAGAGAGTGCAACGAGCTGTTAATGATTTGTGCTAATTTTATGTTTCAGTTTTCTGACTCTCTCTTCCTGCCACAGGTCAGACGGGTCGCTACGTGCTGATCCAGAGACTGAGAGATTCAGAGAGGCAGCTGTTAGCCAACGAAAGGCCCCTGGAGTCCCTGGCCAAGTTGGGACAGCACGGCAACGACGTCCAGTTCTTTCTGCGCCGCACCGGCCCCAGCAGCAGTGATGGACCAGGGCCTGGCTCTGGCTCCACCCAGGACCGTGTCGCCCCTCTTTCCCTGCCCAAACACCCCGAACCAGAGCCCCTCAAACGCACCCAGCCCAAGAAGTCCCTCACCTTTAACCTGGGGCCCTCCAACTCTCCCAGAACCAAAGCCAAGCAGCTCATTAGGAAGTCTCCCTGCGACTCCACCAAAGAGAGGTCCTCACCCAGCCCCATTCCTCCCCACCATGCAACCTCCCCACACTCCCACTCCCCCTCTCCCTCCCCCCACTCTCCCTCACCTCTCGTGGGCCCGTCCAAAGAGGAGGTTTTCCGTCAGATTCTTCAGCAGCAGGAGAAGCTGAGGGCCTTTGAGGCCCAGCTGGAGGCCATGGAGAGAGACTCTCGGTTCAGGAACAGGGCCTCCCCGGCCTCCTCTCCTTCCCCTGTCCCAGAGGCTCGCCTCCAGGAGGAGATGGAGGCTCTGGAGCAGGCAGCCAGGAGGAACCAGGCCGAGCTGGCCCACGAGACATTCTGGGAGGAAGAGCTGCAGGCAGAGGTGGAAAGGGAGAGGGAGATGAGGAGGAGGCTGGGAGAACTCCATGCCAAGATGGACGACTGCGGCCGGCGACTCCACGACTTCTCGTCTCGCTCCGCCCAGCTGGAGCAGGCCATCAAACAGGAGAACCTTGGGGGTGGTGCCCATGCTGGGAGGGCCAATCAGGCGGGGGGTGAGGAGTCGCTAGGGGCGACGAGGGCGGAGCTACAGAGCCAGGGGAGGCACAGCGAGGAGCTGGAGGGGGAGTTATCGGAGACTGACAGGGCTCTGGGGAAGGCTGAGTCACTGCTGCAGGTAAGGAGAGAGGATAGGGCCCTGGAGAGAGGGGTTTAGCTCGCAGTCTCCTTCACCCACACTCCTATTCAGTATCCACGAGAAGGTTGTAGTTCAGTGGTTCCCAAATGGTGGGTCAGTGCTGTGGGACAAACTGATTGAGACCTGGGAAACCAAGTGAGCCAAGGATCCTTGATCAAGCCAAATCGTGTTATCATAGGAACATTTGAAACACTTTATCAAAACATTTCGCGAACCACTGGTGTAGCTACCATCTCTCACCCCCTCTTGTCAGCACACTGCAGAAAACGCACACACATACATTCATCAGTGCAAGGACACTCAACAAACAGATAAATATGGTCTCGGTCTCCAATGGTGATGGGAAAACCTATATTTATTGGGGAGAAAAATGCTTACCATTTACACAATGTTTTGTACTTAAATCAAACGTGTACCTAAATGTATGAATGTTTGCTATGAATTGTAATGGGACCCCTTTGGGGTGTCTGGCTGAACTGGCTTGACTGGTATGATTGGCTGTGACCGCTTAGTTCTCATCTGGACTGATTAGATACACTCCCCCATATCTGTACTCTCATTTGTATCACATTGACAGTACTTGTACTTCCTTATATTCTTGTATCCGAAATTGAGAAAAAATCAATAAAAACTGAATAAAGGTCATTAATCCATTGCACAAGTGCATTTTCTTGGCTTGACTTTGCCACAAGCAGGTCTGTCAGTGTTTGCTGCTAGTTGGAGACAGTGACGATGTTGTTGTATGTAGCTAATGATATTCTAATGTATTTCATATGGGTTGAGTGCATTTGCTACATCCCACATTAAGACTGGGCCATTGGCACTCTTAGACCATTGCAACCCATCTCATTGTGATCCATAAGTAATGACTGTGCTATTGGCATGCTATGAAAACGGATTATAAGACCATGAAAATCTCATTTGGTATCAGTTTGTCAGCTGAGTAGGAGTGGGACTTTGTGATTAAGTCTGTGGTCTATATAGTCATGACTGACCCTTATTTCATCAGTCACAAGTTGACCTTATTTATAAAACCCTGTTAGGGGGAAGGGGGGAGTGAGGGCTATCTGAGATACCTACTGCAGCCCTCATCCTCCACATACAACACCCGTTCTGCCAGTCACATTCTGTCAAAATCAAATGTTATTTTTCACGTACGTGTTTAGCTGATGTTTTTGCAGGTTTAGCAAAATGCTTGTGTTTCTATCTCCAACAGTGCAGTAATATCTAACAATACACACAATCTAAAGTAGAGGAATGGAATTAAGAATATATAAATATTTGGATGAGCAATGTCAGAGCGGCATAGACTAAAATACAGTAGAATAGGATAGAATACAGTATATAAATATGAGATGAGTAATGCAAAATATGTAAACATTATTAAAGTGACTAGTGTTCCATTATTTCAAGTGGCCAGTGATTTCAAGTCTATGTATATAGGGCAGCAGCCTCTAATGTGCTAGTGATGGCTATTTAACAGTCTGATGGCCTTGAGGTAGAAGCTGTTTTCAGTCTCAGCTTTGATGCACCTGTACTGACCTCGCCTTCTGGATGATGGCGGGGTGAACAGGCAGTGGCTTGGGTGGTTGTTGTTGAAGATATTTTTGACCTTCCTGTGACATTGGGTGCTGTAGGTGTCCTTGAGGGCAGGTAGTTTTCCCCAGGTGATAGGTTGGGCAGACCGCACCACCCTCGAGAGCCCTGCAGTTGCGGGCGGTGCAGTTGTACCACTCGGTGATACAGCCCGACAGGATGCTCTCAATTGTGCATCTATAAAAGTTTGTAAATTTCTTCAGCCTCCTGAGGTTGAAGAGGCGCTGTTGCGCCTTCTTCACCACACTGTGTGTGGGTGTACCATTTCAGTTTGTCAGTGATGTGTACGCAGAGGAACTTAAAGCTTTCCACCTTCTCCGCTGCTTTTCCATCGATGTGCATAGGGGGGTGCTCCCTCTGCTGTTTCCTGAAGGTCACGATCGGTTCCTTTTGTTTTGTTGATGTTGGGTGACAGGTTACTTTCCTGGCACCACACCCCCAGGGCCCTCACCTCCTCCCTGTAGGCTGTCTCGTCGTTGTTGTTAATCAGGCAAACTTGATGATTGAGTTGGTTGCATTCGTGGCTACACACTCATGGGTGAACAGGGAGTACAGGAGTGGGCTGAGCATGCATCCTTTTGGGGCCCCAGTGTTGAGGATCAGAGGAGTGGAGATGTTGTTTCCTATCTTCACCACCTGGGGGCGGCCCGTCAGGAATTCCAGGACCCAGTTGCACAGGGCGGGGTTCAGACCCAGGGCCTCGAGCTTAATGATGAGCTTGGAGGGTACTATGGTGTTGAATGCTGAGCTATAGTCAATGAACAGCATTCTTACATAGGTATTCCTCTTGTCCAGATGGGATAGGGCAGTGTACAGTGCAATGGCGATGGCATCGTCTGTGGATCTATTGGGGCAGGGTGTCGGGTAAGGTAGAGGTTATATGATCCTTGACTAGTCTCTCAAAACACTTCATGATGACTGAAGTGAGTGCTGCGGGGTGATAGTCATTTAGTTCAGTTACCTTTGCTATCTTGGGTACAGGAACAATGGTGGATATCTTGAAGCATGTGTGGAAACAGACTGGGATAGGGAGAGATTGAATATGTCTGTAAACACTCCAGCCAGCTGGTCTGCGCATTTTCTGGGGACGCGGCTAGGGATGCCGTCTGGGCCGGCAGCCTTGCGAGGGTTAACATGCTTAAATGTCTTACTCACATTGGCCACGGAGAAGGAGAACCCACAGTCCTTGGTAGTGGACGGAGTCGGTAGCACTGTGTTATGCTCAAAGCGGGCGAAGAAGGTGTTTAGCTTGTCCGGAAGCAAGACGTTAACAGTCACAGGGGGTACAACCAGTATCTCCTAACATCTCCTAACACATAAAACAAAATACTGCAAAGTTTTCTAAGAGCTTGAAGCACGGCAGCCCTATCCATCCACTCCATTCTCCAACATGGAGAATGTTAAAGGTCCCCAAAGCGCACACATCCCTGAGTCACTCCTCTTTTCAGTTTGCTCAACACTCAAACTGGACAGTTTTATCTCCATCTCCATTCAAAGACTCACTCATGGACACTTTCTGACAGTTGTGGCTGTTTCACGTGATTGTGTTGTTGTCTCCACCTTGCATTTTGTGCTGTTGTCTGTGCCCAATAATGTTTGTACCATGTTTTGTGCTGCCACCATGTTGGGTTTCTGCCGTGTTGTGTTGCTACCATGCTTTGTTGTCACATGTTGCTGCCATGCTATCTTATTGTCTTTCTTTATGTGGTGGTGTCTCTTGTCGTGATGTGTATTTTGTCATATATATATATAGATATATATATAGATATATAGATTTTTTAAAATCCCAGCCCCCGTCTCCGCAGGAGGCCTTTTCGTAGGTCATCATTGCAAAAAATAATTTGTTCTTAATAGGGATAGGCGGGACGCAAATGTCTCAACTGGCCAATTGCCTGGGAAAATGCAGAGCGCCAGATTCAAATAAAATACTATAAAATTCAAACTTTCATTAAATCACACATGTAAGATACTCAATTAAAGACACTCGTTGTGAATCCAGCCAACATGTCAGATTTTTAAAATGCTTTTCGGCGAAAGCATAAGAAGCTATTATCTGATAGCCTGCACCATCTGCACCAGCAGTAAACAAAGGGGTTAGCATATTTCAACCCTGCAGGCGCTACACAAAACGCTGAAATAAATGATAAAACACGCATTACCTTTGACAAGCTTCTTTTGTTGGCACTTCAATATGTCCCATAATCATCACAATTGGTCCTTTTTGTTCGATTAATTCCGTCCATATATATCCAAAATGTCCATTTATAAAGCGCTTTTGATCCAGAAAAAAACAGCTTACAAAAAACGCAACGTCACTACAAAATATTTCAAAAGTTGCCATAAACTTTGCCAACATTTTTCAAACTACTTTTGTAATACAACTTTAGGTATTTTTAAACGTTAATAATCAATCAAATTGTAGACGGGGCAATCTGTGTTCAATACAGGAATGAAAACAAACCAGCGCCACTTTTCACATCTTGCGCAACTCACAAAAGTGTACCCAGTTCCTAGTTGGCCTACTTCTTCATTGCACAAAGGAATAACCTCAACCGATTATTGAACAGAAACCAAACAGACCTCAAAAAGCACTAATCTCTCAGCATAGCTTGCTGGTCCACCTCTGGTACAGGACTATATCAGGACTGTTGCTGGTTCATCTCTGGTATTTCTGGTCATGTACTGTATGGTCCTGTATGTGGACACCTGCTCGTCGAACATGTCATTCCAAAATCATGGGCATTAATATAGAGTTGGTCCTCCCTTTGCTGCTATAACAGCCTCCACTCTTCTTGGAAGGCTTTCCACTAGACGTTGGAACTTTGCTACTGGGACATGCTTCCATTCAGTCAAAAGGGCATTAGTGATGTTGGGCGGTAAAGGCCTGGCTTGCAGTCGGCATTCTGATTCATCCCCATTGTGTTTGATGGGATTGAGGTCAGATCTCTGTGCAGGCTAGTCAAGTTCTTCCGCATCGATCTCAAACCATTTTTGTATGGACCTCGCTTTGGGCACGGGAGCATTGTCATGATGAAACAGGAAAGGGCCTTCCTGAAACGGTTACCACAAAGTTTGAAGCACAGAATCATCTCTAGAATGTAATTTGTGTGCTGTAGCGTTGAGATTTCCCTTCACTGGAATACAGCCCCAGACCATTATTCCTCCTCCACCAAACTTTACAGTTGGCACTATGTATTCAGGCAAGTAGCTTTCTCCTGGCACCCACCAAACCCAGATTTGTCCGTCAAACTGACAGATGGTGAAGCGGGATTTCTCACTCTAGAGAACCTCTTTACACTTATGCAGAGCCCAATGGTGGTGAGCTTTACACCACTCCAGCTTGGCATTGTGCATAGTGATCTTAGGCATGTGTGCGGCTGCTCGGCCATGGAAACTCATTTCATGAAGCTTCTGACAATCAGTTCTTGTGCTGACGTTGCTTCCAGAGGACCCCCCCCCCCCCCTTTGTCTCTCTCTCGACTGTTCTGACATTGTTGACTAGGCTCGAGTGGAAAGTCGATTGGGTTAATTGATTAGTTTGCTTTTGTGTGTCAATGTTTAATTGATGGAAAGGTTGACGTTGGAAAGACCAGTGTTTTCTTCTCTTCCACCTAGTTCAATTTTATTTCACCTTTTATTTAACCAGGTAGGCTAGTTGAGAACAAGTTCTCATTTACAACTGCGAACTGGCCAAGATAAAGCAAAGCAGTGCAACACAAACAACAACAGACTTACACATGTAATAAACAAACATACAGTCAATAATACAATAGAACAAGTCTATATACAGTGTGTGCAAATGATGTAGGATAAGGGAGGTAAGGCAATAAATAGGCCATAGTGGCAAAATAATTACACTATAGCAATTAAACACTGGAGTGATAGATGTGCAGAAGATGGTTGTGCAAGTAGAGATACTGGGGTGCAAAGGAGCAAAATAAATACAATGGGGCAAAAAAGTATTTAGTTAGCCACCAATTGTGCAAGTTCTCCCACTTAAAAAGATGAGAGGCCTGTAATTTTCATCATAGGTACACTTCAACTATGACAGACAAAATGAGATAAAAAAAAAATCCAGAAAATCACATTGTAGGATTTTGTAATGAATTTATTTGCAAATTATGGTGGAAAATAAGTATTTGGTCAATAACAAAAGTTTATCTCAATACTTTGTTATATACCCTTTGTTGGCAATGACAGAGGTCAAACGTTTTCTGTAAGTCTTAACAAGGTTTTCACACACTGTTGCTGGTATTTTGGCCCATTCCTCCATGCAAATCTCCTCTAGAGCAGTGATGTTTTGGGGCTGTTGCTGGGCAACACGGACTTTCAACTCCCTCCAAATATTTTCTATGGGGTTGAGATCTGGAGACTGGCTAGGCCACTCCAGGACCTTGAAATGCTTCTTACGAAGCCACTCCTTCGTTGCCCGGGCGGTGTGTTTGGGATCATTGCCATGCTGAAAGACACAGCCACGTTTCATCTTCAATGCCCTTGCTGATGGAAGGGCACTCAAAATCTCACGATACATGGCCCCATTCATTCTTTTCTTTACACGGATCAGTCGTCCTGGTCCCTTTGCAGAAAAACAGCCCCAAAGCATGATGTTTCCACCCCCATGCTTCACAGTAGGTATGGTGTTCTTTGGATGCAACTCAGCATTCTTTGTCCTCCAAACACGACGAGTTGAGTTTTTACCAAAAAGTTATATTTTGGTTTCATCTGACCATATGACATTCTCCCAATCTTCTTCTGGATCATCCAAATGCTCTCTAGGAAACTTCAGACGGGCCTGGATATGTACTGGCTTAAGCAGGGGGACACGTCTGGCACTGCAGGATTTGAGTCCCTGGCGGTGTAGTGTGTTACTGATGGTAGGCTTTGTTGTTTTGGTCCCAGCTCTCTGCAGGTCATTCACTAGGTCCCCCCCGTGTGGTTCTGGGATTTTTGCTCACCGTTCTTGTGATCATTTTGACCCCACGGGGTGAGATCTTGCGTGGAGCCCCAGATCAAGGGATATTATCAATGGTCTTGTATGTCTTCCATTTCCTAATAATTGCTCCCACAGTTGATTTCTTCAAACCAAGCTGCTTACCTATTGCAGATTCAGTCTTCCCAGCCTGGCCTGGTGCAGGTCTACAATTTTGTTTCTGGTGTCCTTTGACAGCTCTTTGGTCTTGGCCATAGTGGAGTTTGGAGTGTGACTGTTTGAGGTTGTGGACAGGTGTCTTTTTATACTGATAACAAGTTCAAACAGGTGCCATTAATACAGGTAACGAGTGGAGGACAGAGGAGCCTCTTAAAGAAGAAGTTACAGGTCTGTGAGAGCCAGAAATCTAGCTTGTTTGTAGGTGACCAAATGCTTGTTTCCCACTATAATTTGCAAATAAATTCATAAAAAAATCAGACAATGTGGTTTTCTGGATTTTATTTTCTCATTTTGTCTGTCATAGTTGAAGTGTACCTATGATGGAAATTACAGGCCTCTCGCATCTTTTTAAGTGGGAGAACTAGCACAATTGGTGGCTAACTAAATACTTTTTTTGCACCACTGTAACAGCATGGGGATGAGGTAGTTGGATGGGCTGTTTACAGATGGGCTATGTACAGGTGCAGTGATCTGTGAGCTGCTCTGACAGCTGGTGCTTGAAGTTAGTGAGGGAGATATCGGTCTCCAGCTTCAGTGATTTTTGCGGTTCGCTCCAGTCATTGCCAGCAGAGAACTGGAAGGAAAGGCGGTCAAAGGAGGAATTGGCTTTGGGGGTGACCAGTGAAATATACCTGCTGGAGCACGTGCTACAGGTGGGTGCTGCTATGGTGACCAGTGAGCTGAGATAAGGCAGGGGCTTTACCTAGCAAAGACTTATAGATGACCTGGAGCCAGTGGGTTTGGCGACGAATATGAAGCGAGGGCCAGACAACGAGAGCATACAGGTTGCAGTGGTGGGTAGTATATGTGGCTTTGGTGGCAAAACGGATGGCACTGTGATGGACTGCATCCAATTTGCTGAGTAGAGTGTTGAGGGTATTTTGTAAATGACATCGCCGAAGTCGAGGATAGTCAGTTTTACAAGGGTATGTTTGGCAGCATGAGTGAAGGAGGCTTTGTTGCGAAATAGGAAATTGATTCTAGATTTAATTTTGGATTGGAAATGTTTAATGCGAGTCTGGATGGAGAGTTTACAGTCTAACCAGACACCTAGGTATTTGTAGTTGTCCACATATTCTAAGTCAGAAATTCAAACTGATGGGTGTCTATAGTCAAAACATACTTTACTGATTGTTACAAGCTTATGAATTGTATGGTCAGGATTTTTAGACTTTTGCAGCTTGCAGTGGCTTTCTAGATGTATACAGTAGGTGGCTGACTGGCTGTTCATTAATGATGATGAGCGTCTGACCTCTGAGATTCATGCTGTGGATGTTGCTGTACTCTTGTGGCGGGAATATGAATTACAGCCTTTGAAAGCCCAACATCAGCCAGTCTGTGTTTGTTCTAATGATAATGTAACCTAAGTAACCTTGCAGATTACATTTCATGTCTTCCAGTTGGCTGTATATCTGTGGTTGTTTTATATTCCAGCTTGCATATTTGGGATGTAGTCCTAGAAAACAAAGGAGATGATTCATGCAATAGAAATATCTCACCATTTCTTTAATTATATGTATCTAAATCCAAATATTATTGAACCTGTCCGATGTACATTTCAGTGTCAAACACATATCTAATGGTGTATAATAATAAGAATGAGATAAACGAAGAGAATGAGAAGAGATCTGTTAATTGAAGCCCAAACCTAACTGTAGACCTATCCAACACCTATGCCTATAGAATCATCAACTGCGTCCCCCACCCCCCTCTCTCTGTGTTCCTCCCCAGGAGAAGCAGGAGGAGTTGGAGGAGCTGAACAAGGAGTTGAGGCAGTGTAACTTGCAGCAGTTCATCCAGCAGGCGGGAGTCCTGCCGACACACACACATTCACGCACAGACCTCAGCGACCAGCTGGACCAGCTAGAACTGGCTCATATGCTACAGGAAAGATACAGAAATGGAGGTACAGACACACACTCTCTCTCTCTCTCAATCTCGCACAGAAGATTGCTCCTCCTTAACCTCTGTCTCTCTCCACCAGGCCTGGGCCTGCTCCCCTCAGAGTCACCACCCCGGCCCACAGCCAAGCAGTTCCTGGGACACCCCCGCAACCTGCAGAACCCGCTGGTGTCCAGCCTCCACCCAGAGGGTGTGTATGTGTGACACTATCTGCCGCTACCCCGCCCTGTCCCACTCCGGCCTTCCCATGCCTTAGCTTGACTTTTTGCGCCATGCCTGGCGACCACACCCATCTGTTCTGGTACTAAGGGTGGAAGTCCAAGCATGGATCCCCCATCCCCCTACCAGCCCCCCCAGGTTTCCCTTAACCTTTTGCTGTCCTCTGACTGCCCCTTACGCCTCTAATGCTATTCTGTATCTGATCATTCTGGTTATCTGTTATATTGGTCCATCTACAATCATTATTTTCAACTCTCCTATGCACATCTCCCTTCTCTCTCTGTTTCTTTCCACCCGCTCCCCTTTTCCCTTACTTTCCAATTCTCTCTCTCTCGACCCCACTCTTTCTCTGTTTCTGTCAGTCTCTCTCTCTGTTTCTGCCAGTCTTTCTCTGTTTCTCTGTGTTGTGGACTAACAGTAGCTCTGCCTCCTACTGCTCCCTCTACTCCAGCTGGACTGTAACACTCAGGCGGGTGGTGCAGCTGTGAGTTATTCCTGCCCCCTCCCCCAGTATGTCCCTCCCCCCTCTCCCCAGTCAGTCCAGTGACGCAGGGTGTCTGTCCACCCGCAGAACAACAGGCCTGTTCTCCACACACAACAGAAACACACTATTACACTGTAACCACTCTATTTCTGTATAAAAGAGTGTGCCTCATTTAAATGCAGACTTTTTATTGGAAAAAAATCCAATTTGTGCTGCTTACAATTGATAAATGTTGCTCAATGATTGACCATTCTGACTGTAGTGTAAAATACAATTGTGTTTGGTTGTACCAGAGAGCCTTTTTCTGTCTCTGTTTGGGGGATTACTTCCCTATTGCCTTGTATGTTGGTGACCTTTGACTTCCAAAGAGAAAGAGAGAGCCTGACCTTAGTGCTGTAAGATGTATTGCACAGTCCCTTCTCTCTTCTGTGTGAGGTCATGGGCCCTGTTTGATTACTTAAAACATGCATCCTTCACATTAGTTCTGATATTTCATATTAGTAATTTCTTCTAAGGACAGAGAATGGAACAATGCATTTCAGAAGTATTGAAACATGGCCATGGCCTAGTATGTGTGATGTTGGGTTTATTTGTGTGTGTGTGTGTGCTCGTGCTCCCTTCTGGGTGCTGGGGTATTTTGGCGGTTTCTCTGGCTTTAGTGGGGAAATAGAGGTAGCATGCTTGAGGTAGAAGTTGCCTCACCACAGATCCTTGATCAGATTCCCCTAATCCAATCCATTAGGCGGTTAAATAAGAACTGACCCTGAATCAGTGGTTAGGGCCAACTTCTGCCCACTCCCAGGGAATGATTTACAATTATCTACCAAGCTCTCCCTCCACCTTAACAAGAAAATTGTTTTCGAAATCAAATGAAAGGAGACATCATCCCAACTTATTTTTGTGTGTCTTGCAGTCATGACATCCAGAGAGTCGTCATGGAGATAAAACAAGGAACGGCAGGGCGAAGGAGTTGTTCACTGTTTACTTAATGTCACCAACACATTCTATTTAACCCCTGTCTGTCTTTATACCTACTGTCTGTTATTATTATTATCATCCAGATTACCACATATACTATATACATACTGTGTATATACTAGCACATAAATATATTTATAGCATTTTACTACTGTACACTGCAAAGTACCTATGTATGAAATGTAAAATGATTTAGGAATTATTACTTTGTTTGTGTATTTAAATATAATAAAATATTGTGCACTGTGTGTTAGATATACTTCCTGCTGTTTTGATTGAATGAAACCCTTAAATCCTCCCCAAGACCACATCATAGTTGCATAATATATACTTGCATCTACAGGCCTGGTTAAGTGATGCAATAAGATATGGCAAGGATGGGCTACTGTTGGGAATGTCCAACTCTGAATATTTCACATGCTAGTGCATAACGCTGACTCAAAACTCCAGTCACCCTTTCTATGAGGCACTGTTTAATGATGTAGAAGGCGCATGCCCCGCCCACTTGAGGATCTCTTTCAGCCATCGATTTCCTGTGATTGAGGGGTGCAAAAATCGACTTGTCACTTAAATCTCGCTGGATTGATTACTTTCATTTGACTCCTGCGGCTCTTTCATACTTTTGCTTGTGCCTCTCGTTTCCCCCCGTTAACGTTACAAGCGCGGAAATGTTTGCAATGACCTGTCAAACACACTAATGGCTGAAATGCGCTCAATGGAATATATTGTATTTCCGTTGAATCTATAAGAACTCTAAAGCTTCGTTGGGGATTTAATGAACCCTCTCGACACTTGAAATCACAAGAAATAGAAGGAAGGAAAATGTATTTTGATGGGTTTTTAATTCCACAAAAAAATAAAGTAATTTAAAATAGTTGACATTTTTCAAATTAGATGCGCTAAAATGAAAACAACTTCCGAAAATGAATACTCGGATTATAGTGATATTATGTTTGATCTCGCAAACAATGTAAAGTACTGTATGTTTAGATATATGTAATCTAGAACCAAGCATGTTGATTTTTAATCCGAGGATATCCTGCTATTGACACTAGTGGCTTCCTTACCAATTGAACATAGACACTGCCCTGGCTTTGTTTCGGGAGCATACAGTCCGTCCACATTCGAAGTTCCCAAACAGCAAACACATTCAATGAGGTCCAGGGTTATGGTGCAACAAAAAGGTTTATTCTTCTGAAATCTAACATTAAAAAAATGATTATCCTATCAATGTAAAGTCTAGATTACTTGACATGAAAAATACATAATATGGCCTGTTTGTATGCATGTATGGCCAAACGACTATACTGCTCCCGCGTCTAGCTAGGACACCCCACCAAAGTCCCAACTTCCTGCCTTTACTTTATCACTAACACATTTACCACAGTACAATGAGTGGACAAGAGGGGGAGACAAACAAAATTTCGCTAATAACAAAGGAATATATCTCAATCAGGTAAATATAAAAATCATAAAGGTTAATACCTAATATTTCATCATATACATTCATATTTAATATATTTACACACGTACATGGAGCTCTGTATGTTCTGTATACAAATATGTTGAAATTGTCTCTAACAGACACACACTTGTTGAATTATGAAAGAGAACATGACAACAACAGTAATTAATGAGGCAGTTTAGACAGCCCAGGTGGGTGTTGGTAGGTTAGACAGCCCAGGTGGGTGTTGGTAGGTTAGACAGCCCAGGTGGGTGTTGGTAGGTTAGACAGCCCAGGTGGGTGTTGGTAGGTTAGACGGAGCAGGTGAGTGCTGGTAGGATAGATAGTAGGTGTTTGGTGGTTGCAGCCCTGTTCCACCCTGTTATGTTAATATTCATTTATGCAAATACAAATGTATACACACATTGTATTTATGCAAATTATGCATATTTTAACACAAAATATAAACAAATAGCTGATGCAATATGAAAATGTATAAACTCGCCAGCCAGTTTATTATGTACACCACCCCGTTCCCGAATATGGATTGCTCCTACAGACAGTAAGTCACTTGGCAGGCAGACAGTCATTGAGGCATTCAGTTACTGTTCGATTGAACGTTAGAATGGGCGAAATTAGTTACCTAAGCGACTTTGAGCTTGGAATGATCGTCGTTGCCAGGCATGACAGGTCCGGTATCTCAGAAATGGCCGGCCTCCTGGGCTTTTCACACCCCACAGTATCTAGGGTTAACTGAGAATGGTGCGACAAACAAAAAAACATCTAGTCTACAGCAGCCCTGTGGACAACAAAAACAGCTTGTTGATGAGAGGTCGAAGGAGAATGGCAAGAATCGTGCAAGCTAACAGGTGGGTCACAAACTGACAAATAACAGAGCTGTACAAAAGTGGTGTGCAGAATGGCATCTTGAACTGCACAACTCATCAATCCAATCACCAACACTGGACAATTGAGGAGCGGAGAAACATTGCCTGGACCATGACAGTGAGTTCAGTTTACTTGAGTGGCCTGCTGACCTCAACTGAATAGAGCATCTTTGGGCTGAGATGAAATAGGCTGTTCTCAGCATGAATGTACCGCCGTCCGATCTGCAGCAACTGTGTGATGCCATCGTGTCAGCATAGACCAACATCGCTGTGGAACGTTTCCGACACCTTATAGAAGTCCAAAAATAATTTGGGCTGTTGTGGAGGAAAAGGGGGGTCCGACCCAGTACTACACTGAACAAAAATATAAATGCATTTCTCTCAATCTTTGCACAAATTTGTTTATATCCCTGTTAGGGAGCATTTCTCCATTGCCAAGATAATCCATCCACCTGACAGGTGTGGCATATCAAGAAGCTGATTAAACAGCATGATCATTACACATGTGCCCCTTGTCCTGGGGACAATAATAAGCCACTTTAAAATGTGCAGTTTTGTCACACAACATAATGCCACAGATGTCTCAAGTTGAGGGAGCGTGCAATTGGCAGAGGATTTAATGTTAATTTCTCTACCATAAGCCGCCTGAAACGTGGTTTTAGAGAACTTGACAGTACTTCCAACCGGCCTCACAACTGCAGACCACGTGTATGGCGTCATGTGGGCGAGATGTTTGCTGATGTCAACGTTGTGAACAGAGTGCCCCGTGGTGGTGGGGTTATGGTATGGGCAGGCATATGATACGGACAACAAACATAATTGCATTTTATCGATGGCAATTTGAATGCACAGAAATACCTTGATGAAATCCTGAGACCCATTGTGAGGCCAATTTTGTTAAGGTGTCAGTGACCAGCAGATGTATATCTGTTTTCCCAATCATATGAAATCCATAGATTAGCACCTAATTTATTTATTTCAATTGACTGATTTCCTTATGAACTGTAACTCAGTAAAATATTTGAAATTGTTTCATTTATCATTTTGTTCAGTATGGATGGGTGTACCTAATAAACTGGCCACCGAGTATAGATGAGTGCATAAAAAAGTGATATATGGCATTGAATTGAATACCTGTATTCCCACCAAAATCCAAGAACTCCATTCATTATTTGTCCGTGCCAGTTTTATTATATTTTTATTTCACCTTTATTTAACCAGGTAGGCTAGTTGAGAACAAGTTCTCATTTGCAACTGCGACCTGGCCAAGATAAAGCAAAGCAGTTCGACACACAACAACACAGAGTGGAATAAACAAACATACAATCAAGAATACGGTAAGAAAATGTTATGTGCTATAAATCACTCAATATCTGATCAATTATAAAAATGACAAAAGGTTGGAGTATCTTCATCCATTGTCCAACTTGCATTTATTAGAATTGTTTTTAAAAACGTTTAACAATTTGGATGACCATTGCTAGTTTAATGAATTTCACATTTATGATAGATATTCATACATTTCATAAAGGCTGCTATATAGAGCTGTTTTTAATGGTTATGGCAACACTTCCAATACACTGTGAGTGACAGAAAACACATTAAATACATTATACACATAATGTTGCTCATACAATCTGTTACCAAAACGTCTCCCTTGGTGGGGAGAGAGGTAGAGAACACATACAGTACATGTGACCTAGCACCAGCTGCTATGAAGTCAACTATGCTATGCTGACGTGTCCACTCACACGATAGCTGAACATGCACATTTAACGCACACTAACTCTCTACTCAAGTGCTTCTTCATGCCATATACTCAACACTTCCCATACTCTAGTCCAGGCCCCTGCTCTTACCTCAAACCACAGTAACTTGCCGTGGTATTTGAACATGGAAAATAAAATGCAAACATGACAAGAGTGCAGAACTAGGACCGTACAATCATTTTTTAAATTCAATTAGCAGACACTCTTATCCAGAGCGACTTAACAGGAGCAACTATGGTTAAGTGCCTTGCTCAAGGACACATCAACAGATTTTTCACCTAGTCAGCTCGGAGATTCAAACCAGCAACCTTTCGGGTACTGGCCCAACACTCTTAACCGTTAGGCTACCGACCGCCCTGATAGTTTATTTAGCTAAGTAGATAGTGATGAAAAGTCAAATGTCTATTCAGTTTGCCTTTCTGTAATGAAGCTTGTTAGTGATATCACTACTACAGTAAGTGATATCATAAACAGTGAGCTGACCCCGACTCTGGACTCTATTCACGTTACACAGTCCTCCTCTCTGAACCCACGTCAGATGACCCAGTCCCACCTTTCTCCCTCTCTGTGTATATCTGTGAGAATAAACATGATGGCTGTCTGACGGAGTGAGTCCCATGAACCACCACAATGCTGAAACAAACTCTGCTTAGCTGCTCCACAGCTCTGTAAATATTTGTCCTTGCTGCCACATAAAGAGATTCCTCTTCCCTTTACATATTGTATCTGCACCTCTATATTTATCTACTTTTTCCACCCTTCAATAGTTGTCTAATGACTCTGCCTAAGTCGGCATTTCTCTCTACATTCCTGTTTTAACTCTCACCTCTATGGGTTGAGGGAGTAGCTGAGGTACATATGTTTGTCAGAGCTACTTGAAAAGACTAGACAGTTCTGATATTAAGATGAATTATGTGGAATTGGATTATGGTGACAAGATCAGGACACGTCTGGCTTGGCTGGAGATAGATAAGCCCCAGAATCCCTGCAGTTCCCATAGTCTGGAGAGACAGGGAGAGGGAGGGGAGAGAGAGAAGTGAGGGAAAGAAAGCAGAGGGGGGGGACAGTTCTCTGACCTGGTATGACATGGGAAGCTCTCTCTCACACACACTGAGCTGTTGCAGGGTCACACTGATATGAGCATGCAGCAGAAGTGGAATACTAAATGCAGATGTCGTGTCATCAGTCTCATGGAAACTTCCATTTCCTATCAGGGATTATCACACTGGAAGGCTTTCTAGTTCAGGAGCAGTTCAATCACATCCAGTTAGTCTCTAATCTTTTGAAATGTCCCATTTGTGGCCTGTAGCCACTCACATACAGAACAGTCACACAGGCACTACCTCTCTTTCACGCACACACACAATCTCACCCACTCAAAAGCCAAACTTAAGGACAGCTATCTCACAAACAGGAGAACATTAACAGATTATGATGGGTTTGCAGGGTGTCTATCTGATGAGGGCATTATGTTTGCTCGCAGATACCATACCACTCAATATGGATCCTCTCTCACTGAATCTGTTGAGACTGGTTCAGCAAGAGGTAAGGCAAACTTTTGCCTTTTGGATATGGAAACTGACCTTAACCAGACAGAACAATATGTATATCATATGTATCTACGCAGGACGTGGGTTGGAAGTCATGGCATTGAATAGCACCCTGTTCTTATCACTAAAAAGTGAGGGACCCCTGTCCAAAAACAACCCTAGCCCCTAACCATTTGTGTAGATCAGGAATAATTGGATAAGCAATATGCTGGTAGGTCCACTTTGCCATATGCTTACACCTACCCAATAATTTCAGATGTACAGAACACATGTGCCTGGGTCTAAAAGGAGGGGGGCCAGAGGCTGTTTATGGCCGGAGCCTGAATGCTATGGATATAGCCCTGCTGCCTGCCTGCCTGTTGATAGGATGGTGCCGTAAGTATCTGCACGTTCACAGTTAGACATACACCACTTACTTATCTATCTACTGGGTGTCACTCAGAGTAATCCACGAGGCAATAAACTAAACACTGAAACCACACAATGGAAAGAAATATACTTGATGCCACATGATTTCAATAGAAAGTTTACTTTTTTTCTTAGGGTAACATTGTCAAGTCACATTGTCATTGGTTTGGAACAGAGTATATATACATTGATACAAGTTATGGACTATATTTGTGCTAATGAACGAAATACACACAGAAGTAAACTAAGGCAATGCCAGAGAAACACTCACCACCAGCAGCCTAGAGTCCCAGTAGATGGCATGCCAGGTCGATAGGACGGCAGCTCCAAAGTAGGTCTAATGTAAAGGCCTCTGACTGCATAGCCTGGAGATAATGTACTACATACAGTAGTACTCAGAAAGGCCACGGGGAGGGCAGTAATGCTGAAGCAAATAATTATTCCCACATAACAGGTGTCAGATAGCACGAGATGTTGCATTTGTAAAGTGTGTCTGGACAGGGCCTTTCCCGCGGCGGCAGTAGAGCAGTCTCCCCAAAACCAGGTTAGCCGCTGTCACACGCACAGTGGTATTGGGATAGGCGCAATGTACGTTAGTCAGTGGCTAACCTGATTTCAGATTCATAAAATAAATCCTACCAAATGATAACTGAGGGGGAAAAAATGTGGTATGTATTATACAGTAACAACACAATAATAGCATAACAACAATAATAATCATCATCATCTTATTTGATGTCAACATGGCATGCAAATAGTGGGTTCAATTCATTGTGGCTATGGGAATGGTTTTACAGCGCACGTTGCGTAAATAGTGTGCATTCAAATACTGAAAATAACTTTTGGATTCGAAACTATGTGCAATCTCAGTTGGTTTGGCAGGCTCCTCCTTGACATATTCACCTACATTTTCGATACATTTCGGTTGTAAAATATTTAGCATGGTTCTCATTTATCCTATCAGTCAAATTACAAGATGATCAACAACAAGGGAAGTAATTCTACAACATAGGCCTAACACATCATCAAATTCAACGTTGCATCGAGCTACTTCAAAAACATTTGGAAAATATTCTCAGGAAATTATTACAACATTTCACCAGATAAAGATACAGAAGTCTACTCACCAATCTCCCACATTTTCCTTTTGAATAGATAATGTGTGAGAGAAAATAACTCCAAATAGCTCGGAGTGCCACGCGTTCATACATTCACTGTAACTGTTTTCTCAAAAATATGTCAAATATTTCATTAAAGTTAGGTGAATTTAAAGAACAGCAGTTTAGGCCACACTAACCCAGAAGTTCAGTTCAGTTCACTTGCGCTACCCCAAAACTACCCATTCCCCTGCATCTCTGCAACCTGACCTGCATATGCAAAGCATACAGATATTGGCGTCTTGTAAAGCCTGTGGACACTATTCCTACTGTACAGCCCGCCCAATAAACACAACCATCGAATTACAGCGTCCAATTGGTGTACTTAACACCACCAATGGGTTTAGTGGATTTCCTTGAGTTATGGTTGGGGTGCGGCGCGTTCGTTTCTGCACGTCTCAGGCTATATTAGGAATAAACCATTTTCGCGTCAGCAATTTCCTTCCATCGACAATATTAATCAGAAAGGCGGTTACGATAAGGTTCTCCCCGTCTAAATCGGGCAAACTGTAATGCAACATTGGTCGTCGGAGTCAAGGGGCGTGCATTTAACCCGTTTTGCGAAAAAGCGCTCTACCCGTACTACTGAAAGTGGTTGAACTCTGCTCGCTTGTGTACAGTGTTGCCATGAGGCGAGTGTGGTTGTGCACGTACTAAGGATGCTGCTTCATTCCAGTAGTGGAAATCAGAGCGAGAGAGTGCGAATGGCACAGACTGTATGATCTGGACTAGTGCAATCATACAGTATTCAAGGCGCATTACCGATCATCTTCAATTATTTAGATGTCCTGCAAGATGCAAAATTCAATTTAGGATACAATTGCCTAACACTCAAGATCATTATTTTATACACGTTTAACACATTTTAAACAAATACAAAAACATTTAGCTGAAAAATGATCTATAATTAAACTGTCTTCGAGTGCGAACGTCGTCCTATTCATATTGACAATTCTTCATAACCCCCCCCCATTTGAGCTTGCATATTCCCACGTTTCCTCTAACTACTAAAAGGTGTTATGTTCAGGTTCAACAACATTACCAAGTACCCTTTTGAACCGGAACAGGTCAATCAACAGTTTGGCAAAGCAATAGAATCGTGTCTGGTCAGAAAATGCCAGACCATACCATTTATTTGATTGGATACAATAGGATACAGTGTGGACAAATTCTACCACGATACAAAACATCAATAAAGCATACATTTCTTACAATATATTATGTAACAGGTCCACCCAGGTACTGTATGTCATTTCAATATCAACCAGCAGAGAGCAAGAAAGCCACATAGTATGTAGGCCGATGCCTATTATCAGTGGAATGATCAGGGCAGGATTACAAATGGACAGGGCAAGTGCCCTAGGCTCAGATGGTATGCACAATTTTCTCTCAGCCTCATGGCAAAATGTGTAGAATAGCAGATAATGTGCTATAAAACTGCACATTTTTCTCTATCCCATGGCCTAATGTGTAGAATTCAAAATGTTTTGAAATGCACGAAGTTAGGGACAGATTGCAATTTATAGGGGGGAGGGGTGGTCCAATATAGGGGAGGGTTGTGTGTTTTTTTGTTGGGCACAGGGGAGGGCATTGCATTTTTTCCCCTGGTTTACATCTGCTAGTTGCATGTATTACTAATTTATTCCATCCTAGCCAAATTTCCTCATCTGCTCACATGCGCCTCCCCTATATCAAGGTGTTTTGGTACTTCTCTTATGCACTATGCTTCTCCATTTGCTAACTTTTATTATAAACTGGGTGGTTCGATCCCTGAATGCTGAATGGCTGAAAGGTGTGGTATATGAGACCGTATACCACGGGTATGACAAAACATGTATTTCTTCTGCTCTAATCATGTTGGTAACCAGTTTATAATAGCAATAAGGCACCTCTGGGGTTTGTGGTATATTGAACATATATCACAGCTAAGGGTTGTATCTAGGCAATCAGTATTTTGTCGTGCCTAAGAACAGACCTTAGCCGTGGTATATTGGCCATATACTGTACCACACCCCCTCGGGCCTCATTGCGTTACTATACCACAGGTCGGTATAATCTACCAGTCCAGTGGTCCATCCTGCCTTTTATCCACCATTCATATTGACAATAGTGCTAGGTGGATCTTTTGTCCATATTTGCAATAGGCTAACTAGCAATCATACCACACATAAAATAATTCAAAGCTGCATCAATTTTCAGTATGAATCGACAAGAACAAATAGGAATAGCTGATAGGCAATGGAGATGCCACATTCATCATTGCACATGAAAGAACAGTGAAGACATGAAGCACAGCTCAAAAAGCTCCCCTATTGATCTAGTTTAAGAACAATAACATTATCCTACCTAGACTAGTCTACAACACCACAATGCAATGAATCATTTATTATTGTTTTCAAGCAAGTGCTGTAGTGAAAATGTCATTTGAATAATGGTGCAAAAGCCCTGTGATTTGAATGTTTCATTCAAAAGTGTCTATCTCTCTGGGGCTAGGCTTAAGCTTGTCTTCGTTTATATATCTATATCTCTTGACACAATGATGAAAATAATCATGGCCTCTAAACCTTCAAGCTGCATACTGGACCCTATTCCATCTAAACTACTGAAAGAGCTGCTTCCTGTGCTTGGCCCTCCTATGTTGAACATAATAAACGGCTCTCTATCCACTGGATGTGTACCAAACTCACTAAAAGTGGCAGTAATAAAGCCTCTCTTGAAAAAGCCAAACCTTTACCCAGAAAAAAAAAAAAACTTTTGGCCTATATCGAATCTTCCATTCCTCTCAAAAATTTTATAGAAGGCTGTTGCGCAGCAACGCACTGCCTCCCTGAAGACAAACAATGTATACAAAATGCTTCAGTCTGGTTTCAGACCCCATCATAGCACTGAGACGGCACTTGTGAAGGTGGTAAATTACATTTTAATGGCATCGGACCGAGGCTCTGCATCTGTCCTCGTGCTCCTAGACCTTAGTGCTGCTTTTGATACCATCGATCACCACATTCTTTTGGAGAGATTGGAAACCCAAATTGGTCTACACGGACATGTTCTGGCCTGGTTTAGATCTTATCTGTCGGAAAGATATCAGTTTGTCTCTGTGAATGGTTTGTCCTCTGAAAAAACAACTGTAAATTTCGGTGTTCCTCAAGGTTCCGTTTTAGGACCACTATTGTTTTCACTATACATTTTACCTCTTGGGGATGTTATTCGAAAACATAATGTTAACTTTCACTGCTATGCGGATGACACACAGCTGTACATTTCAATGAAACATGGTGAAGCCCCAAAATTGCCTTCGCTAGAAGCATGTGTTTCAGACATAAGGAAGTGGATGGCTGCAAACTTTCTACTATTAAACTCGGACAAAACAGAGATGCTTGTTCTAGGTCCCAAGAAACAAAGAGATCTTCTGTTGAATCTGACAATTAATCTTAATGGTTGTACAGTCATCTCAAATAAAACTGTGAAGGACCTCGGCGTTACTCTGGACCCTAATCTCTCTTTTCAAGAACATATCAAGACCATTTTGAGGACAGCTTTTTTCCATCTACGTAATATTGCAAAAATCAGAAACTTTCTGTCCAAAAATGATGCAGAAAAATGAATCCATGCTTTTGTCACTTCTAGGTTAGACTACTGCAATGCTCTACTTTCGGCTACCCGGATAAAGCACTAAATAAACTTCAGTTAGTGCTAAATACGGCTGCTAGAATCCTGACTAGAACCAAAAAATTTGATCATATTACTCCAGTGCTAGCCTCTCTACACTGGCTTCCTGTCAAAGCAAGGGCTGATTTCAAGGTTTTACTGCTAACCTACAAAGCATTACATGGGCTTGCTCCTACCTATCTCTCTGATTTGGTCCTGCCGAACATACCTACACATACGCTACGGTCACAAGACGCAGGCCTCCTAATTGTCCCTAGAATTTCTAAGCAAACAGCTGGAGGCAGGGCTTTCTCCTATAGAGCTCCATTTTTATGGAACGGTCTGCCTACCGATGTCAGAGACGCAAACTCGGTCTCAACCTTTAAGTCTTTACTGAAGACTCATCTCTTCAGTGGGTCATATGATTGAGTGTAGTCTGGCCCAGGAGTGGGAAGGTGAACGGAAAGGCTCTGGAGCAACAAACCGCCCTTGCTGTCTCTGCCTGGCCGGTTCCCCTCTTTCCACTGGGATTCTCTGCCTCTAACCCTATTACAGGGGCTGAGTCACTGGCTTACTGGGGCTCTCTCATGCCGTCCCTGCAGGGGGTGCGTCACCTGAGTGGGTTGATTCACTGATTCACTTGGGTTGTGCCATGGCGGAGATCTTTGTGTGCTATACTCAGCCTTGTCTCAGGATGGTAAGTTGGTGGTGGAAGATATCCCTCTAGTGGTGTGGGGGCTGTGCTTTGGCAAAGTGGGTGGGGTTATATCCTTCCTGTTAGGCCCTGTCCGTGGGTGTCCTCGGATGGGGCCAGAGTGTCTCCTGTCCCCTCCTGTCTCAGCCCCCAGTATTTATGCTGCAGTAGTTTGTGTCGGGGGGCTAGGGTCAGTTTGTTATATCTGGAGTACTTCTCCTGTCCTATTCGGTGTCCTGTGTGAATCTAAGTGTGCATTCTCTAATTCTCTCCTTCTGTCTTTCTCTCTCTCGGAGGACCTGAGCCCTAGGACCATGCCCCAGGACTACCTGACATGATGACTCCTTGCTGTCCCCAGTCAACCTGGCCATGCTGCTGCTCCAGTTTCAACTGTTCTGCCTTGTTATTATTCGACCATGCTGGTCATTTATGAACATTTGAGCATCTTGGCCATGTTCTGTTATAATCTCCACCCGGCACAGCCAGAAGAGGACTGGCCACCCCACATATGCTCTCTCTAATTCTCTCTTTCTTTCTCTCTCTCGGAGGACCTGAGCCCTAGGACCGTGCCCCAGGACTACCTGACATGATGACTCCTTGCTGTCCCCGGTCCACCTGACTGTGCTGCTGCTCCAGTTTCAACTGTTCTGCCTTGTTATTATTCGACCATGCTGGTCATTTATGAACATTTGAACATCTTGGCCATGTTCTGTTATAATCTCCACCCGGCACAGCCAGAAGAGGACTGGCCACCCCACATAGCCTGGTTCCTCTCTAGGTTGCTTCCTAAGTTTTGGCCTTTCTAGGGAGTTTTTCCTAGCCACCGTGCTTCTACACCTGCATTGCTTGCTGTTTGGGGTTTTAGGCTGGGTTTCTGTACAGCACTTTGAGATATCAGCTGATGTATGAAGGGCTATATAAATAAATTTGATTTGATTTGATTTAGGCTATATCCATTTTTAAAAATGTTAATATCATACCGTGGACACCTAAGCCTATAGGCCTATGCATGCAATGCCCTGATGCATTTAGTGCTCAGATGTTGAGGTGGACAATTATTGTTTAAGGAAAGTTGTCTAAAAACTGTATACAAAAATGGCAAAAAACTTTTGCATATGCTACACATTTAAACCAAAGGAATAATGTTTTTGTAATTTGTTATAGGCCGTCTTTAAGGACAAGTAAATGCCTTTAAGGACAAGTAAATGTGTCTCATTTGGCCAATATCCTTCCTTTATTGATGGTGCTCATTGCACCAAGTCGATCTTAAAGACATACACTTCTCAAATGTCTGGTAATTTAAAATCTTCATGGTCACATTGTCTGGCACCACATTTTCTGAAAGGAAACTCTGAAATGTGCATATTGTTTTTATATAGATTTGATCATATTCACATGAAAATCAGTCACCAATTGGATGAAAACTGAGCCATAGACACCCTAAAGACTCTGGCAAGTGTGCTACTCTAGTGTCACGTTGATTATGCCTGCACATCATGGTTCACCAACAGCCTCAAACATCTAAAGAACAAGCTACAGACCAGTCAAACAAGCTTGAAAGATTTGTACTTCAACTCCCCCCGATACTCATCTGGAGGTTGAACATTTTCTTGTTTGTACAGTGCATTCGGAATGTATTCAGACCCCTTGACTTTTTCCAAATGTTGTTACATAACAGCCTTATTCGGGCTCTGGCAGGGCCCCTCAAGGACATTCAGAGACTTCTCCCAAAGCCACTCCTGCATTGTATTGGCTGTGTGCTTAGGGTCATTATCCTGTTGGAAGGTGAACCGTCGCCCCAGTCTGAGGTCCTGAGCTCTCTGGAGCAGGTTTTCATCTCTCCGTACTTTGCTCAGTTCATCTTTCCCTCGATCCTGACTAGCCGCTAAAAAACTCCCCACAGCATGACGCTTCCACCACCATGCTTCACAATAGGGATGGTGCTAGGTTTCCTCCATATGTGACGCTTGGCATTCAGGCCGAAGAGTTCAATATTGGTTGGAACTCATACAGTTTTAAATTCCTCATCAATCCATGGAGCCGTAACATATCTAACAGTCAGTTAACAGGTACATGTTTATCAATCATTGGAAGAAGCAATTTCATCAGACCAGAGAATCTTGTTTCTCATGGTCTGAGAGTTCTTTAGGTGACAAACTACAAAGGGTTGTAATGTGCCTTTTACTGAGGAGTGGCTTCCGTCTGGCCACTCTACCATAAAGCCGTGATTGGTGGAGTGCTGCTGAGATGTTTGTCTTTCTGGAAGGTTCTCCCATCTCCTAGAGGAACTCTAGTTCTAGAACTAGTTTTGCTAGAGTGACCATTGGGTTCTTGGTCACCTCCCTGACCGGGGCCCTTTTCCCTCGATTGCTCAGTTTGGCCGGGCGGCCAGCTCTAGGAAGAGTATTGATGGTTCCAAACTTCTTCCACTAAAGAATGATGAAGGCCACTGTGTTCTTGGCAACCTTCAATGCTGCAGAAATGTTTTGGTGCCCTTCAACAGATCTGTGCCTTGACACAATCATGTCTCGGAGCTCCAAGGACAATTCCTTCGACCTCATGGCTTGGTTTTTGCGCTGACATGCACTGTCAACTGTGGGACCTTAGATAGACAGGTGTGTGCCTTTCCAAATCATGTTCAATCAATTGAATTTACCACAGGTGGAGTCCAGTCAAGTTGTAGGAACATCTCCAGGATGATCAATGGAAACGGGATGGATGCACCTGAGCTCAATTTCAAGTCTCATAGCCAAGGGTCTGAATACTTATGTAAATAAGGTATTTCTGTTTTTTATTTGTAATAAATACTTGTTTTTGTTTTGTTATTATGGGGTATTGTGTGTAGATTGATGAGGAAAATGTTTTATTAAATCCATTTTAGAATAAGGCTGTAACGTATCAAAATGTGGAAAAGGCCAAGTGGTCTGAATACTTTCTGAATGCACTGTATATCATTTAATTAACAATACATGTATTTTTTAGTTCAATGCAACTTCAAATGGCATAAATATCATAAATAAATTAGTGTTATAGAAAATATGTAGGCCAATATACAGTACCATTAAAAAGTTTGGGGTCACCTAGAAATGTCCTTGTTTTTTAAAGGAAAGCACATGTTTTGTTCATTAAAATAACATCAAATTGAAATACAGAGTAGACATTGTTAATGTTGTAAATGACTATTGTAGCTGAAAAAGGCGGATTTTTTATGGAATGTCTACATCGGCGTACAGAGGCCTATTATCAGCAACGATCACTCTTGTGTTCCAATGGCACGTTGTGTTAGCTAATCCAAGTTTATAATTTTAAAAGGCTAATTGATTATTAGAAAACCCTTTTGCAATTATGTTAGCACAGGTGAAAACTGTTGTTCTGATTAAAGAAGCAATACAACTGTGCATCCTTTAGACTAGTTATCTGGAGCATAAGAATTTGTGGGTTCGATTACAGGCTCAAAATGGCCAGAAACAAAGACCTTTCTTCAGAATCTTGTCAGTCTATTCTTGTTCTGAGAAATGATGGATATTCTGTGCGAGAAATTGCCAAGAAACTGAAGAACTCGTAGAATGCTGTGTACTAATCCCTTCACAGAACAGCGCAAACTGGCTCTAACCAGAATAGAAAGAGGAGTGGGAGGCCCCGGTGCACAACTGAGCAAGAGGTACACTACAAGAAGAAGTACATTAGAGTGTCTAATTTGAGAAACAGACGCCTCACAAGTCCTCAACTAGCAGCTTCATTAAATAGTACCCGCAAACATCTGTCTTAATGTCAACATTGAAGAGGGTGACTCCAGGATGCTAGCGTTCAAGGCATAGTTGCAAAGAAAAAGCCATATCCCAGACTGGCCAATAAGAAGAAAAGATTAAGATGGGCAAAAGAACACAGATACTGAACAGAGGAGCTCTGCCATTCACAAAATTTCTGAATTCTCAAAATATCACTACTAATAACAATACTACACTTTTCTTTTACACGATATAGTACTACAAGAACGAGAGCCCTGCCTAACCTAAGTACAGGGGGCCCCTAATGTAAACTGGATCTCTTTCCTCCATTGGAAAAGCCTAGACTGTCCCACTTTAGCTTCTACATGCTGTCCTACTTTAGCTAGCTAGGGTTGGTAAAGTGGGACAACAACAAAAATGACTAAATTACAAAGTTCAAACATAATATTGGCAACTTTTTTTGATGCACCAGTACATAGTATGCACATTTACTCCACAATTTGGCACAATGCATTATGAAAGTTGTATAACCTTAACATAAAATACATAGCTATGTGACTGATCATACCGTGTGCTTCTCAGCTTCCTGTTTGAAGCTTGCTCTGCCACCCTCTATAACACCGATCATTAACTAGATTCAGCCGCGGGACGATTTTTCTTTGAGTGGATGGTCTGGGGGCCGGAAGGTGAGACTGCAAATTGACCTCTATTATGCATGGGAATAGATGGGAACAGATTTCTTAAATTAAAATCACTTGGAGCTTATTTCCTGGTGTTTTTACAGTCTATTATGTCCAGCATTGAAAAAAATAAATATATATTTGTATTTATTTTTTGCTCAGAAAACTTGAGGGGCCAAATTCGGCCCACAGGCCGCCAGTTGGTGAACCCTGCTCTATAATGTCACACAAATGAAGTGATCACACATCATGTGGTTTCTCTGCAAGGGCTTAGTAACAATATTTTAGATTTTCTCTTGTCAGACCAAGAAATAGACGTGTCAGGATTAAGCTGTCAGGAACCTAGGACGAAACCTAGAGAGGAACCAGGCTCTGAGGGGTGGCCAGTCCTCTTCTGGCTGTGCCGGGTTGAGATTATAACATTACATGGCCAAGATGTTGAAATGTTCATAGATGACCAGCAGGGTCAAATAACAATAATAATCACAGTGGTTGTAGAGGGTGCAACAAGTCAGCACCTCAGGAGTAAATGTCAGTTGGCTTTTCATAGCCGATCATTCAGAGCTGGAGACAGCAGGTACGGTAGAGGAAGAGAGGCGAAAACAGCAGGGTAGCACATCCAATGGTAAATGCAAGTAGTCTGGGTAGCCATTTGATTAGCTGTTCAGGAGTCTTATGGTTTGGGGGTAGAAGCTGTTAAGAACTCTTTTGGACCTAGACTTGGTACTCCGGTACCACTTGCCGTATGGTAGCAGAGAGAACAGTCTATGAATATGGTGTTGAATGCTGAGCTGTAGTCAATGAATAGCATTCTCACGTAGGTGTTTCTTTTGTCCAGGTGGGAAAGGGCAGTGTGGTGTGCAATAGAGATGGCATTTTCTGTGGATTTTTTATTTATTTTATTTAACCTTTATTTAAGTAGGCAAGTCAGTTAAGAACAAAATCTTATTTACAATGATGGCCAAACCCTAACCCGGACGACGCTGGGCCAATTGTGGGGCGCCCTATGGGACTCCCAATCACTGCCAATTGTGATACAGCCTGGAATAGAACCAGGGTCTGTAGTGACGCCTCTAACACTGAGATGCAGTGCCTTAGACCGCTGTGCCACTCGGGAGCACTCGGGCGGTATGCAAATTGGAGTGAGTCTTGGGTTTCTGGGATAATGGTGTTGAAGTGAGCCATGACCAACCTTTCAAAGCACTTTATGGCTATAGATGTGAGTGCTACGGGTCGGTAGTCATTTAGGCAGGTTACCTTAGTGTTCTTGGGCACAGGGACTTTGGTGGTCCGCTTGAAACATGTTGGTATTACAGACTCAGTCAGGGACAGGTTGAAAATGTCAGTGAAAACACATGCCAGTTGGTCAGCGCATACTCGGAGTACACATCCTGGTAATCCGTCTGGCCCTGCGGCCTTGTGAATGTTGATCTGTTATAAGGTCTTTCTCACATCGGCTATGGAGAGGGTGATCACACAGTCGTCCGGAACAGCTGATGTTCTCATGCATACTTCAGTGTTGCTTGCCCCGACACGGGCATAGAAGTAATTTAGCTCTTTTGGTAGGCTCATGTCACTGGGCGACTCGTGACTGTGCTTAAATTTGTAGTCTGTAATAGTTTACAAGCCCTGCCACATACAACGAGTGTCAGAGCAGTACAATTCAGTCTTACCCCTGTATTGACGCTTTTCCTGTTTGATGGTTTGTTTGAGTGCATTGCGGGATTTCTTATAAGTGTCCAGTTTAGAGTCCCACTCCTTGAAAGCGGCAGCTCTACCCTTTAGCTCAGTGCGTATCCAGTAAAGGGGGATTTACTATTCTTTGGAAGCAGAATAACTTTCGCTTCCCTCCAGGCCTGAGGGCACAGAGTTTCTAGTAGGCTTAAATTGAAGATATGGCAAATAGGAGTGGCAATATCGTCCGCTATGAACATCAGTATTTTTCCATCCAGGTTGTCAGACCCCGGTGGCTTGTCATTGTTGATAGACATCAATAATAGTTTCACCTCTTCTACACTCCCTTTAGGGAATTTCCATATATTTGATGCCATTCCATTTGTTCCGTTCCAGCCATTATTATGAGCTGTTCACTCAGCAGCCTCCTGTGGTTCCCATCACCAGCAGTTCTGTCTCATGGTAGGCTCTAGAACCTGTGTAGGGAGTTATGGAGTTTTTGAATGACTGAAGGAGAGGGATGTTTTTTTATTACTTTTTTTTGTGTAATACCTGTGGATTCATATTTTTTTCCCTTCTTTGTAATTGAAATTACATTTTTTGCATGTTTTTTACCAACCCCGTCCAGTTGGTGGCAGCAATACAATAATAGTTGTAAAAGACACAGAGAAGAAGAAGAGAAGCATACGTTTGGCCATTTCCGTCATTCCAGCCTGCGGTGTCACTCAACAAAAATTGTGGACTAAGCAGTTACTCCAAACATGTCATTCACAACCGTGTAGGGTAGGTGTAAACACCATGGCTTTGCACGTTCGAAGTATACGATAACGTACGCCTGGATAATGATAACTTTTAAACTGACAACATATGAATGTCACATGCACCGAACATAACGAGCGTGCAAGTGAAGTTATATTTAGGCTCAAGCTAATGCTAGCAGTAGCATGCTAGCATCTAGCAGACTATTATCCATAACAATGCAGGTACTGGTAGCTAGCTAAGCATATTCCATAACTTGCACGTTTTCTGTGCAATAAGATAGGTAACGAAAGCTTATTTACAACTGTTTATTTAGCTAGCTCTTTTAGCGGGCATACATTTACAGTGCAACACCAAAGTCGCTCAATGTTTTTGTTGTTGAGGAAACAGAAGGCAGTGGAGCAGCAGTAGTTGTTAGCTACCTAGCTACTTAATTACTCGTTAAGGTTAACAGCTACTACTAGCTAGGTAGCTAACACATCTACGCAGAAGATAACTTGATAGAAATGTCTTTCATTTGTCCGTCTGGATTGTGCTTGTAATTTATGCCTGGAAAACGATGTAGTCATAGTTATCTACAGTAGGTAACGTTAGCTAACGTTGACGCAAATGCTCAGGTCTGCAAACGTTAACTAGCTAACGTAGCCAACTCACGTCTCACAATGGCTAACTAGCTGTCCACTTGTGACATGCTATAATTGACTTACAAAGCTCCCTCACATACCGCTATCTCATGCAGTAGCTAAATCCGTATTAACAGTGTGAAAATGCGTTCTTGTTGCATGTGCCAATACTGACTACACAGGAAATCGTTGTTGTGCATGGGCCAGGTGAATAGTTGTGGCACTAATTTTAATTTCATGTGTTTTCCAGCTACTGAAAAGTCATATGTCTCATTTGAAGCATAGCCTTTGATATTTAGCTAGATATTGGTGCAGGAAGCTCTCTGATGTTCAGCCATGGATGAAGAAGACAACCAGGATGAGCTGATCAACCGGAATGCCTCACACAGAAAAGATAAAAGGACTGCAGTATGGGCAATCTCAGGTATGTAATCATATTTCTACAGTTTATGAATACCCTAAGGAGTTAATCTGGTTTGGAGTGTTTTTTTCAAACTCTTGTGCATTTACCCCCGTAGTTCGGTTTGTTTGGACTGGTGTGAATACTATCTGCACTCAGGAGCGCAGTAAACCACAAATAGTGGTTTGCTCAGAAAGGGTCTGATTCAATTCGTACTGTGGTGAGGTTTGCTGCAAAACACCGGAAAATAACCAGAATTGTGCAGTATTATTGATTATTTGACTACGAGCATTTGATGAAATGCATGCTGCATCATAACTTAATATCCTTTAAACTTTCTGATTCTAGCAGCACATTTCTGAGCCCATCGGATGCAGATTAGGGGAGACGGGGGCTATACCGGGGATACAGGCTACTGTATAGCCCTTTCACGTCACAGTTAGAGCGGCTATTGCGCTGTTTCCTCCCGCATGTTGTTGGAAGACCTAAGCTAAAGTCATATGAAGATTTGGACACAGTGACGCTTCATGATAATCATAGATTAATTTAACGTGATAATTTTTGTCCAATAAACAAATTACTTGCATGGACACATGGTTTTGTTTGTTTTTCATTTGACAATGTGGGACCAACAAAAAACTACGTAATAAATAATCAAATTCTGATTCGAACTACAGCTCAAAACTATGTTTGAAAGCGCCCTTAGTGAAATGGCCCTCATCACTACTAGTATTGAAAATAATTGGATGACTTACTCATCTACTTTTATTTGTCAACTTACAGATGAAGACAGCGATGAAGGTGGGGAGGAATCTGAGGGAGCTTCTGACAGTGGTGAGGAGGAGGAAGACCTCGATGGAGAGGAGGAGGAGGAAGAAGAGGAGGATGACAGTGATGGTGAGAAATATGGAAACGTAGGATTCTGTACTCATGGAAAATAATCAGTAATGGTCCATGGTACGCTTTTAGTATCCAAGGTATAGATCTACCACTTGAGTTTCATCATTTCTGATCATACGACATACTTGTTCCTCAGATGGAGAAGAGGACGACGTGGTAGAGGGTGCGGTGGGGGGAGCGTCTACTGACTTGGCAGGTCTGAGCTCAGACGAGGACACTGAGAAATGCCCCATCTGCCTAAACTCCTTCCACAGCCAGCCCGTGGCCACGCCAGAGAGCTGCGAACACTACTTCTGCCTCGACTGCATCCTGGAGTGGTCCAAGGTGGGTGGGTGACATTAGAGGGTGCAAAATGAGAGGTCAAGGGGTTAAAGCTTTTTATTCACTTATGTGTTAGTGCAGACACAAAATGTCAATATTGTCGGAAGAACTAGAAGTCGGAAGAACCCGTCAAATTCATGAGCGTCACTGGAACCTTGGTCCAAAGGCGCCACACCTCAGCTTTCACTTTCAGTCCTATAAACAAAGGTTTTGTTAAGACAGATAGTAATTATATGTTAAAGTGTGTCCAAATGTTGTGCCTCCAATCGTGGTTTGTTCTTCTCTCAGAATGCAAACTCCTGTCCTGTGGACAGAATAGTCTTCAATAACATCTACCTGAGAAAATGTTATGGAGGGAAAGTGCAGAAAATGGTGAGTTAAAAAATCGGACTTTCTCTTGGTGAATGTCTTCTAATTGCCTTCTTTGGTCTTGATTTAATGTTGTACATGGTGTTTCTGAATGTATTGTCGGAGGGGGGGGGGTGTTCTGAGAGGTAGAGAAGTAGCTACTACACATGGCATGTGTATTCCTCATGAAGGGTGTTTGATTTATTTTGTGGCAAAGACCATTATGGTTGAAACATTGTATATTCAAATATGGGTCATGCATGGGAACTCCAGACAGTCATTGCCAGACAGCCATTACAGACAGTCATTCTGGTCATTGCTCTATGTGCATGATGATTGAGTGCAGATCACAGTGCAGAAACCAGTGAAGGAGGGCCAGGAGGAGGTGATCGACCTGGAGCTGGAACAGACTAGCTGCGAGGTGTGTGGAGGGAGTGACCGTGAAGACCGCCTGCTGCTCTGTGACGGCTGTGATGCTGGGTGAGACAATTAACACACGCCACCTAGCGTTCTGGGATTGTTCCTGATTAATCATACAATCAGGAATAAATGTATCTATCTGATCATTCCAATGAACCCTTTGAATATTCCCTGGTTTTTATTTTCTGATCATATCCATGTTCTCATTCTTAACCTGGTAGGTACTTTGAAACACTTTATGAATGCGGGACTTGATCATATCCATGTTAATACCTACTTTCTACCACTCCATGTCTGTGCTCCATGGAAGGTACCACATGGAGTGCCTGACCCCCCCGCTGGATGCTGTCCCTGTGGAGGAATGGTTCTGCCCAGAGTGTCAAGCCAACAACCGCCGTTCAAGTAATCATACTCAGTACCGACTCATTACGTCTTCCTCTGAGGAATACGTTGACAATACTCTTTGTATAAAGCAATATAAAAAAGTCCTTTTACCAAGATCCCAGAGTTCATCAATGTTATTGCTCCTCAGGGGGTTCAGTGGAAGAGCAGAGCAACACGGAGAGGCTGAGCAGCGCCCGTCCCACAACCAGTCGCTCCCGGCTCCCTGCGGCAGGCCCCACCCGGGCCATTGCCCGCACCCAGCAGAGTGAGAGGGTCCGCGCCAGTGTCAACCACCACCGCATCACCCAGGCACGCATTGCACAGGTTTGGCATGAGGCGTGTTGCTTCCTATTGGCTTCTCTGTTCTGCCTCACTACACTCCGCTCCTCGCCACTAGTGTCAACAGCCCTTACTCTGTAGCATTGATATGGATTCTGTAATCAAAGATTATTTTGTGAGCAGCATGATAATGTACTTATGAAAAATGTTGTTACCCATGTTTTCTCTCCTGGGTTGAAACGTGTATGATGTTTTTTTATTTATTAATGATGACACTGTTATTTTGTCATGTTTGAATGCGCTACTTTGACCTGCAGCTCTAGAATAGAGAGCCAGAGGGTGGTGGTGATGCTGCAGGCTGAGTGATGCTGCAGCCTGCCTCATTAGACGGCTGTGAAGTTCATGTTAAGTAAAGCATGTCCAAATAGACAGCAGAGAATAGTAGAGTGATGCAGTGTACCTCTGGTCTCAGATCTCCCCCAGCTTTCTGATGCCACAGACCACCTGGCTGGATGAGACTATCAATGCAGTGGTGGCTGGACTCAACACAGCTGTGTACATACGGAACCTCACACCCCGCGTTCCATCCAGTCGACGACGCAGGACAGGTGAAAAAAATACACGCACGCACCCATGCACGCACGCACGCACGCAAGACCTACCTGGGTTTTTAAAAGAGATGCATTTGCCCACAGTAAAGCGCAGGAAAGGCCAGAGTAAGCGGTCTGCCACGGGTGGTAAGGGCAAAGCTGCAGGCACCGGGGTGAGGAGGAGGAAACGGCGAGTGAGAAGGACCAAGTCCAGAAGGAAACTGGTGAGACTTCAAATTTAACAATTATAACATGAAAAATATAGTGCCTATAACAAAATGACAGAATCAGTGCTCATGTTTAATCTGACTGTGTGTTCCTAGGTGGTGAAAAAGGAAGCTACGTCACGTGGTCGTATAGCCCGTAGCCTCGGGATAGGGAAGCCCAAACGGGGCTCGTCCCTTCCCTCTGTGTACCAACCTTCAGAAACCACTCTGGGCAGTATGAGGGCTGACATAGGAGCTGCTTCGCTCTCTGTCTATGGAGACCCCTACGATCTGGACCCCTTCACTAGCAGGTCTGTCTCAGGCACAACTCACAACTATAAGATAACAGTACTTTATTCATCTAGAGAATAGAGATCTCCATCTAAAGCTGACAACAATAATTTCAAACAAAACCATGAAGTGGAAAACTCATAGAAAATAACAGACAATTGTGGAATGGACCTCAACATGGTTCTGAATGTTGATTGGCTGTTGATCCCACCCCAGGGATGATGATGAGGAGGAGCAAGCCTCGGCCACGTCATCACTGCTGGAGGCCAAGAGGCGTGGCTTATCTCGCTCCGCACTCCTCTCACACCAGCCTGTGGCTCGACCAATCACTGCTGGCCTCTCTAGGTATCCCTTCTCATCTCCCAAATGTTATTTTGTTTTGTAGCTCACATCCTTCAATATGATACATGTCTGACCTGTGGTTGCCATGGGGTTGTAGGTGGGGCTCGAGCCTTCCCCAGTTGGAGGAGGTCGCAGAGGTGGCCCCAGTGCCTGACCTGCTGGGCAGCATCCTATCAGGGCAGAGCATGCTTCTGATGGACAGCTCAGACGTAGTCATTAACAGAGATGGATCCCTCAAGGCTATCAAACCAGGTGAGCAGGCTGCTAGGGTTTCTTACTTTCTTTAGTTCAATCTCTTGTCTTTTTTTTCTCAGTATTTTGCTGGTACTGTATCTATTACCTGACTATTTAATAATAATATAATAATATATGCCATTTAGCAGACGCTTTTATCCAAAGCGACTTACAGTCATGTGTGCATACATTCTACGTATGGGTGGTCCCGGGGATCGAACCCACTACCCTGGCGTTACAAGCGCCATGCTCTACCAACTGAGCTACAGAAGGACCACTCAATGTTTTATTGCTTGTTAACCATTGATTTTGAAGTCTGTTGGATTCTGTGTGTTACACAGCAACATCATGTTGAGTCAGTTATTGTGTTGTGTTTGTGTTATAGTGGGTTTGTCATCATCCATGCCCAGCAGCAGTAGGAGCAGCAGCTCTGGTGAATCAGTAATCCAGCTCCACTCAGAGATGTCCCCTACCACAGCAGCCAGCTCCCTTTGTCTCCCCATTAATGGAGACCTGGTAGCAGGACCCTGCCTGTCCCCTCTCACCCCTTCATCCCCCCACTCGGCCACTTATCCAACTCCCATCCTGAGTCACCCACACGTCCCTGCCCCCTGTAGACCTAGTCCTGGACACAGCCACTGGGAGGACACCGGTGTACTACCCCCCCATGGGACCCAGAGGGCTGCCACCTCCACTCCTACCCCAGACTCTCACTCCAGAGGTAGTAGGGAGAATGTGCCACCACAGCCCCAGGCTAAGAAGGCCGCTGCTAAACCAGTATGGGAAGCACCAGTATTGGTGACGAATGGCAATGCCAGCAGAGGGGGTAGTAGTGGTAGTAGTAGTAGCAGTGCTAATGGTAGTGGTAGTAATAGCTTGCCTGATGCCTGTGTGAACAGCCTGGGTGGGAACAGGGGCAGGCAGCAAAGTGTGGACCAGCAGCAGGGCAGGACAGAGGGACAGAGACCAGACAGAGCAGGCCCTTCCTCAGCCTTCTCCAGCTCCTTCTCCTCTTCGTTCTCCTCTTCTGATTCTCCATCTAACCCTGCCCGTACCTCTTCATCAGCATCATCCACGGTGTGCTTTCGGATCAACGCCAGCTCTGTCTGGCACGCCAGAAAGCTTAGCAACGCTTCTGCAATTGTTGCAGCTGGAAACTGTCTAGAACCAGCGTCTCCGGAGGAAGAGGAGGCAAAGAGGAAAAGAGAGGAGCGCAGGAAGAAACAGAATCTACTGACGTCCTCACACACACCGGTCAAAGAGGAGAAGGAAGAGGGGGATATATACGATCCCTTCCATCCAACTGGCTCAGACAGCGAAGCAGAGAGCCATGCTGGGGGGAAACCAACCATGGTGCACAAGGAAGGTCCCAGCCAGCAGGTGAAGGAAGGTCCCAGCCAGCAGGTGAAGGAAGGTCCCAGCCAGCAGGTGAAGGAAGGTCCCAGCCATCAGGTGAAGGAAGGTCCCAGCCATCAGGTGAAGGAAGGTCCCAGCCATCAGGTGAAGGAAGGTCCCAGCCATCAGGTGAAGGAAGGTCCCAGCCATCAGGTGAAGGAAGGTCCCAGCCATCAGGTGAAGGAAGGTCCCAGCCAGCAGGTGAAGGAAGGTCCCAGCCAGCAGGTGAAGGAAGGTCCCAGCCAGCAGGTGAAGGAAGGTCCCAGCCAGCAGGTGAAGGAAGGTCCCAGCCAGCAGGTGAAGGAAGGTCCCAGCCAGCAGGTGAAGGAAGGTCCCAGCCAGCAGGTGAAGGAAGGTGCCAGCCAGCAGGTGAAGGAAGGTGCCAGCCAGCAGGTGAAGGAAGGTGCCAGCCAGCAGGTGAAGGAAGGTGCCAGCCAGCAGGTGAAGGAAGGTGCCAGCCAGCAGGTGAAGGAAGGTGCCAGCCAGCAGGTGAAGGAAGGTGCCAGCCAGCAGGTGAAAGCCCTGTCACTGGAGAGGAATGCGGGCTCAGGAGAAGGTCTGGAGGTGAAGAGGGAGCCAGAGAACACTGCAAAGCCTAGTCACAGCCCTCACAACCCACCCAGGTCTGTGATGACTGGCACCAGCACACCTCTGTCCCAGAGCCAGGTCCATCTGAAGAGGGAGAGGAATGAGCCAGGCAGTGAGAAAGGGCAGCACAGCCAGACTGGCAACAGTAGAGAGACCCAGAACCAGCATACTACTCCTTCTTTATCCAGCTTAGCCTCCAGCCACCACAGAAACAGGATGGTGAAGACTGAGATAAAGTCAGAGCCCCAGGACAGCCCCCCCAGGTCCCCATCCAGGTCTAAATCATACTCCAGGCCCCCAGGCCAGGGGAGGAAAACGTCCAAAGGCAGGGGGTCTTCCATGGAGCGGCGGTCTGCCTCAAACAGTCCAGAGGCAGGCAGGAGGAGGGGAGACAAGGCCCCGGACCAGGCAAGGAGGAAGAGACGTTATGAGGGGGGTAGGAGAGGAGACAAGGGGCGAGAGAGTTCTAGGCGTTCGGGATCGAGGGAGAGGAGAAGGACTCGGTCCCGGTCAGACAGCTCTAATTCTGATATCTCTGAGAGGTCTCGCAGGAAGAAGAGACGGTCACGTTCTCCCTCCAAAGACAGGAGGCGCTCCAGGTACTAATGTCATTGTTTGATCATGTTAATTCTGTACACAGTGATTTGGTGGTGTTTAATTATATATTTATTCTCGTATATTTCCTATTATGATAACTATTTCAAATATTTTGATTAAGGTCATGGTCAGACTCCAGCAGTAGAGAGCGGTCCAAGAGGAAAAAGCAGAGGAGGGGGAGCAGGGAGAGGAACGAGGGCAGAGGGAGTGAAAGAGAGAAGGGTCGCCCGTCAAAGGACAAGAAGCGTGATTACTCGCAGTCTCGCTCGCGTTCCCGTTCCAGGTCCAGGGAGAGGAGGAAAGACCACTTTCGATCACAACCATCATCCTCCAGATCAAAGGACAGGGTTGAGGTGCGGTCGAAAGACCGGAAGAGGCCGAAGTCCAGGTCGCGATCCAGAGAGAGGAGGAAAGAAGAGGGGTCACAGAGACCACTAGGGTCTTCCTCAACCACCACCTTCAATAAGCTAGAAGAACAGAAAGAGAAGAAAAAGGTACAAGTTCTCCCCCGCGTCCCTCTGAAAGAGGAGAGCGAGACTAAAGAAGAGAGAAAAGAGCGAGAGATCAAACAGCAGATGCTTTCCTCAGGACTCAAATCTCTCTCTGTCCTCTCTGCCTCAGAGGTGAAAAAGGAGAGTGACAGCAATGACAGAACAGAGAGACTTGCCTCTCTCTCAACAAAACTACTCAATGAGTCTATGCTGCTAAAAGAGATTAAAAAAGAGAAACCTGCCTTTGATATGTTGGAAGAATCACTGGATAGTAAACCAATCAAAAAAGAGAAACCTGTGTCAACATTCAGCACAGTCAAGGACTTACAACAGCACAAGGAGATCGAAAAAGAACACCCTTCCGCCCTCATAAAGGAGGAGTGCGCAGTCTCCACATCAGACATAGCAGATCAAAAAGATCAGGCGTTAAAGGAAACCATCACAACTGAGCCCATCTGGCCTGAGCTGCCTCAACACCTAACCTCCAACATCCCTGTTCCCCCCACCCAAACTGGCCAATCCAGCCCAAGCTTCTCAACACTCAGCACACACCTGGTCCTTGCTCCTCCTCAGGCTGCTGAGAGTATAGCCAGCCAGCAGGGGACCCCATCCCTGATTCCTCCTGTACCAGAGGCCCTCACAGAGACTCCTCCACTAGTCCAACCCATCTCAGTGAACCCAGAGAAGCACGAGTTAGAGGAGCCTTCAGACGATGACATGGACGTGGACATGATGCTGGACAGCCTGGACTATGTGAAGACGGAGCCAGGAGGAGAGAGTGGCGAGGCTGGGGTCAAACAGGAGAAGGAAGGAGAGGGGGAGAAGGGGAAGACTGGGGGAGAACTGGTGCCAGTCACAGCAGGTACCAAGGTCAAACCCTCGGTGAAGAGGGTCACCTGGAACCTGCAGGAGCCAGAGGGGCCACAGCCAGAGAAGACTGGCACTAGTGAGTTTTTTTTATTGTACCCTTTTAAAACATTTAAGCATACCATAACCTAGATTGGCACAATTAGAGCCCTTACGTGTTAAATTACATCAATCAACAATTTGTAGTCAACTCTTTGACTCTGGTTCAGAAACAACCTCTAATTCACTTAACACAGAGAGGGTCATAGCTCTTGAATTAGGAACAGCTAATTAAGATGTGTTGTTTTTGCCTTCGTCTCAGAGCTGTCCCTCTACAAACTGAAGCTGAAACAGGAGGGAGCTCGCAGACCTGCCTCTTCCGCCCAGGCATCCAGTCAGGTACGGCTCATTACGTTGACCTTGCCTACTTACCTAGATAGCTGATTTGTTCTGTGTGGTGTGAGGTCAGTGCTTAGCTTCAGGCCTCTACCGCTGTATGCTGTCTTTCTTTCCTGCTAATGTGTAGTTATGATCAATCAGTAAACTGGCAGTTCATTAAGAAACGGCACCTAGTCACGGCATCATACTGGCGGCCGGTCATGTCAATATCAAGTAGATGTTCTGTTGATCTTTACAGATATCTGTGATTTAGTGCTCAAAACCTTCAGTACAAACTATTCCTGTAATAAACATGCACCTCTCCTAAAAGGCCACAAGGTGGTAGACTGTCCGTTTTGACTCGGAGTGCAGTTGTGGCGTGTCAGCAGATAGCCAGTGCAGATCAAATAGGGCCCAATAGAGATCATGTGACTGAAACTTGAACTGATAGAGGGTTTTATGGTGAAATGAAAGTAGAAACCTTGCAAGGGAAATCAAAACTGGAGCAAAGTTACGTCACAAAGGCTATGTGCTGATAATACCTTAACACAATAACATATTTTCTGATAGGGCATGTTGAGGCAAGAGATGGTTGAGATTTATGCCCTGGTTAGGTCATATTTCTGTTGTGAATATGAACATGACATTAAATTAGAATGTTATTGTGCTGTCATTTAGCAACACATCAACTTGTGTTGCTTAATTTATTTTTTATAATTCACCCTCAACATAAATACACAGTTTAAGTTAATGTTAAACTTGCCCACACATCTCAAATTGGGATTTGTCCAATAATCAAAAGGCTTACATGTGAAGATTGCCTCATCTAAATATTCCCACCTATAGGAGGCTCCCTTGGGGGCTACGTCACTCACTGACCCCAAGGTCCAGAGCACCAAGAGGGGCAGTGTGTCCATAACGCTCCCTAGTGCCATTTCCAGCTCCAGCAGCCTAACCAACGTAGCACTGTCTAAACCTGGGCAGGAGGAACCCAACGAAGACCTGGGAGAGGATGATGTTTCTAGGAACGATAAGGTGAGTCTGAGAGGAGGAAGGAAAATGATGGTCTTCAAAAGGATCAATGCACATTTGGGTGATATCAGTAGCAGCTGTCTAGGTCCCTTACTTTTTCAATCTTTACTAAAAACATTCCACTGGCTTTGAGTAAAGCCAGTGTGTCTATGTATGTGGATGACTCAACACTATACACGTCAGCTTCTACAGCGACTGAAATGACTGCAACACTTAAGAGCTGCAGTTAATTTCAGAATGGGTGGCAAGGAATAAGTTAAATATTTCAAAAAGGAAAAGCATTGTATTGGAACAAATCATTCACTAAACCCTAAACCTCAACTAAATTGTGTAATGAATAATGTGGAAATTGTGCAAGTTGAGGTGACTAAACTGCTGGAGTAACCCTCTATTGTAAACTGTCATGGCCCAAAAATATTGATACAACAGTAGCTAAGATGGGGAGAAGTCTGTCCAAAAGAAAACACTGTTCTGCCTTAACAGCACTATCAACAAGGCAGTTTCTATAGACTAGAGATTTAATCGGAATGGCTGATTTAATTAGGGCCGATTTCAAGTTTTCATAACAATCGGTAATCTGCATTCATGGCCGATTACATTGCACTCCATCCACGAGTAGACTGCATGGCAGGCTGACTACCTGTTATGCGAGTGCAGCAAGGAGCCACGGTAAGGTGCTAGTTAGCATTAAACGTATCTTAGAAAAAACAATCTTAACATAATCACTAGTTAACGACACATGGTTGATGATATTACTATATTATCTAGCTTGTCCTGCGTTGCATACAATCAATGCGGTGCCTGTTAATTTATCATTGAATCACAGCCTACTTCGCCAAACGGGTGATTTAACAAGCGCATTCACAAAAAGCACTGTCATTGCACCAATGTGTACCTAACCATAAACATTAACGGCGTTCTTAAAATCAATACACAAGTATATATTTTTTAAACCTGCATATTTAGTTAAAATAAATTAATGTTAGCAGGCAATATTAAACTAGGGAAATTGTGTCACTTCTCCTGCGTTCATTGCACACAGAGTCAGGGTTTATGCAATAGTTTGGGCTGCCTGGCTCGTTGCGAACTAATTTGCCAGAATTTAACGTTATTATGGCATAACATTGAAGGTTGTGCAATGTAACAGCAATATTTAGACTTATCGATGCCACCCGTTAGATATATCATTTTTCGAAATGATAGTTTCCGGATTTGACCATATTAATGACCTACGGCTCGTATTTCTGTGTGTTATTATATTATAATTAAGTCTATGATTTGATAGAGCGGTGGTAGGCAGCAGCAGGCTCGTAAGCAATCATTCAAACAGCACTTTACTGCGTTTGCCAGCAGCATTGCGCTGTTTATGACTTACATTTACATTTAAGTCATTTAGCAGACGCTCTTATCCAGAGCGACTTACAAATTGGACTTCAAGCCTATCAACTCCCGAGATTAGGCTGGCAATACTAAAGTACCTATTACATCCAATAGTCAAAGGTATATGAAATACAAATGGTATAGAGAGAAATAGTCCTTTTATAACTACAACCTAAAACTTCTTACCTGGGAATATTGAAGACTCATGTTAAAAGGAACCACCAGCTTTCATATGTTCTCATGTCCTGAGCAAGGAACATAAACATTAGCTTTTTTACATGGCACATATTGCATTTTTACTTCTCCAACACTTTGTTGTAATTGTCATTATTACAAATATATATATATATATATATATACACAAAAATCGGGCGATTAATCGGCACCGACTTTTTTTTTGTGGCCCTCCAATAATCGGTATCGGCGTTGAAACAACTTGAGTGTGCATAACTTTTTAACCCCCCCCCCAAAGTCAATACTTCTTTTGGCTGGGTTCTGCTGGTGTACAGCAATCTTTAAGTTATACCATATATTCTCAATTAGATTGAAGTCTGGGCTTTGACTATGCCATTCCAATATGTTTCCCCTTAAACCACTAAAGAGTTGCTTTAGCAGTATGCTTAGGGTCATTGTCCTGCTGGAAGGTGAACCTCCGTCCCAGTCTCAAATCTCTGGAAGACTGAAAAAGGTTTCCCTCAAGAATTACCCTGTCTTTAGCACCATCCATCATTCCTTCAATTCTGACCAGTTTCCCAGTCCCTGCCGATGAAAAACATTCCCACAGCATGATGCTGCCACCACCATGTTTCACTGTGGGGATGGTATTCTCTGGGTGATGAGAGGTGTTGGGTTTGCGCCAGACATATCATTTTCCTTGATGGCCAAAAAGCTACATTTTAGTCTAATTTGACCAGATTACCTTCTTCTATATGTTTGGAGTGTGTCCCACATGCCTTTTGGCGAACACCAAATGTGTTTGCCTATTCCCTAATCAATGGCTTTTTTTCTGGCCACTCTTCCGTAAAGCCCAGCTCTGTGAAGTGTGCGGCTTAAAGTGGTCCTATGGACAGATGCTCCACAGCTCCTTCAGGGTTATCTTTGGTCTCTTTGTTGTCTCTGATTAATGCCCTCCTTGCCTGGTCTGAGATTTGGTGGGCTGCCCTCTGACAGGTTTGTTGTGGTGCCATAGTCTTTCCATTTTTTTATAATGGATTTAATGGTGCTCTGTGGGATGATCAAAGGTTCAGATATTTTTTTTATAAAAACCTTGATCTGTACTTTGTCCCTGACCTGTTTGGAGATATCCTTGGTCTTCATTGCTTGGTGGTGCCCCTTGATGTGTTGCAGACTCTGGGGCCTTTCAGAACAGGTGTGTATATATATACTGAGATCATGTGACACTTAGATTGCACGCAGGTGGACTTTATTTAATTAATTATGTGACTTCTGAAGTAAATTGGTTGCACCCGATCTTATTTAGGGGCTTCATAGCAAAGGGGGTGAATACATACTGTATGCACACACTACTTTTACTTGTACTTGTTTTTGTAATTTGAACTATTTTGTATATGTCCATTACATGAAATCCAAATAAAAATACATTTAAATTACAGGTTGTAATGCAAAAAAATAGGAAAAACGCCAAGGGGGTGAATACTTTTGTAAAGCACTGTAGAGCCATGACTACACTATTCCACATCAAGAATAGGGGCCTGAGGGAACACACTTGATGTGTTGTGAAATCTGTTGTGAATGTATTGTAAGAATATAAGTGCCTTAATTTTGCTGGACCCCAGGAGGAGTATCTGCTGCATTGGCAACAGCCAATACTTGTTGCAAGTGAATTACCAGTCCCATGGTAATATGTAAATACATGGCTCTGGGCCCCTTTTATAGTTGTGTGTGTTGACCAATCCCTGGTTTCTGTCCACAGTACATAAAGAAGCTCCACATGCAGGAGAGAGCCATAGAGGAGGTGAAGCTGGCTATAAAGCCGTTCTACCAGAAGAGAGACATCACTAAGGACGAATACAAGGATATCGTACGCAAGGCTGTCCAGAAGGTACACCTGATCATTGGCTAAAAATGTGTCATGTGGTTTGCAATTATAAATTAAAATGAGTTTTTATGGAAACTGGAGAACCTGCACATAATAATGTAACCAAATATGTTAATCATGGGAATTAATCTTTGAATGAAGTGTCTTTCATTGGTTGATGGTAGGCAGGGGTGGGCAACTGGCGGCCATGCAGCCCCCTTTTTGAAGGCCTCTCGGACCAATTGGTTGTGCATAAGAGTTTTTCCTCTTATGTCAGTCACTGATGGTTAGTCAATTAGCTCATGTTAGCTAACATTTTTTAGATTACAAAGTTAGTTTACTGGCCAGCTATCTAAACTTGTTATCATGGTCAAATTACCAGCCGAGGGGCCTTGTGATTTTGTTAGTCACTTTCACTTAGATATCATATTCAAAACTGCAAACATTGCTCTCCACCCTATGGCAAAATGTGTAGAATTGCAGGAAATTAACTCTAAAATGTAAAATGTTTCTCTGCTGTCAAGATGGGGGCTACTAAAATGTCAAATGTTTTGCTCGCAATGCGAGGGGGGGGCTATGAATGTGGGTACTGATGTGGGTAAATAGACACGCGAGCATCCTCAGCCCTTCATGAGTTCAGATTGTGGCCCCCACCCCCATAAAAGTTGCCCATACCTGATATAAGGGCTTGCCCCGACATGTGCAATATGAGAGTTTAGATTTACAAGAATCTACTGAGTCTTACTCTAATTCTTGCAGAAAGACAAGCCATTGTGTTTCACTGTGGATTTAAATAAAGTAATTTGACTGTGCTTGTACATTGCTTCACTAACATGCATGTGATTTTGTTTTCCATTGCATTTCCAGGTCTGCCATAGTAAGAGCGGGGCGATCAACCCAGTAAAAGTGGCCAACCTGGTCAAAGCCTACGTGGATAAATACAAACACTCCAGGAAACACAGGAAAGTAGAGGATGGAGGGAAGACACAGGAGGCAGAAATGGATAGAACAAATGACCCAGAGACTCCATGAGGACCCCGCATTCATCCACACGCCCTGGAGACTCAGCTATTTTCACACTAATTTGATTATTTCTGTTATCAAATTGTCACAGGTTGTTAGGGGACTCAAGGACTTTGAGAAATACTGCCTCCAGATTGGCTATTTTATTCATTGTTTTTGGGGATTATAAAGTTGTTACATTATGTTCATAGTAATTCACCATCTCACAAAATAATGGAAGAGCCTTTTCGTTGAAAGATGTGGAAATAACTTAGTGGACCCAATGTGGTCTTGCACTTTGATTACCACTGACTGACAAGCATTTGTTTTTGAATTGGATTTGTTTCAAGATTCACACAAGGCCAGACCATCTCCATGCACTTTGTTTTCATGGTCTAGCATGGTCTACTCTTGGAGAGGTTCCCACAGAGATTCTGTCTTAAACGGACAGCTCTGTCAAATAGCCTTTCCACCAAGAGAGGTTGAGGAATAATGTGAATGAGCTTTTTCTACAGGCAAAATGTCTGACAAGAAGCAGTGCTGACTTTTATTTTTTAAATGGTGTCTTTTGTATGGGAGAGGGTTGTTTATCTGTGGCATGAGTCCTAATTCTGTGGTGTCAACGTTTAATGCTGTCATTGACATATTAGAAGAAGAAAATAATGCCACAGTGCAGAAAAATACATGTATGCAAATTTGTAGAGTAGGAAAGTTATTTCTGATTTTAGATTTGGTGTAAATCTAGATTTTGGATTCACTATGTATGCCCTTCCAGTTCAGTTAGCTTCCTACTGAGTATTCACAAATGTATACTGTGAATGGTTCTGGATGAAGTTTGTTGTTTTTGTGAATGTCTCTGTGCTATGGGATGGGGGTCCGATGGAGTGCTTGTTGGCAAACGGTACAGTTAGGCTCTTAAGTTGACCAGTTTCTCACAGCAGGAAAATAGTCTTGTAGCAACAGGAAATTTGAATTATAATTAAATACCATTTTTGTAGGGGTTGATACATTTTTAGTTGGGGCAAATCAAGCCTGAAATTTTAAAGTGGAAATATCAAACTTTAGAAGCATTTTTAAACCACGAATACTCTGCATGTTTGCATTTCCTGCTGTGCCTTGAAATGTCCTGCAACAACAGGGTGATCAAGTTAAGATCCTACATCTGTATGTGACTACACATAGTGGCTGTCTTGAGTGGTGTTCAGATTGAGTCAACGCTCCTCTGGTGTCTCTTGGCAGAATACCTGAGATAACACAACTCAGACTTCCCATAAAACATGGTTGTTGATGAAGTTTCTGTTATGTGTGCATTTTCTCAAATTCAGACTAGGCCCAAAGTGTCTACTGGTTTGAATTCTAATTTTACTTCAGCTATTGACTAAGACATAGGAAACTAGGTGAGACTTTAATTAATCAATTGACAAGTAATTTGCCAAGGAGGAATGAAAACTTGCAGCCCTGGGGGACAGGAGTTTAATACGTTTTGAAGCTGAGTGAATTCTGCACCTTCACCATTCTTTTCTGTTATTTCCGAGTCAAGTGGCTAGTCCTGTTGTGTATTGGTATCCTAAGCTATAGCATAAGACAAAGCAGACAATGCCTGTCTTGCAGCTTAATGTTGTTTGCAGTTATTCACACTTGTTTATGAACTCAACTAGTTGCTCACATTTCCTTTGAAAGATTGTCTGATTCAAAAAGAAAATGTTCCAATTTGAATAACATTTGCAAAAACAAACTGATTTTGTTTCGTTACTTACAAATATCATTATACTAGTCGTGGGGAGTGTGTGCATGGTTAAATAGCTAACAGTCCGTAGTCAGGGCCAGGATGTTTTTGATGACAACATGACCTGACTATAAAAAACACGAACGAAGGCCCAATGTTTTTCCTAGTCAGGTGGCGTGGGTGGGAGAAACTGGCCCTTGTCATACTGTATGCAATTCATGTCATCCTTAACACTGTTTCTCATTGGAGGAGGTGGTTGGCTTCCTTCCTGCTAATGAATACTGCTGTCCACTGTGCCTCAAAACAGTTGGCCATCTCAATTTATTTTCAGATTCCTCTTAATCTATTCTAAAATGTTCTATGTAGAAAAATGCTTGACACTGTCACCCGATCTTTTCCTTCTTTGTAATTGACGCGTCCATACTGTGTGTGTTCAGTAGAACGGGGGGGTGGACCTGTCTCTTTGGCTAAGCTTGTCTTGTCCTGCACCTTGGACTTTACGATAAAAATGTCAAATCAATCCTGGAATATTATCCTCTTGGCACTTCTGTAAACCTGAAAGGACTGGATAAGTATATCAGAGGGCAACATGGAGCTATTATTGAATTGTGTATGCTGTACCTATCTGATCCTTTCAGATGTACTTGAAGTGTCCAGGGGTTGATTGGATTTGAGCATGTACTGTACATTTTTTCTCCCCTTATTTACTTGACACTTAGGACAAGTGCTTCAAAAGGGGAACACAAAATTACAACTAAGTGAAATAAAAGTAAGATTTGTCCCAATTTACATTTTGCTCTGATCATGTTTTACTAACATGCTACATTTAAGGGATAACTTTTGTGACCGTATGGGCAACATTTTGGAAAGGAACCCACAATTATAATACCATAATATTTTACGGGAGGGTATTAGACATTTTTTTTTACAATTTCCTCTCAAACTGTGATGAAATGATGAGAGGGGTATTTCACCAGGATTGGGGTTATATTCATTCCAGTTCAATTCCTGTCAACTTTTAAAGCAGCCATGACATTTCTCCATAGGAATGCATTTCAATGCCTGAATTGGCTAGAATGAAGGTGGAAACCCCAAACCTGCCTGATTTCTACTATTCTGATGTAGGTTTCTCTGAGCAATGGTTTGTTGCTCTATACTGAGCCAGTGGAGAGGTTTTTTCTTTCCGTCCCTGGCAGGTCTGTATTATCCTTACTGCTGCCTTGACTATAGCTCACTGGGCCTGGGCCAGACTTCTCAAGGTCTCACTGGGCCTGGGCCAGACTCCTCAAGGTCTCACTGGGCCTGGGACAGACTACTCGAGGTCTCACTGGGCCTGGGCCAGACTCCTCAAGGTCTCACTGGGCCTGGGACAGACTCAAGGTCTCACTGGGCCTGGGCCAGACTCCTCAAGGTCTCACTGGGCCTGGGACAGACTACTCGAGGTCTCACTGGGCCTGGGACAGACTACTCGAGGTCTCACTGGGCCTGGGCCAGACTACTCGAGGTCTCACTGGGCCTGGGCCAGACTCCTCAAGGTCTCACTGGGCCTGGGACAGACTACTCGAGGTCTCACTGGGCCTGGGCCAGACTACTGGATGTGTCACTGGGCCTGGGCCAGACTACTGGACCTCTCACTGGGCCAGACTACTGGACGTCTCACTGGGCCAGACGACTGGAGGTCCCATTGGGCCTGGGCCAGACTACTGGAGGTCCCATTGGGCCTGGGCCAGACTACTGGAGGCCCACTCAAATGTTTGTACATATTTTTCTGGGACAATGTAATTAATAATAAAAAATACAATTATCTCGAAAGTTATTTCTTATTTCATTTATCAAAAGAAGACCTATTATAATATAAGTGGCCCTCTGTAGCTCAATTGGTAAAGCATGGTGCTTGCAATGCCAAGATAGTGAGTTAGATTCCTAGGACCCCCCCATACGTAAAAACACGTATACACTCATGACTAAGTTGGTTGGATAAAAGTGTCTGCTAAATGGCATATACTTTATTATAATTTCCAGGGTATTATTTTGGTGCCTCAACGTTTTTATCTAAAGTAAATATAGAATATCTTTAAATGCTCGCTTCTCAGTGTTCATACAAGGTTACAACAAACTAAACCCTACCAAAACAAGTGTCTGTCCAAACAGCCTTCACTTACCCTAGAATGTGTTATTTAAGTTAAACATGATCACTTACCTAGCTACTGTGCTATGACAAGACAGCATTACTTCATAAAAAGTGCAGTAGACTAAAACAGGCCAGTGACTGACTTGTGACCAGTACTAGCAGTGGAAATCTCTGCCTGCAAAGTGATGGCATTCCTAGATGAAACCAGTGTTCAATACAGTTGGTCCATTTTCAGCATATTCAGTCAATATTCAGTCAAGGAAATCAGTCAATTGAAATAAATAAATTAGGCCCTGTATGGATTTCACATGACTGGGCAGGGGTGTAGCTACTGGGGAGCAAGGCCCAGCCAATCAGAATGAGTTTTTCCCCACAGAAGCACTTTATTACAGACAGAAATACTCCTCAGCACCCCGCCTCTCCCTTTAGACGATCCCGCAGGTGAAGAAGCCAGATGTGGAGGTCCTGGGCTGGTGTGGTTACACATGGTCTGCGGTTGTGAGGCTGGTTGGACGCACTGCCAAATTCTCTAAAACAAGATTGGAGGCAGATTATGGTATAGAAATTAACATTGCATTCTCTGGCAACAGCTCTGGTGGACATTCCTGCAGTCAGCATGCCAATTGCGTGTTCCCTCAAAACTTGAGACGTCTGTGGCATTGTGTTGTGTGACAAAACTGCACATTTTAAAGTTTTTCATTGTCCCCATCACAAGGTTCACTTGTGTAATGATCATACTGTTTAATAAGATTCTTGATATGCCATAACTGTCAGGTGGATCGATTATATTGGCAAAGGAGAAATGCTCACTAACAGGGATGTAACTAAATTTGTGCACAAAATATGAGAGAAATATGTTTTTTGTGCGTATGGAACATTTCTGAGATTTTTTATTTCAGCTCATGAAACATGGGACCAAGACTATACAGTGAGGGAAAAAAATATTTGATCCCCTGCTAATTTTGTACATTTGCCCACTGACAAAGAAATGTTCAGTCTATAATTTTAATGGTAGGTTTATTTGAACAGTGAGAGACAGAATAACGCATGTCACAAATGTTAGAAATTGATTTGCATTTTAATGAGGGAAATAAGTATTTGACCCCCTCTCAATCAGAAAGATTTCTGTCTCCCAGGTGTCTTTTATACAGGTAACGAGCTGAGATTAGGAGCACGCTCTTAAAGGGAGTGCTCCTAATCTCAGTTTGTTACCTGTATAATAGACACCTGTCCACAGAAGCAATCAATCAATCAGATTCCAAACTCTCCACCATGACCAAGACCAAAGAGCTCTCCAAGGATGTCAGGGACAAGATTGTAGACCTACACAAGGCTGGAATGGGCTACAAGACCATCGCCAAGCAGCTTGGTGAGAAGGTGACAACAGTTGGTGCGATTATTCGCAAATGGAAGAAACACAAAATAACTGTCAATCTCCCTCGGCCTGGGGCTCCATGCAAGATCTCACCTCGTGGAGTTGCAATGATCATGAGAACGGTGAGGAATCAGCCCAGAACTACACGGGCAGCTGGGACCATAGTCACCAAGAAAACAATTGGTAACACACTACGCCGTGAAGGACTGAAATCCTGCAGCGCCCTCAAGGTCCCCCTGCTCAAGAAAGCACATATACATGCCCGTCTGAAGTTTGCCAATGAACATCTGAATGATTCAGAGAAAAACTGGGTGAAAGTGTTGTGGTCAGATGATACCAAAATGGAGCTCTTTGGCATCAACTCAACTCGCCGTGTTTGGAGGAGGAGGAATGCTGCATATGACCCCAAGAACACCATCCCCACCGCCACACATGGAGGTGGAAACCTTATGCTTTGGGGGTAGTTTTTCTGCTAAGGGGACAGGACAACTTCACCGCATCAAAGGGACGATGGACGGGGCCATGTACCGTCAAATCTTGGGTGAGAACCTCCTTCCCTCAGCCAGGGCATTGGAAATGGGTCGTGGATGGGTATTCCAGCATGACAATGACCCAAAACACACAACCAAGGCAACAAAGGAGTGGCTCAAGAAGAAGCACATTAAGGTCCTGGAGAGGCCTAGCCAGTCTCCAGACCTTAATCCCATAGAAAATCTGTGGAGGGAGCTGAAGGTTCGAGCTGCCAAACGTCAGCCTCGAAACCTTAACGACTTGGAGAAGATCTGCAAAGAGGAGTGTGACAAAATCCCTCCTGAGATGTGTGCAAACCTGGTGGCCAACTACAAGAAACGTCTGACCTCTGTGATTGCCAACAAGGGTTTTGCTACCAAGTACTAAGTCATGTTTTGCAGAGGGGTCAAATACTTATTTCCCTCATTAAAATGCAAATCAATTTCTAACATTTTTGACATGCGTTTTTCTGTATTTTGTTGTTGTTATTCTGTCTCTCACTGTTCAAATAAACCTACCATTAAAATTATAGACTGATCATTTCTTTGTCAGTGGGCAAACGTACAAAATCAGCAGGTGATCAAATACTTTTCCCCCTCACTGTACATTCATATTGTAACGATCCTGGGTTTATAAGCGCGGATTCAGTGTATAATATACAATGGGGGTTGGCAACTATGTGTGGCCTCCAGCCAATTTGTTTCTGAGTTTGTAGCTAGTTGGCGAGCCAGAACATAATGAACCTATTAGCAAATAGCCTACTAGCTGTCCAATTCATAGCCCTAAACTACATATTTAACACATGCAGTTAGTGGGTTAATGTATTACATGAATGGTGACCACAGCCCTGTCGAAAATAAATTTAAATCGTTTAATATGTGATTCTTTCCACTCTGCTTCATGTATTCAATATATTCAATTTAAAATGTAGTTCCTAGTGCGGCTTTAATTCCGGCTATTATGACACATCTGGCAGTTCCTTATCTGTCTGTACCTAGACACTAGTTAGGGGGCACGATGACGTACAGTACTAAAGTAAGCATTAAACATCCATAAATAACTGTTGTAGAGATTGCATTGAGACAGAAGCATTTGTCATGTCGTGTAAATGTAAATGTAAAACAACGTTGGGGTTCCCGAGTGGCGCAGCAGTTTAAGGCACTGCCTCTCAGTGCTAGAGGGAGGCATTACTACAGATCCTGGTTTGATTCCATGCTGTATCACAACTGGCTATGATTGGGAAGCATAGAGTGGCCTACCAGCGCAGTCCGGGTTAGGGTTTGGCAGGGGTAGGCCGTCATGGTAAATAAGAATTTGTTCTTAACTGACTTGCCGAGTTAAATAAAGGTAAAATGAAACAAGGGATGGACCAGGTTGACCTAATAAAGAGTTTATTGGTCCTATTTTGCATACTATACAATGTGCTGTTCAATGACAATAAAATAGTTGTTTGCTCAGTTTCAATACAATAAAATACACTTTTTCAAGACAAAATAATAATAGAGAACACAGACTGAAGGATTGAGCGACCAAGACAGGTTTAAAGTGTGACCCATAGGGACAGAAGTTGGGAATTCTTCAGTAGAAGAGAACAGACCACTAAATGAGACACTCAATACAGACAGGCTGAGACGGTGATTTGATTTTCACTTATAAAATACCTATCCCACAAACAATTGTAAAACAGTAATAAAACAGTTACAATGCCATATTCTCTGTTAACCTAACAAGAGAAGGATGGCCTCGCCTAGTGCATTACACACTGATAGCAATATGATACATAGATTCATCAGCAGAATAATGTAACACTATCAACATTTGTCTGACTTTTAAAGAGGGTTAAACCAAGGCCTTATACCTTTAAAAGGGTTAATAAATGATGTTATGATAAACTGTAAGGTCTCCTCTTCAGGAGAACTCTGTATGTCTGTTAAAACCTGTTTTGAGTGTTGTGAGCTTCAGACACTATCAGAAGGCGTCTACATTCAGACTCCTCCTGTCTGGATCCCATCGTGGTTATCTGGTTTTCTGAGAACACAAGGCTGCCACAGACCTGATGAAACCAGCCCCCTGTCAGAAGATGCTTGCACTCGTTCACCTTGTCATGACCTATACTTGTGATGAAAGGTCAAGTTTCGGTCAAACTCACTTCTGAGTTTTTACTTGCTGATAAGATGGTTCCTGCTGTCAGGGGGAGGTTAGATTTCTTAAAATGTTGTTGTTAAGGAAAGTTATGTCAGGGGGATTGGGGAGGCTATATGAGTTACAGGATGTCTTAGACATTTTGCAGAACTTGGGTGAGAAACTATCATATACTGTTATACTGTAGTCCGTACCAACTTCTGCCTACAAATTGTATTACGAAAGGAGTATTTTTTAAATACTTAAACAAAGAGTCTGTTTTTCCGTTCCATTACTAATGTATGTTTGATAATTATATAGACCTGATCAATTGTTGAAGAAATTGACACTTTCAAATATCTACACATTTGAATTGTACATTATATTGTACATATCAGATCAGATAGTTTACTTTTTGTAAAAATGTTTTTCCTGAGGGAATATTAAATTAGTGATATAGCTAATCAGTAGAGTAATGGACCAGTTAAATAAACAAGACCTAGCTGAGGTCTATTAGATACCATTCCTGGTCTAGAAGTACAGTAAAGTAACACAACCAGTGTTAGGGACACAACCATAGGACCAATTTGGGATAGACCCAAAGTGCGTGATTGGGACAGACCCAGAGGTCTATTTAGTACTAGTCCTAGATAGGCTGGGTGGGGATGTGGTACCAATCTTAGATAGGTGCTAAGTGGCTGGGTGGGGATGTGGTACGATTGGTGGTCTAGAAGTATTGCCCCATGGTGTGCTCTGGGCCGTCGGGCCAGGTGGCACTGATAAGCTCCATCAGGCTGTTGTGGTGGGAGATCTGCAGGCTGATGTTGTCGTTCTGGAGGGAAGATGCCCCCTCCCCCTGGGCCATCTCGTGGAAGTGACGACAGATCAAGGGAACCACCTGGGAAGCGAAGGGGAAATGGAGAGAAGGTGGGACAAGAGGAAAATAGAGGAGAGTGGAGGGGTAGGGAGATGAAAATAGAGGAGAGTGGAGGGGTAGGGAGAGGAAAATAGAGTAGAGTGGTAGGGAGAGGAAAATAGAGTAGAGTGGAGGGGTAGGGAGAGGAAAATAGAGGAGAGTGGAGGGGTAGGGAGAGGAAAATAGAGGAGAGTGGAGGGGTAGGGAGAGGAAAATATTTAGAGAGAAGAGATTAATTAAAAAAAATACATATGCAGTAATTGCATTAGATTACACCCAATACATATTAGTTCATAACCAATTTGTTTTACGTTACTCTAAGCTGGCTGTTGCCTTGATGGTTAAAGCTCATGAGAGAGAGATTTTTACCTTGACAATGATGAGTTTCTTCTCCAGGGGTTTTCCGTCTGGGAACTTCTCGCCAAAGCACATGTGGATGGTATAGTCAGGAGAGCCTCCTCTGTTCTCCTTAAATGCTATCAGCTCTAAATGGGTTCATGGATGTCAAAACATTGACATTAGACAAGTGGACAGAGGTTAGCATTATACTGATTTGTGTCTGTCTCTGAGAGGTGTGTGTGTGTGTGTGTGTGTGTGTGTGTGTGTGTGCTGATTCTTCATAGCTGTCTACATGGTCTTTGTGTAATCCGGTGAGCCAAACTTACCAGTCATGTACTTGTCGAAGCTCAACAGTTGTACCATTTCATTTTGGGGCATCTTCCTGGGTTCAGGGTGTGCCTCTCTGGGGTCACTAGTACTAGAGAACACATGGCATTTGTCCTGCCGGTAACCATAGATACCCGTGTTTCGTACCTCCAGGAGAAGACCCCTTTGGACACTCCCTAGGATGCAGTTGGTGTATTCAATCTGGTGGAAATGAAGGAAGAGGAAGAAAGAGGTACAGAGAAGTTAGTCTGGGATTTAAAAAATAGTTTTTGCTTGTCATGTTGCTAAGACTTGTTGTTAGTGTTTCATAATGCTATGTGCATTGCTAGTGAATGAGCAGTCAGTTTCACGTGTATACAACAAAGACACACATTGGAAAACCACAGGTATGTACACAGAACGCCAGATAGTAGTGCAGGTGAATAGTAGCAGCACCCTTACCTGTTTGTGGTCTAGCAAGCCGTCAGTGCTGGGGAAGCAGAGGGTCTGGGCGTTGGGCTCAGGGACATCACACTGGTAGTGGAGCTGAACCATGGGGCCTGACACCTGGATCTTCAGCATCTCTCTCCTCCTGTAGGAGATGGTGATCTCCAGGTCACAGAGAGACGGCTGGGCAGCAGGCAGGTTGAGCAGGGCATCCTGGTTCACTGTGGGGAGATGGGAGAGGTCATCAAACAGGTCACATTTTACTACATGACTGAAATGCACTTTATTTTACGGTACAGAAATGACTAGACCTACATGGTAAAACGGTATTTACACAATAACAACAACAACTTGTATGTATGTATTTGTCCTTTTTTATTGACTTGTATACCGTGGACGTATGGCTGCTGTACTGGTACTGGGACTGGTGGTGGTGAGTGGTTCTGGAAGACTGGCTGGGGCTCTGTTAGAGGCTGGAAGGGGTAGCAGTCTTCTGGTACCACTGGATGGTGTGTGTGTATATAGGTCTCTGCCCACTGCTCTGTGGAGAAGAACAAAAGGGAGATTTGAGAAAACTGGCATTTTTCATTAGAAAGCTTTCAAGAAAAAAATATCATTTTTGTGTGTGAGTAATAAACAACCCATTGTAAGGGGTTGACTTTCTACATGTGGGAGGTGTGTTGTACCAGTATGTTGGTTCAGGTCTATGGTGTTCACAAGCTTGACTAGATTATCATGCTGTTTGGAGAAAAAATACATTCACAGATTTGATCATTTGTCCTCATAAAATACTAAACAAGTGAGAATAGAACAGAATACATATAATAGTGCTTTCTAGGAGTGCAGAATTGGACAACCAGCTCCTAGTTCAATATAGATGTAATATTACTGTACCTCCATGCCTGGGGGGGTGTAGCCTGTAGAGGTGAGAGAGCTGTGGATGTCAATGTCATAGTCCTCCACAGCAATTTCCTCTATGTGTGGGCTCCCATAGTTAGCTGTAACAAGAAGACATAATCAAAGTAAAGTTGAGGCAAGAGGAGACTTGCATTGGTTACCTGAGCTAGGCTTAGGCTTTAGCTCAGTGGGCTAACACAGTCTTGTGACACTTTAGACACATTACAAAAGCCTTATTGGTCATACACGCATTGTTGATAATCAGGTAGACTTTATGGGGATCGTCTGAGTCCTTGGAGTGGTCTTCCACCATCATGAAACGCTTGGTCAGGTTGTTCAGTACACAGCGGAAGTTAGTCTTCCACTTTGCCTTGTCATTGGGATGCGTGTTGATTTTACCACTGACCACTGCCCATGCCTGTAACCACCAAAGAATTTGGAAGTTTAATTTCTGAAATATCCTGTAGCTAGGAGGCAAAATAATGCCATGCCAACTGACCAAACCTGTCAACATAACAATGATGAAAGGCGAATTGAAGTATCATAACAAGTTAATAATATAATTGTATAACATTAAAATACCGTGACTCAAGATTTGCAGTTTGCAATAAAACCATAGCCCCTATTTCCTTGAATCTCTTCAATGCACTACCTTCCACGATGTAAGCCTATTCCTTACCCTGAATATTTTACTGTCGTCCTCGCAGCAGTCCTTCCTAGAGATGTGTTTCCACGGGACTCTGAACTTGTTGTTGTCCACAAAACACAACCCGGCGTATTGCCCGGTCCACACCTGTTCTATCAGCCAGTCCGCAAACTGAGGTTTGGGGTTGCGACTGGAACATACAGAGAGGAAGCAGATACATACTTCAGAAAAGAGAGACAGTGGCTGAAACATTGGTGAGCGAATTGTCAATGGAAGAGCACTTGTTAATTGCACAGAGAGGGTGAAAGGAGAGAGGGAGAGAGACTGTATCATTCCACTATACGTTCAACAATCAATTCAATCGTTAGGGTATCAAGGTTTTTACAGTAGAATCACACTACAATCACTGGTAAGCATAGCCGAGCTCATTGGAATATCCATTCCTAACTCTATTTTACGGTAACCGTTATCAGTAACTATAACTAGCCTTCTAGTCTGCATATTGCGAGAACATATCTGTTTACCTCACGTGCAAATATAAAAATATTACCTTTGCATCTTTAATGCTGAGCCACGTACTTCTGTCATACAATGGAAGTGTACTACTACGCGTTCTTCTAATTGTTTCCAGGTACATTGGCACAATATTTTTATAGGCGTCGTGATGTCAGATAGAGGGAGTTCCCCTGGACAGAGAGGAGGAGGAGGAGGAGATTCATTTAATATGGTATTTCCGATGGTACTTTAATATTAAAATACATGTATGTGTATCCAACTCATTGGTTTGGTATAATAGTGGGTGTTACGCGATGACAAACGCCAGTCTGAAAGTGAAAGTTAGTCTGCGAAATAATCATGTCACCAACTGATGATGAAACAAACAAAGTAGGCCATTTTTTTCTCACACTGAAGTTAGCAATCAAACTGTGTCAGGGTAAGACATAATAAGATGTGTGACAAACATGTATTAAATCAATCTGACTCTTATACAGAGAGATCAGCAGAGATTCCTATTTTGACAACAGGCTGAAAGCGTGCAGATAGAACGCCTCACTGAAGTTGAAATGTCATCCACCTTGTTCTGGAGTTTTGTTTTGGATATCTATACCTAGATATGAATTGATTTGGGACTGGGTTTGGGAAAGCATGTCGGTTAATTATAATGTATCAAAATAATCAGTAAGATTACATTGCGGGGGAATGAATGACCCATCATTTACTCACTTCTATACACCTGTAGCATTCCATTTAGCTGGTTTCTTTAGAATTTAACTCAGATTTGTGTCTTATGTAAATGAATATCCATGAGTGGAAATTCCTCTATGGAAAACTAGCCAGACTACTTTGTTGCTTTGTTAGCATTGTAACCAGTGTCAACTGTAGTCACTATTCTATTGGTCCTTTCATTGCATTGATATTGCACAATACATCCATAAACCAGGGAACTTCAGGGGATTACAGGCATGGCCTACAAGACAAATCCCTGTATCAGTGATCTACAGTGCATTTGGAAAATATTAAGACCCCTTTGCTTTGTCCACATTTTTTACATTACAGCCTTATTCTAAAATGGATTAAATTACTTTTCCCCTCATAACTCTACACACATACCCCATAACGACAAAGCAAAAATAGCTTTTTAAAGACATTTTTGAAAAAGTATTCAAAATAAAAAACAAATACATGATTTACATAAGTATTCAGACCCTTTGCCATGAGACTCGAAATTGAGCTCAGGTGCATCCTGTTTCCATTGATCATCCTTGAGATGTTTCTACAACTTGATTAGAGTCCACTTATGGTAAAATGAATTGGTTGAACATAATATGAACATAATATGGAAACAGACTATAGTTTTGGCAAGTCGGTGAGGACATCTACCGCTCAGGAAGGAGATGCGTTCCTTCTCCTAGAGATGAACGTACTTTGGTGCGAATCGTGCAAAACAATCCCAGAACAACAGCAAAGGACCATGTGAAGATGATGGAGGAAACAGGCACAAAAGTATCTATATCCACAGTAAAACAAGTCCTATATCGACATAACCTGAAAGGCCGCTCAGCAAGGAAGAAGCCACTGCTCCAAAACCACCATAAAAAAGCCAGACTACGGTTTGCAACTACACATGGGGACAAAGATCGTACTTTTTGGAGAAATGTTCTCTGGTCTGATGAAAAAAAAATAGAACTGTTTGGCCTTAATGACCATTGTTATGTTTGGAGGAAAAAGGGGGAGGCTTGCAAGCTGAAGAACACCATCCCAACTGTGAAGCACGGGGGTGGCAGCATCATGTTGTGGGGGTGCTTTGCTTCAGGAGGGACTGGTGCACTTCACAAAATAGATGGCTTCATGAGGAAAAAAAAATATGTGGATATATTGAAGCAACATCTTAAGACATCAGTCAGGAAGTTAAAGCTTGGTCGCAAATGGGTCTTCCAAGCCCAAGCATACTTCCAAAGTTGTGGCAAAATGGCTTAAGGACAACAAAGTCAAGGTATTGGACCTCATCCCATAGAGAATTTGTGGGCAGAACTGAAAAAGCGTGTGTGAGCAAGGAGGCCTACAAACCTGACTCAGTAACACCAGCTCTGTCAGGAGGAATGTGTCATGCCATGACCTTAGAGAGCCTTTTTATTTTTCTATTTGGTTAGGTCAGGATGTGATTTGGGTAGGCATTCTAGTTTGTCTATTTCCCATTCAGAGGCAGCTGTCTATCGTTGTCTCTGATTGGGAATCATACTTAGGCAGCCCTTTTTCCCACCTTCAGTTTTGGGATCTTGTTTGTGTAGTTGCTTTTTGCACTGCATATAGCTTTACGTTTGTTTTGCATTTTGTTGTTTTTTGGTGTCATTTAAAATAATTGTACACTGCTTAAAAAAATAAAGGGAACACTTAAACAACACAATGTAACTCCAAGTCAATCACACTTCTGTGAAATCAAACTGTCCACTTAGGAAGCAACACTGATTGACAATACATTTTACATGCTGTTGTGCAAATGGAATAGACAACAGGTGGCAACAGGCAATTAACAAGACACCCCCAATAAAGGAGTGGTTCTGCAGGTGGTGCCCACAGACCACTTCTCAGTTCCTATGCTTCCTGGCTGATGTTTTGGTCACTTTTGAATGCTGGCGGTGCTTTCACTCTCGTGGTAGCATGAGACGGACCCACACAAGTGGCTCAGGTAGTGCAGCTCATCCGGGATGGAACATCAATGCGAGCTGTGGCAAGAAGGTTTGCTGTGTCTGTAAGCGTAGTGTCCAGAGCATGGAGGCGCTACCAGGAGACAGGCCAGTACATCAGGAGACGTGGAGAAGGCCGTAGGAGGGCAACAACCCAGCAGCAGGACCGCTACCTCCGCCTTTGTGCAAGGAGGAGCAGGAGGAGCACTGCCAGAGCCCTGCAAAATGACCTCCAGCAGGCCACAAATGTGCATGTGTCTGCTCAAACGGTCAGAAACAGAAACAGACTCCATGAGGGTGGTATGATTGCCCGACGTCCACAGGTGGGGGTTGAGCTTACAGCCCAACACCGTGCAGGACATTTGGCATTTGCCAGAGAACACCAAGATTGGCAAATTTGCCACTGGTGTCCTGTGCTCTTCACAGATGAAAGCAGGTTCACACTGAGCACATGTGACAGAGTCTGGAGACGCCGTGGAGAACATTCTGCTGCCTGCAACATCCTCCAGCATGACCGGTTTGGCGGTGGGTCAGTCATGGTGTGGAGTGGCATTTCTTTGGGGGGCCGCACAGCCCTCCATGTGCTCGCCAGAGGTAGCCTGACTGCCATTAGGTACCGAGATGAGATCCTCAGACCCCCTGTGAGACCATATGCTGGTGCGGTTGGCCCTGGGTTCCTCCTAATGCAAGACAATGCTAGACCTCATGTGGCTGGAGTGTGTCAGCAGTTTCTGCAAGAGGAAGGCATTGATGCTATGGACTGGCCCGCCCGTTCCCCAGACCTAAATCCAATTGAGCACATCTGGGACATCATGTCTCGCTCCATCCACCAATGCCACGTTGCACCACAGACTGTCCAGGAGTTGGCGGATGCTTTAGTCCAGGTCTGGGAGGAGATCCCTCAGGAGACCATCCGCCACCTCATCAGGGGCAGGCGTTGTAGGGAGGTCATACAGGCACGTGGAGGCCACACACACTACTGAGCCTTATTTTGACTTGTTTTAAGGACATTACATCAAAGTTGGATCAGCCTGTAGTGTGGTTTTCCACTTTAATTTTGAGTGTGACTCCAAATCCAGACCTCCATGGGTTGATAAATTTGATTTCCATTGATAATTTGTGTGATTTTGTTGTCAGCACATTCAACTATGTAAAGAAAAAAAGTATTTAATAAGAATATTTCATTAATTCAGATCTAGGATGTGTTATTTTAGTGTTCCCTTTATTTTTTTGAGCAGTGTATAATGTACGCCTACCACGCTGCACCTTGATCTCCTTCTAACAACGGACGTAACAGAATCGGCCAAAATTCACCCAACTGATTGTGGGAAGCTTGTGTTTGGCTACCCGAAACGTTTGACTCAAGTTAAACAATTTAAAGGCAATGTTACCAAGTACTAATTGAGTGTATGTAAACTTCTGACCCACTGGGAATGTGATGAAAGAAATAAAAGTTTAAATCAGTCTCTTTACTATTATTCTGACATTTCACATGCTTAAACACATTCTAAATGTCCTAAAACAGGGATTCTTTACTAGGATTAAATGTCAGAAATTGTGAAAAATTGAGTTTAAATGTAATTGGCTGTAAACTTGTAAACTTCCGACTTCAACTGTATGTTAACGTGATATTTCAGTTTTTTGTTTGTCATACATTTGTGTGTAGATTGATGAGGGGGAAAAATACCATTTCTATATATATATATATTTTTACTTTTACCCCCCAATTTTGTTGTATCCAATTGGTAGTTACAGTCTTGTCTCACTGCTGCAACTCCCTGTACAGACTCAGGAGAGGCGAAGGTTGAGAGCCGTGCATCCTCCGAAACACGACCCAACCAAGCCGCACTGCTTCTTGACACAATACCCACTTAACCCGAAAGCCAGCCACACCAATGTCAGCGTGCACTGCGCCCGGCCTGCCACAGGAGTCGCTAGTGCGCGATGGAACTAGGTCATCCCTGACGGCCAAACCCTCCCCTAACCCGGACAATGCTGGGCCAATTGTACGGCGCCCCATGGGTCTCCCGGTCGCGACCGGCTGCGACAGAGCCTGGACTCGAACCCAGAATCTCTAGTGGCGAAAAAATACAATTGAATACATTTTAGAATAAGACTGATAATATAACAACATGTGGAAAAGTCAAGGGGTCTGAATACTTTCCGAATGCACATTGTTGTAGTGACTTTAAATAATAAAAAAATATATATCAAAGGTGATACAATGCAGTTATATTTGGTTATAAGAAGTATGTGCATGAAAATAACAGTAAATTCCACTGCAGTCCTTTGAATTTATTTCAAGCATTGTCAAATATATTAATTCCTTTTACAAGCCACCCTCCTGCTTCAGGAATGTGGCCACTTGAATGGATAGTAGTAGTGGATTGGGTTGCAGTCTGAGAGCAATCCTTCATTTAGGGTTTGTTTGCTAACCATTTTTTTATTTTAATTTAACCTTTACTTAACTAGGCAAGTCAGTTAAGAACAATTCTTATTTACAATAACAGCCTAGGAACAGTGGGTTAACTGTTTTGTTCCGGGGCAGAACAACATATTTTTACCTTATCAGCTCAAGGATTCGATCTTGCAACATTTCAGTTACTAGTCCAACACTAACCACTAGGCTACCTGCCGCCCATAACAGCTGCTGAGAGTGACGTGTTATTGGTTGTGAGAATCCAGGGTGGCTCACCACAGATAGTCACTTATGAAACTTCACTGTAAATACAAGATTAGGTTTTGTTCCTACTAAAATAACAACACATCTCTAGATAGACTGATGCTATCTATATATGCCCATTCATACATTCTCACCAGGCATCTGCAGATCTCCTGTTACATGTGTCCAATTCTGTAACTAAACAGTGCCTTTGATTCCAGCTACCATGCAGCCAGTCAGACAGACATAATACTCTGTATTTTTGATGGTCATTAATTTATCCAAGAGTTACTGAATGTTTTCACCTTCAGTTTGCTGCACTGTTCACCTTGGTTTGAAAGTAAGCTATAGACAACAGTTATTTTCCTGTGCATTTCCTGTACATTGAATAGGAGCAGGTCAAGCTGAACATCACTGTCCTGACGTGAGGTATAAGAAATGGGACTGAGAGTTTCAAAGTGAAAAATCTGCAGGTGTGTTGTTATATAATGTACTTATGGTGAGACATGGTAAAAAATAAGTCAGACAGTGAGGAGAGTGAGAGGGAGTGGGGATGCCCTCTTCTTGATGAGAGAACCTTTAATGTTGTCTCTCAGCTGGGCCTAGAATAACACTTCCTCTTTCCAGCCCTCCTCTTTCAATACAACCACACTGACATGCAACAGGGGGAAACACCAGGATATACAATGCATTCTGAAAGTATTCAGACCACTTGACTTTTTCCACATTATGTTACTTTACCATATTATAAAATTGATTAAATCGTTTTTTCCCCCTCAATCTACACATAATACCCCACAATGACAAAGCAAAAACAGCTTTTTAGGATTTTTCTACAATGTATATATATAAAAATATGATCACATTTACATAATTATTCAGACCCTTTACTCAGTACTTTGTTGAAGTTCCTTAGACAGCGATTACAGCCTAGACTCCTCCTGGGTATGACACTACAAACTCAGCTCTTCTCTGCAGATCCTCTCAAGCTCTGTCAGGCTGGATGGGGACCGTTGCTGCACAGCTATTTTTAGATGTCTCCAGATGTTTGATTGGGTTCAAATCCAGGCTCTGGCTGGGCCACTCAAGGACATTCAGAGACTTGTCCCGAAGCCACTACTGTGTTGTCTTGGCTGTGTGCTTATGGTTGTTGTCCTGTTGGAAGGTGAACATCCGTCCCAGTCTGAGGTCCTGAGTGACTTGAAGCAGGTTTTCATCAAGGATCTCTCTGTATTTTGCTCTGTTCATCTTTCCCTCGATCCTGACTCGTCTCATAGTTCCTGCCTCTGAAAAACATCCCCACAGCATGATGCTGCCACGACCGCAATTCACCATAGGGATGGTTCCAGGTTTTCTTCAGACGTGACGCTTGGCATTCAGGCCAAATAGTTCAATTTTGGTTTCATCAGACCAGAGCATCGTGTTTCTCATGGTCTGAGAGTCCTCCAAGCAGACAGACATGTGCCTTTTACTGAGGAATGGCTTCCATCTGGCCACTCTACCATAAAAGGCCTGATTGGTGGAGTGCTACAGAGATGGTTGTCCTTCTGGAAGGATCTCCCATCTCCACAGAGGAACTCTAGAGCTCTGTCAGAGTGACCATCGTGTTCTTGGTCACCTCCCTGACCAAGGCCCTTCTCCCCCGATTGCTCAGTTTGGCTGAGCGGCCAGCTCTAGCAAGAGTCTTGGTGATTCCAAACGTCTTCCATTTAAGAATGATGGAGGCCACTGTGTTCTTGGAGACCTTCAATGCTGCAGACATCTTTTGGTACCCTTCCCCAGATCTGTGCCTCAACATAATCCTGCTCTACAGACAATTCCTTCGACTTCATGACTTGGTTTTTGCTCTGACATGTACTGTCAACTGTGGGACCTTATATAGACAGGTGTGTGCCTTTCCAAATCATGTCCAATCAATTGAATTTACCACAGGTGGACTCCAATCAAATTCTTGAAACATCTCAAGGATGATCAATTGAAACATGATGCACCTGAGCTCAACTTTGAGTCTCATAGCAAAAGAGTCTGAATACTTATGTAAAATAAGATATTTCTGTTTTTATTTGTAATAAATTAGCAAAACATTCAAAAATGTGTTGTCGCTTCGTCATTGTAGGGTATTGTGTGAAGCTTGATGAGGATTTTTTTTTAGTTAATCAATTTTAGAATAAGGCTGTAACGTACCAAAATGTAGCATCAGGGAAGGGTTCTGAAAACTTTCTGAATGCACTGTATAATCATATTTCCTCCTTTTTCTAGATTCATCTGACCTCTCACCCACAGGTCATGAGTAGGAAGCGTTGGTACCACACAAGTGTGAAAAACCGAAAGTCATATCACTGTCTATTACTATTTTAGTCTCTATCAATACAAGCACTACGGCAGTCTAGTACTCTCTCATCGCAAGGGAGCCTCTGTTTTGCATATTCTGACCTATTCTAATTCCACCATCACCTTAAAGCTATTTTCACTGCCTCAGTGAGCCTTACCAAGTCATCACACTCTGGTTTACCTGTGTTTTGTTAAAACTAAATTCAGTCTTAAACCTACATTATTGTCGGGAGTTTACATCCACTTAGGTTGTTGTCATTAAAACTTGTTTTTCTTTTTCAACCACTCCACAAATGTCTTGTTAACAAACTATAGTTTTGGCAAGTCGGTGAGGACATCTACTTTGTGCATGACATAAGTCATTTTTCCAACAATTGTTTACAGGCAGATTATTTCACTTATAATTCACTGTATCACAATTCCAGCAAAGGACATTGTGAAGATGCTGGAGGAAACAGGTACAAAAGTATCTATATCCACAGTAAAACAAGTCCTATATCGACATAACCTGAAAGGCCGCTCAGCAAGGAAGAAGCCACTGCTCCAAAACCGCCATAAAAAAGCCAGACTACTGTTTGCAACTGCAAATGGGACATAGATTGTACTTTTTGTAGAAATGTCCTCTGGTCTGTTGAAACAAAAATAGAACTGTTTGGCCATAATGACCATTGCTATGTTTGGAGGAAAAAGGGGGAGGCTTGCAAGCTGAAGAACAGCTTCCCAACTGTGAAGCACAGGGGTGGCAGCATCATGTTGTGGGGGTGTGTGTTTTGCTGCAGGAGGGACTGGTGCACTTCACAAAATAGATGGCATCACGAGGAAAGAAATTTATGTGGATATATTGAAAAAACATCTCAAGACATCAGTCAGCAAGTTTAAGCTTGGTCGCAAATGGGTCTTCCATATGGACAATGACCCTAAGCATACTTCCAAAGTTGTGTCAAAATGGCCTCAGGACAACAAAGTCAAGGTATTGGAGTGGCCGTCACAAAGCCCTGACTTCAATCCTATAGAACATTTGTGGGTAGAACTGAAAAAGCATGTGTGAGTAAGGAGGCCTACAAACCTGACTCACTTACACCAGCTCTGTCAGGAGGAATGGGCCAAAATTCACCCAACTGATTGTGGGAAGCTTGTGGAAGGCTACCCGAAATGTTTGACCCAAGTTAAACATTTTAAAGGCAATGCTACCAAGTACTAAGATAGTTTATGTAAACTTCTGACCCACTGGGAATGTGATGAAAGAAATAAAAGCTGAAATAAATCATTCTCTCTACTATTATTCTGACATTTCACATTCTTAAAATAAAGTGGTGATCCTAACTGACCTAAGACAGGGCATTTTTACTAGGATTAAATGTCAGGAATTGTGAAAAACGGAGTTTAAATGTATTTGGCTAAGGTTTATGTAAATGTCTGACTTCAACTGTGTACAGTATGCTCCACCATGCCAGTCTCAGGAATGGGGAAGCAATACTCACTCTAGCTGAACACTTCCCTCTTCCTGCTCATTGGAAATGTTGTTTTGCCCTGGTCCGTGATGTGTCTCTTTGTAGGAGCAGGCCCTTGTGGCTCTGTGGTCGTGTGAAGGCCTCTGGATTGACACTGGGGAAGGATGTAGCTCCCTCATCCAGACGGCATAGTGCAGTTTTCACATCCCTATTCACACACACACACGCACGCTCACACGCACCCACATGCATGCACGCACGCACACACACGCACAAACCCACACGGATGTCAAGGGGCTATAATGAAGGGGACCTGTTTCTGTGTTACACAGGCCTTTGGTGGAGAATGGACTAGAGTGGATAGAGGTTTACTCAAGTGTGTGTTAGGTTTAAAGGATTATTTCAGAAATGTTTAGGAAAATCTCTTAGTTGAAATTGTCTTCTCGCTTTAGCTTGTGATTAGCATTTGTCATACCAGGAAGTCAGTCTATTTCCACAAAGAAATGTATGAAAAATGCATGAATACCAGTAAGACAGTTTGGGCACTGGATTGGGGCCACTCTTTCAGTTTACCAGTTCCAGTATATCTAATTTATTCAGCATTTTGCAGCACTGAGAGGAGTATTGTTGAGCAGACAATTAAGAGAGAAAGTCTGTACCCCCAAGGCTCCTGTATTATAGGGAGCTTTGAGGGGGAAATCCACACTGCATCTCCTGGGAGACTGAGAACTTCAGAAACCACCACTTCTCTCTATTTTTCTCTCTCTGTTTCCCTATTTACCCTTCTGCCATTCTATATATCTGTATACCTTTCTCTCTGTCTATGTCGGTCTATCTGTGTCTCTGATTCTCTGTCCCTCTCACTCTCCCTGTCTTCCTCTTCTATCTAAATCGACTGGTAAGAATCAGAATCTACTGTAACTCTGTAAAGTACCCCAGAGTATAGACTGAGTAAAGACCTACTTTATACGTATAGGCTGTTTTCATTACTATGAGCACTGAAGATCATGAGGATCATAAACAGATGTACTGTACAGACCCACACTGTTTGGAGGTGGGTTTTGCATCACCAGTTGAAACTAGTTTCACCACCAGGTACAGGTTTGACCAGTTCTGACCTGCATATCATAATAGACCAACACAACTAATTGTCGGTTGTAGTTTCTGATATTGTTTTTGATATAGGCCTACTGCACATTGGGAAACAACTATGAAGCACAGCTGATGTAAACACCTCATCCATATTCCCTATCATCACTTAATACATCGATCCCATACTAGCCTATTGTGTTCTTGTGGGTGCATTATTTTAACTCAGAGACATATAATAATCAAAGCGTAACAGGCTATACAAGTGGCCTATACAAGTACGTTTTTTTTTGACAAACCATAGCCCCAATCTTGAACGTTATCCGCTGCTGCTCTCTACTGGCCGAGTCTTGGGAAAGATAATAGGATTGTACAGCGTGATTATTTATTTTCACCGCCAGAGGTCACTACGTGTTCATTTTGATTCATTCCCGAAAGCAACTTGACAAGATATTCGACGAGATGTCTCGTTGAAAGTACTTTGAGATAACAGCACATGACACAGAGAAACGGAGAGGGCTATAGATTTAAATGTTAGACTATTTGTTGAAAAAAGCTCACTGAATAAACTTGTTTTGTAAGAGCGGGAAATTTTTCTAGTTATCTGAGCGCTAAAGTACAAAATGTTGAACATATGAAAGAATGAGAAATAATTCTGTATATTGTCCTATTTAAACATTTTATGGAGGATTAGTGTTGTGCAGCCGTTTGACCATAAATAACATAAGGACTGTTACTGGAACGTGCTGTCCAATCGAATGTGGTGCTGAAAAAGACAATCCATCAACCACGTTGAAATTCGCCTAAAACGAAAACACAAACTTCAGTGTGGTACCTGAAGTTGTATATTTATTAATACTTCAATGTGCGTAATAACTGAATAATTAAATAGGCTTATTTAGGCTATACCATATTATCCTAAACACCCAAATCCATGTATGGAATACACTTTTTACGCATGACATTTGGAGCTTGCATTTAAGAGTTGGAATGGCACAGAATCCAACAGAAAATCAGCTGTCAATATATCCAAGCAGTAGATGCTTGTATATCTACGCAGACAATGTGCACCTATAGAGCACTCGTTTTGGGGGGTCATTACGCACGGCAGCGATATGCCATTTGCAGACATACCCACACGTCATAAACATTATGTTTACCTTAAATTAATCGTGTTTCTATGCTACTTCTATAATGGCCAATTATTCTATACAGAGACACGCTTGCCATTTATTTTCCTCTCTAAGGCTGTAACCTGGATACCGGAGAGAGCGTCTTTGGTATTTGGGATTTTAAAGAGTGAGAGGAGAGGGGTGGAGTGGGGGACGACTGATAATTTGAAGACTTGCCAGGGGTATATTGTCAAATTCAAAAGGCATTTCAAAGAACCAAACCATTCCCCTTTCTTCATTCTCTCCTTTTTTCTAATTATTTCTCTCTATTTCTTTATTTTCTCCGGGTTGCAGTCCGTTTGAATCCACCAATGGGCTTTCAAGTTGGAGACATTGGAATGTAAATGAGCCCAGCGCGTGCTCCTGGCGCAGTGAAAGCTCTGGATTGTTTACTGAGCTCCCGGAGCCACGCGCCTGGCTCGCGGAGTCGGCTAGCAGATGAATCACACAGCAGCGGGCGGGGCCTCGCGGGGAAGCGTGCGTCTCCAACGGGTGGGGTGTGTTGGGCGCGTGTTGAAAAAGAGGAGTGCTGCCAAAGTTTGGGTCAGATCGGCTCTTGAAGTAAGCAAGCGCAGTCAAGAAAGACTTGGACACCAAATAGTCACAGCGCGCTCCAGCTATAGCCACACGGCTCCCACGCGAAGGACACGAGAGCAGTGCTCTGTAAACCTCTGTCTATTTAAAAAAAAAAATCTTCTTCCACGGAGTGTCTTTCTGTGAGGCTGCGCTGTTGCAACCCACATCTGTCAGTAGCCCTGTCTCACCACCAACCAACATGGAGACTACCACCATCACCACCACGCAAATGGCGCAGAACGCATACACATTTGGACTGATGGAGAGGCGCACCACCATTACCTTGCACGCCCCAGCCCAGGAGTGCGCTCTCCCCAATGACACCATTGCAGCCGGTTACCAAAGCAAGACCACGGTGCTGAAAAGACAGCGCTCCAGCTCTCCGGAACTCCTGCGTTGCAAGCGGCGGCTCAGCTTTAACGGACTCGGCTACTCCATCCCCCAGCAGCTGCCCGTAGCCGTGGCCCGGCGGAACGAGCGCGAGAGGAACCGGGTCAAACAAGTCAACATGGGCTTCCAGACGCTGCGTCAGCACGTGCCCAACGGGGCAGCCAACAAGAAGATGAGCAAAGTGGAGACACTGCGGTCCGCGGTGGAATATATCCGAGCCCTGCAGCAGCTACTAGACGAGCATGATGCAGTGTCTGCCGCCTTCCAGTGCGGGGTGCCTTCCCCTACCATCTCCAACAGCTACTCGGCCGAGCCGGAATCACCCCACTCCACCTGTTCCTCCGATGAGGGGAGCTATGAGCCCCTGAGCTCCGAGGAGCAGGAGCTGCTGGACTTTACCACCTGGTTCGACAGATACTGAGACACACCCAGGTCGCCTAATTGTCGTTACCACCCAACAGCACCCGTGTATAAACAGGAGCGTATTCAATCAAAAGGGACGCAAAGTTGAAAAGAATGACACGTTATTTGATTCACTCTGCAGGCGAGACACCCGTGGACACACTCTTGGCACCGACTTTCTCTCTCTCTCCCATCGCCAGGCAGCGTCTGCAGGTACACGGCAATGAGAGGGGAAAGTAACTCAGAGTTACGGTTGCTATGCTACAAGAGACAACAGAGTCGAACTGCGCTTGGGTTCCCTTCGGAATAACAGGGTAGAGAGACTGTTCGCGCACTCTTGGACAAAGCGTCGAAGGACGAAAGACTGCACTTCGGTGACGCGTGGAATTACGTCTCTATCGATGACTTTGAATACGAGCAATTAGTGAATGAAACAGCAGCTGTGCAGACTGCACTGTATTTCAGCGGAAGTGCATGGTTGTGGCTCCCAAGTACTTTGCTGTCATTGGCAGTTTCACATGAGAGCAAACCGGACTATTTTAACTGCCTGCATCTGCTGGGAAGATTGTATAGAAGATGTACTTTGGTGCCCATTGTCTGAAATTGAAATTCTTATTTGTTCAATAGCCTATAAATACTTATTTTTGTTAATTGAGATAAACTAAACAAAGTTCTGCAATAATGAAGACTGCCACTTTGCTGACCGTGAGTGCGCATGAGATAGCCATGACTGGACCAGTGGACAGTTAAATTGGCAAGTATGTCTGTGTCAAGCCATTGGTCAGCAATAGACCTCTACAGCTTCCAGTGAAAGATTGAAGGGTTTTATGTGGGATGGAGACCTTTATCAATGTATGCACTTGCTCTCCGTTTCTCGTAGACTCATATGACTCAGATTTTAACAGATATATTTTGTGTAAACATTTTTTTATGAATAAACATAACTATATTTATATAACATTGTGGGGTGTTGTTGCATTATTGTGTGGACACGGTTATTTTTAATCAGCTTTCTCAAATAGTAGGTAGCTTAGGCCTGATAGACATGCTCACAAATAATAGGCTACCTGATTTGATTATTATGTAGGCACACCTGACATATAGGCTATTTCAAATCAAATCGTATTTGTCACATGCTTCGTAAACAACAGGTTTAGACTAACAGTGAAATTCTTACTTACGACCCTTTTCCAACAATGCAGAGTGAAAGTTAAAGATTAAAAAATATTAAAATGAAAATAGAAAGTGACATGAGGAATAAGTACACAATGAATAAGGAATAACACTAATGAGTAAAACACAACATGGCTAGGCCTATATACAGGGAGTACCAGTACCAAGTCGATGTGCATGGAGTGTGGCACAAGGTAATTGAGGTAGCTATGTACATATAGGTAGCGGCAAAATGACTAGTATATATAATAGACTCAAATATATCAAATACAGATATATCTGAGGTTCTGCACTGAGCAAACAGACACTTATTCTGTGGTTCTATTCAAAGGGTTAGTCTGACCTTTTACAGAGTTGTTTTTGCACACAAGGGAAAACTGCGCAGCTGTGTGAGTGCTCAATAACCATTTAAAGACGTGCATATATACCTTGCGCTTTGTCTGCATAGAGAACAGGGAGATTAATATTACGTTTCATGCACTGCAATGTTTCTTTTTCATGCTCTCTCTCTTTGCCCAACCCAGAGGGCCTGGAGCAGATCGGGTGGGAGAGTGGGAGAGAGAGAGAGGGGGGGGGTATATAGCCTACTATTCACTTTCCTCAAAGGGGTAGGCCTATAATCACTTTGAAATATGGCTCAGGGAACGTCAGGAAGACAATGCAGCGGGTCAAACATTCTTATTGGACGATTGAGATCAATCAAAAAAAGAAACTGGGGTTGTAGACTACTTGTATATTTGACTGTGTTTTTCAGGGCACATAGAACCCAATCAAAACTGCAATCTCCCGAGAAATGGGGAGCACACCCCATTGTGCACAACATTGAGTGGCTTTTGCGCCTCATTATCCTTACACTCTTAGAAAAAAATGGTTATGTTATGTAAGTCGCTCTGGATAAGAGCGTCTGCTAAATGACTTAAATGTAAATGTAAATGTTATTTGAGGCACTATATAGAACCTTTTGGTTCTTTGGACGAGATTAAAGAACCTTTTACTAAAAAAGGTTATATATACAAATTAAGCTATATAGCCTACCCAGTGAAACCAAAGAACCTTGAGGTTTCTATCACTAGGCTACCCCAGAGTGTAGCCTAATGGGGATTTTTTTTTTAAATCAACAGCGAACAAAAGCGAACCCAGTCACATCAAACTGTGAAATGACAGCTAACATTCCTTTTTAATTTGTTATAGCTGCTTTCCGTTGTCATTGATATCTATTGTTAAAATGGCTCTCCTTTCCAAGACCCTAACTTTCTTATGGTTTTCTTATTGAAATAAGGTCATGCCAATTATCCTAATTTTATTAGCCAATCTGCAGCCTTTTCCCCTTACTTATGGTAATACCGACCAGGCAGGCCCCCAGGCAGGCCCTCAGGCAGTCTGTAGTTTCAATTTTTCTCTCCTGTTTATTCTACTTTCTCAGAAAAATTGCTTTTCTTTCTGATGTTTTATTGTGCGTGCAGCTAAATGTAAGTGACAAAATCCTGATGTCTTGTTGTTTGGAGCTAAATAGTGTCTGTTGTAAATATGTACCATTTGTATTAAACCTTCTAGCTAGCTTGCGTACTCCCGCTAGCATTAGCATTATCATTATCATCTGTAATGCATTACAATTTAGCATGCGTATTTACAATTAGCATTTGTTAGCATTTGTCTGTGGTGCTAGGCTATTTTCAGTTATAGATCGCTCATTCTTATTAGGTTTTATAATGTGTAGATATTTCTTATTTATTTTTTTGACCTCTTTTTCTCCCCAATTGGTAGTTACAGTCTTGTCTCATCGCTGCAACTCCCGTACGGACTCAGGAGAGGCGAAGGTCAAGAGTCATGTGTCCTCTGAAACACAACCCAACCAAGCCGCACTGCTTCTTGACAAACGCTTAACCAATGTGTCGGAAGAAACACCGTACACCTGGCGACATGTCAGAGTGCATGCGCGCGGCCCGCGACAGGAGTCGCTAGAGCGCAATTGGACAAGGACATCCGTGCCAGCCCTCCCCTAACCCTCCCCTAACCCGGATGACGCTGGGCCAATTGTGCGCCACTCGGGAGGCCCTGTAGATATTTCTACGTTGCTCTACTGTTTCTTTGGGGTGGGTATCATTTGTGGAACGTTCCAACAGGAATCTGTTCCAAAAACTTTGTAACGTACAAGGTTGCCAACAAACAACACATAAAAAGTAGCATGGTCAATTCCCCTAGCAAACTAGCTGCCAAATAGGCATCAACTCACCATGTAGCTTATTCTTAATGTTTGTCCATAGGCTACCAGAGTGAGGAGAGACATTTTTCAGAATAAACTTGTTGAGTGAAAAACGTAATGAAATAGCCCACTCCCTACGAGGTATCTAATTCTGCTGCTATACAACTTTGTATGCGTTGTTTGTTGGCAACCTTGTTATTTACAATGTTTTTGGAACAGATTCCTGTCGGAATGTTCCACAAATTATACCCACCTGTTTCTTTTTGCATCTAGCATGTGTTTGGGTCCACATAGCCTGTTTAGTTTGTTGACACGCAAATAGGCATATTTCTCCCATACTATGCTATAGCCTAAGTTCTCATCTTCTTTACATAATCACAATTAGTATTAGAAAGAGTGGTGTTGTGTGTGTGGATGCTCATTCAACTCTTGAACTGGAACTACTGCTTCCTGTGTTCTGAATGGACACCCTGTGGTGGTTCTACCCGGCCTAAAATCCAGCACCTACGTTTTTTTATCCCTTTTTATTGGTCCATCGAATTCAGAAACATCCCATATTCTTCATCCATATTAGGCTAATGATGCTGCTGTATGATTTCGCCTGGTCCAAAAAATTCCAATCTGACGTCAGACAGGTTAGCTTTCATTAAGGGGAAGATCGAATTCATATTTTGCAACATTGTTTCTGAGGTCTGAGTGGCAAACAGCAAGGTGTATACAAACATGTGCTGTTGGAATCTAAACCCTACCTACAGTTGAAGTCAGAAGTTTACATAGACCGTAGCCAAATACATGAAACTCAGTCTTTCACAATTCCTGACATTTAATCCTAGTAAAAATGCCCCGTTTTAGGTCAGTTAGGATTACCACTTTATTTTAAGAATGTGAAATGTCAGAATAATAGTAGAGAGAATAATTTATTTCAGCTTTTATTTCTTTCATCACATTCCCAGTGGGTCAGAAGTTTACATACACTCAATTAGTATTTGGTAGCATTGCCGTTAAATTGTTTAACTTGGGTCAAACGTTCTGGGTAGCCTTCCACAAGCTTCCCAGAATCATTTGGGTGAATTTTGGCCCATTCCACCTGACATAGCTAGTGTAAGTGAGTCAGGTTTGTAGGCCTCCTTGCTCGCACACACTTTTTCAGTTCTGCCCACAAAATGTCTATGGGATTGAGGTCAGGGCTTTGTGATGGCCACTCCAATACCTACATTGTTGTACTTAAGCCATTTTGCCACAACTTTGGAAGTATGCTTGGGGTCATTATCCATTTGGAAGACCCATTTGCGACCAAGCTTTATCTTGCTGACTGATGTCTTGAGATGTTGCTTCAATATATCCACATCATTTTCTTTCCTCATGATGCCATCTATTTTGTGAAGTGCACCAGTCCCTCCTGCAGCAAAGCATCCCCACAACATGATGCTGCCACCCCTGTGCTTCACAGTTGGGATGGTATTCTTCGGCTTGCAAGCGTCCCCATTTTTCCTACAAACATAACGATGGTCATTATGGCCAAACAGTTCTATTTTTTTCTCATCAAACCAGAGGACATTTCTCCAAAAAGTACGATCTTTGTCCCCATGTGCAGTTGCAAACCGTAGTCTGTTTTTTTATGGTGGTTTTGGAGCAGTGGCTTCTTCCTTGCTGAGCAGCCTTTCAGGTTATGTCGATATAGGACTTGTTTTACTGTGTATATAGATACTTTTGTAGCTTTTTCCTCCATCATCTTCACATGGTCCTTTGCTGTTGTTCTAGGATTGATTTACACTTTTCGCACCAAAGTACATTCATCTCTAGGAGACAGAACCTGTCTCCTTCCTGAGCGGTATGACGGCTGCGTGGTCCCATGGTGTTTATACCTTTATACTATTGTTTGTACAGATGAACGTGGTACCTTCAGGCATTTGGAAATTGCTCCCAAGGATGAACCAGACTTGTGGAAGTCAAAAAATAAATCTGAGGTCTTGGCTGATTTCTTTTCATTTTCCCATGATGTCAAGCAAAGAGGGACTGAGTTTGAAGGTAGGCCTTGAAATACATCCACAGGCACACCTCCAATTTATTCAAATGATGTCAATTAGCCTATCAGAAGCTTCTAAAGCCATGACAAACTTTTCTGGAATTTTCCAAGCTGTTTAAAGGCACAATCAACTTAGTGTCTGTAAACTTCTGACCCACTGGAATTGTGATACAGTGAATTATACGTGAAATAATCTGTGTAAACAATTGTTAGAAAAATGAATTGTGTCATGCACAAAGTAGATGTCCTAACCGACTTGCCAAAACTATAGTTTGTTAACAAAAAATTTGTGGAGTGGTTGAAAAACAAGTTTTAATGACTCCAACCTAAGTGGATGTAAACTTCCGACTTCAACTGTATCATCCAGCACACATAAAAAAAAACAATGGCACCTGTTGAATGTAGCCTATGATAAGTGAAGCGAGTATCTGAATAGCATCAGGTCAATCTGTGAGAGGTCAATGCAGGGATCCGATATGTGTCAGAGAGCGAGGCCCTCCATTCAATCACGTTCCGGCCTTCCACCTGTGTAAAGGTGAAAGGTGTGGTGAGGTCTATAGGTAAGCCCTCTTTAGTAATAAGTCAGCCACTGTGCTTGTAAAATGGTGAATATGACTTTATCTTGGCACGCATTGCCTTTCCTCAGAGAGCAGATTCACCTGCCTGTGTTTGATTTGGTCTTTTAAGCAATGTTCGACCGCTGATATGCTTAAAACATGCACACTATTGAGACAAGTGACAATGGAAGTACAGTGGCTCGTGAAAGTATTCACCCCCTTGGCATTTGTCCTATTTTGTTGCCTTACAACCTGGAATTAAAATATATATTTTTTGAGATTTGTATCTTTTGATTTACACAACATGCCTACTACCACTTTGAAGACCTAGAAATAACAAAAAAAAACAGAAAACTTGAGTGTGCATAACTTTTCACACCCCAAAGTCAATACTTTGTAGAGCCACCTTTTGCAGCAATTACAGCTGCAAGTCTATTGGGGTAAGTCTCTGTAAGCTTGGCACATCTAGCCACTGGGACTTTTGCCCATTCTTCAAGGCAAAATTGCTCCAGCTCTTTCAAGTTGGATGGGTTCCTCTGGTGTAAAGCAATCGTTAAGTCATACCACAGATTCTCAATTGGATTGAGGTCTAGGTGTAACGATCGTCTGTGGTGGAAGAAGGTGAGGACCAAAGCGAAGCGTGGTAAGTGTTCATGTTTTTAATAAAATAACTGAACACTGAAGAAAACAACAAACGATAAACGAACAGTCCCGTAAGGTGAAGGAAAAAACACTAAACAGGAAATAAACACCCACAACTCAAAAGTGAAACCAGGCTACCTAAGTATGATTCTCAATCAGGGACAACGATTGACAGCTGCCTCTGATTGAGAACCATACCAGGCCGAACCCAGCAATCCCAAATCATAGAAAAACGAACATAGACAACCCACCCAACTCACGCCCTGACCACACTAAAACAAAGGCATAATAAAAGAACTAAGATCAGAACGTGACACTAGGCCATACCAAGACATTTAAATGTTTCCCCTTAAACCCCTCAAGTGTTGCTTTAGAAGTATAATTAGTGTCATTGTCCTGCTGGAATCTCCATCCCAGTCTCAAATCTCTGGAAGACTGAAATAGGTTGCCCTCAGAAATTTCCCTGTATTTTGCGCTATCCATCATTCCTTCAATTCGGATCAGTTTCCCAGTCCCTGCCGATTAAAAACATCCCCACAGCATGATGCTGCCACCACCATGCTTTTCTGTGGGGATGTTGTTCTCTGGGTGATGAGAGGTGTTGGGTTTGTGCCAGACAACATTTTCCTTGATAGCCAAAAAGCAACATTTTAGTCTAATTTGACCAAAATACCTTCTTCCATGTTTGGGGAGTCTCCCACATGCCTTTTGGTGAACACCAAACGTGTTTGCTTATTTTTTTCTTAAAGCAATGACTTTTTCTGGCCACTCTTCCATAAAGCCCTGCTCTGTGGAGTGTGCGGCTTAAAGTGGTCCTATGGAAAGATACTCCAATCTCTGCTGTGGTGCTTTTCAGCTCCTTCAGGGTTATCTTTGGTCTCTTTGTTGCCTCTGATTAATGCCCTCCTTGCCTGGTCCATGAAATTGGTGGGCGGCCCTCTCTTGGCATGTTTGTTGTGGTGCCATATTCTTTCCATTTTTTAATAATGGATTTAATGGGTCTCTGTGGGATGTTCAAAGTTTCAGATATTTTTTTATAACCCAACCCTGATCTGTATTTGTCCCTGACCTGTTTGGAGAGCTCCTTTGTCTTCATGATGCCGCTTGCTTGGTGGCGCCCCTTGCTTAGTGGTGTTGCAGACTCTGGGACCTTTCGGAAGGAACAGGTGTACATATACTGAGATCATGTGACACTTAGATTGCACACAGGTGAACTTTATTTAACTAATTGTGTGACTTCTGAAGATAATTTGTTGCATGAGATCTAGGGGCTTCATAGCAAAGGGGTGAATACGCACCACTTTTCCGTTTTTATTATTATTGTTTTTGTTTGTTGAAACAAGTATTTTTTTTTATTTCACTTCACCAATTTGGACTATTTTGTGTATGTCCATTACATGAAAACCATTTAAAAATTGTAATGCAACAAAATAGAAAAAACATCAAGGGGGATGAATACTTTTGCAAAGCACTGTTGCTACTTTGAACTCTAATCTAGATTAGATGATGAGGACATCTAGGGTCATTATTAACGGACACTTATTATAATACTGTAATATAACTTCAGCAGTTGGCAAGATATACTTTGGATCTTGTTAACCATGAAAATGTGCTTATTTCGTGACTGTTCTGTCATAAGGTGAATGCACCAATTTGTAAGTCGCTCTGGATAAGAGCGTCTGCTAAATGACTTAAATGTAATGTAATGTACATTTTTCAATTGGTGTTTGCAAAAACCGTGTTTTCAAAGAAGTTACTTGATAAGAAAGTTAGACCATGTGAATGAATGTGCACGCCTCTTCAATGACCCTCAAAGCACCATCACACCGCTACCACAATTGTAGCGATTTTAGCAATCGGCAACATGAAACGCCTCTTGCAAGTCTTAAACCTTGGTCTCCCAGCTCGTATAAGCAAACCTGCTAACCACTGCTCCAATTGAGTAGTAATTGGGTAGTAATAAACCTACCTAGGCATTGTATTCTTCATATCAGATTCATTTGAAGAGAGAAATAGAGAGAAATAGTGTGAGACACATACATAACTAAATAAAGAGACAGAGTGGGAAATAGGTGGAAAGATGGTGCACAACCTTGGGCAGTGCCTACAGTTGTTCATTTTTAAGCAGGGATACAGACGTACACCACATAAAAGGAAAACAAGCGTAAGATTCATTTGCAGCTGGGTCATTTGTAACGTGTGGATGGCATTGCAACACATACTCCGTGTCTAGCCTGCTCTGTACAAACAGGGCTGGAAGAGAAGGCAGAGAGGGAGGGACATGGCTGGGAAAGTGTGCAGGGGCCAATGGAAGAGTAATGAGTGTAGGGAGGCTGTTGTGAAGGTCAAAACCATCACGTTTTTAGGACCAGAAGATTTTCTTCACTTGATTGCGACAAACTTGATGACCTGACTAGGACAAACTGGGCCCTAGTCATATTTCATTTTGGGTTGTAATCAAATCAGTTTTCAATTAAATCAATATGGAACTGAATTTAAATGAATTAATTGTATACAAATTGCCTAAAAAGTGGGATGCAGCCAAAATAAATGACGAAATAAACTGGAATCTGTAGCGGTGAATGCACATCTGTTTGCAAAATTACAATAACAAAGACGTTACTTCAAACAACAAACACTGTATTTTCTCCTCAGAAATCATTGCAAATCATTTCCTGCGCGATACAAAAGCAGAGTATGCTGGATTACCCTCTCCTCCGTTTCATAAACACAGCAAAAACATTAACAAGTGTGTCAGGGGCGACCAGTGGCGCTGTTTCACCTTCACCGATTCTCAGCTGTAGCCCTTTCCTGCAGTCAAATGACTAGTGGCCTCATGGGTGGAATGTTATTCATATTTTTCATAATTTCATGATGAATAAACATGAAAAAAAAATGAAAATCCGGTGTTTCTATGTCAAACGGTTTTGTTATATTTCAGTCTTCTGTGATGTATATAAAGTGTAATATTAGGATGCAAACTCAAAATGGAATACATTTCAACTCTATCTGACATGGTAGAGACTACCAAGAAGCACTCTGTGACCCTGATTTAGCCCACTGCAGTAAAAGGTTAATGGATGGACAATTAATAAATAATTGGTTGGTCTGTTAATAAATTGTAAATTTAAAGGTCAAACTTAAGGAACATTTGGGCACTTCCTACCCTGCTAGCTTGGATTTGGAACGATTATGGCCACAGTGTCATGAAGGTCCATTGGATTCCGTGGTCCACTCATGCACTGAGACATATTGTTCCTGTGTTTCTTTGGAATGGCTACCTGGCTCTTCTACACAAAACACACACAATGTCTTTCTCCATGCCAAATGGAGCCAATCAGATTTCATTTTCTCTTTTGTTCCTCATGCAAGTTCATGTCAGAAGGCCTCTCCGTTGTGTTAAAAACCCTCGTTCCGCCCGCAGAAATAGTCTTCAATAGGCTCCTTCCCTTGCACCACCTCGCCTAGTTGTCTCACTCTCCGACAAAAAAGTCAGTCATTGGACTCATGTTTTTCTTCTATCTTTTCATAAAAAAGAAATCTTTCTCTTTTTGAAAAAGAACAGGGAAAGAAAAGGAAAGAGAAAAAACAAGTTTGAATGCAGACCAACACTCCTAACTGACACTTCAGTGTGTGGCTGAATAGGACCTAAACTTCAGACGACCCAGAGGAGGAGGAACCCTGAGGGGGTGGAGGGGGATGTTGAAGGTGGGGGAAGTCAGAGGTGGCGGGTGGGTGGGGGGGGGGGGGGGGCAGTCATTTGCATGACCCATTGTGCTGTCCAAGTTTGGGTGCTTTTTTTCAGCGAGGGCCCTTTTGGCCATTTACTTCCACTCTGGATGGCTGTGGCGGGCTGTGAATAGTCTCTGCTCCCAGCCGTCACAAAGGCGCTTTTGTGCCGCAGCCGCACCATATTCATCATGTAATGCCTGTAAGACAAATCTGATTGGACGTCTCTGTCACTTTGATGTGGGTCCAGAGTGCGAGTGGCCCAAAGATTGCTAACTTCACTCTCTATTGACTATTCTCCAGCATTGATACGGGGGTGGGGTGAGGAGGGATGGGGGTTTGGAGTTGCGAGGGAGAGAGAGAGGGAGAAAGGGGGGTGATGGTCCTCATTATTTGTAGGAGCAAATTCATAATAAATTCCCTCATCCTACAAAACCGGATCGAGATGATTGACACCACTTTTTGCCAGGCCGAACAAAAGCCCTGATTTAAGCAGAATACCAAATGAATAGGGCGAGCGTGGACTCAATTCAAACTATTTTAATCTCTCCCTGTCCTACCTCCCCACAACCATTTACCCTCCCTCCCTCCCGCCCTCCCTCCCTCTCCTACCCTCTTTTTCCCAATGCTGTGCTCTCCTGTGCCTTTGTCTGTGACATTCTCAGTTTACAGGGTACATCTACTCCATCCAAACTGCTAACTGTGAGACTGGGTTCAACTGGCTACTGCTGAACTCCTGGGATACAGAGCTGATGTTTGCCTGCTACCTAATGACTGGAAGGATGCTCAGAGCTGCCCACTTTCAGGGTTGGGTAGGTTTCTAAATGAAATCTTTTACAGTTACTAGTCTGTTCAAAATTGTAATCAGTAACATCATTTTTGGATTAACCCAACTCAGTAACGTAATCCGATTACTTTTGGATTACTTTCCCCTTAAGAGGCATTAGAAGAAGAAAAAAAGAACCATCAAACGCATTTCAATCAAATCCATCAAATTGATTTATAAAGTCCTTTTTACATCAGCCAATGTCACAAAGTGCTGTACAGAAACCCAGCCTAAAACCCCAAACAGCAAGTAATGCAGATGTAGAAGCCCAGTGTCTCGGAAAAACTCACTAGAAAGGTAGGAACCTAGGAAGAAATCTAGAGAGGAACCAGTCCTCAGCCAGTCCTCTTCTGGCTGTGCCGGGTGGAGATTATAACAGTACGTGACCAAGATGTTCAAACGTTCATAGATGACCAGCAGGATCAGATAATAATAATCACAGTGGTTGTAGCGGGTGCAACAGGTCATCACCTCAGGAGTAAATGTCAGTTGACTTTTCATAGCCGATCATTCAGAGTTAGAGACAGCAGGTGCTGAGAGTCCAAAACAGCAGGTCCGGGACAAGGTAGGACGTCCGGTGAACAGGTCATGGTTCCATAGCCGTAGGCAGAACAGTTGAAACTGGAGCAGCAGCACGACTAGGTGGACTGGGGATAGCAAGGAGTAATCAGGCCAGGTAGTCCCGAGGCATGGTCCTAGGGCTCAGGTCTTCCGAGAGAAAGAGAGAGAGAAAGAGAGAGAGAAAGAGAAAGAGAAAGGGAGAATTAGAGGGAGCATACTTACATTTACACAGTACAACCGGATAAGGCAGGATAAATACTCCTAGCTCCCTACACATAAACTATTGCAGCATTTGGTGTATCATCATAGTAGTCTCTGACTTGTGATCAGACTTGCTCAGGTGGAACAAACTTAAACTTGCGCCTTTTGAGTATCTGTAATCTTTTTACAATATTTTTGAAACCAGGTAAATGCTAGGACACCTGCCTTTGCCTTTGTCTCTGCCTCAGACACAATTTCATTCTGTTACAAGGAATGTAAACCATCAGACAAGGACAGTGGTGCCTTCTGTCATGTGTTGGCTCGCTCAATGTATGGATTGTTGTGTGTATTGCTGTCGGTAGTGTTGTGTGTGTATGTGAATACCATCTTACCTCCATCTTTGACTATTCTGATTCATCCGTTTGTGAGGTTGTGTTTATGTGTATGTTTGATTATACAATCTTGTGATGCTGTTTTTGTGTTTCTGCATGCTTCCCCAGTTCTGTCCTCTCCTCTCTTCTTCTCTCTTCTATTCTATTCTCATTTCCTCTCTTCTATTCTCCCATCTCTCTCTCTCTCTCTCTCTCTCTCTCTCTCTCTCTCTCTCTCTCTCTCTCTCTCTCTCTCTCTCTCTCACTGTATTGGCATGGGAAACAGATGTTTACATTGCCAAAGCAAAAGAAATAGATAATAAACAAAAGTGAAATAGACAATCAGAAATTAACAGTAAACATTACACTCACAAAATGAATAGAGACAATTAAAATCTCATATTATGGTTATGTACAGTTTTGTTACAATGTGCAAATAGTTAAAGTACAAAAGGAAAAATAAATAAACATGAATATACTACACCGGCTCTGACGCTCGTCGGATGTGGCAGGGCTACAAAGTGACATGAACCTACCAGACGAGCTAAATTACTTCTATGCTCGCTTCGAGGCAAATAACACTGAAACGTGCATGAGAGCAGTAGCTGTTCCGGATGACTGTGTGGTCACGCATTCCTTAGCTGATCTGAGTAAGACCTTCAAGCAGGTCAACATTCACAAGGCCACTGGGCCAGACAGATTACAGGACGTGCACTGCGAGCATGCGCTGACCAACTGGCAAGTGTCTTCACTGACATTTTAAACATCTGTTAAGTCTGTAATACCAACATGTTTTAAGCAGACCACCATAGTGCCTGTGCACAAGAACACTAAGGTAACCTTCCTAAATGACTACGACCTGTAGCACGTCTGTAGCCATGAAGTGCATTGAATGACTGGTCATGGCTCACATCAACACCATTATCCCAGAACCCTAGACCCACTCCAATTTGCATACCACCTCAACAGATCCACAGATGATGCAATCTCTATTGCACTCCACACTGCCCTTTCCCACCTGGACAAAAGGAACACCTATGTGAGAATGCTTTTCATTGACAACAGCTCAGCATTCAACACCATAGTGCCCTCAAAGCTCATCAATAAGCTAAGGACCCTGTGACTAAACACCTCCCTCTGCAACTGGGTCCTGAACTTCCTGAAGGGCCGCCCCCAGGTGGTAAGGGTAGGTAACAACACATCCACCACGCTGATCCTCAACACTGGGGCCCCTCACAGGTGCGTGCTCTATCCTCTCCTGTACTTCAAGTTCACACATGACTACATGGCCAGGCACGACTCCAACACCATCATTACATTTGCCGATGACACAACAGTGGTAGGCCTGATCACCGACAACGACGAGACAGCCTATAGGGAGGAGGTCAGAGACCTGGCCGTGTGGTGCCAGGGCAACAACCTCTCCCTCAACGTGATCAAAACAAATGAGATGATTGTGGAATACAGGAAAAAGAGGACCAAGCACACCCCCATTCTCATCGACGGGGCTGCAGTGGAGCAGGTTGAGAGCTTCAAGTTCTTTGGTGTTCACATCACCAACAAACTAACATGGTCCAAGCACACCAATACAGTCGTAAAGAGAATGCAACCTATTCCCCCTCAGGAGACATTTGGCATGGGTCCTCAGATCCTCAAAAGGATGAGCCGCACCATCTAGAGCACTGGTTGCATCACTGCCTGGTATGGCAACTGCTCGGCCTCCAACCGCAAGGCACTACACAGGGTAATGCGAACGGTCCAGTACATCACTTGGGGCCAAGCTTCCGGCCATCCAGGACCTCTATACCAGACGATGTCATAGGAAGGCCCTAAAAATTGTCAAAGACTCCAGTCATAGACTGTTCTCTCTGCTATCGCACGGCAAATGCTAACCGCTTCTACCTTCAAGCCATAAGACTCCTGAACGAATCAAATGGCTACCCAGACGATTTTCATTGTCCCGCTCCCTCTTTACACCACTGCTGCTCTCTGTTGTTGTCATCTATGCATAGTCACTCCAATAACTCTACCTACATGTACATACTACCTCAACTAACCGGTGCCCCTGCACATTGACTCTGTACCGGTACCCCCCTGTATATAGTCTCGCTATTGTTGTATTATTGCTGCTCTTTAATTACTTGATACTTTTATCTCTTATTCTTGTCTGTATTTTTTAAAACTGCGTTGTTGGTTGGGGGCTCGTAAGTAAGCCTTTTCTCCCATTATCCCCTGGGTACCTGTTGTATTTGGCGCATGTGACTAATACAACTTGATTTGATATTTACAATGGTGTTTGTTCTTCACTGGTTGTCCTTTTGTGGCAAAAGGTCACACATTTTGTTGCTGTGATGGCCAACTGTTGTATTTCGCCTAATAGATATGGTAGTTTATCAAAATTTGATTTGTTTTCGAGTTCTATGTGGGTCTTTGTAATCTGAGGGAAATATGTGTTTCTAATATGGTCAAACAATTGTTTCCACCTCATTTTGTGGGCAGTGTGTATATAGCCTGTCTTCTCTTGAAAGCCACAAGGCCTGTCTTCTCTTTGGTCAGTCTCTTGAAATCCAGGTCCGCCTTAGGCACCCTCTCTCAATAGCAAGGCTATGCTCAGTGAGTCTGTCACATTTTGGGTCAGTCACAGTGGTCAGGTATTATGCCACTGTGTACTCTCTGTTTAGGGCCAAATACCATTCCTGTTTGCTCTGTTTTTTGGTTAATTATTTACAATGTGTCAAGTAATTATATTTAGGTTTTCTCATGATTTGGTTGGGTGTAATTGTGTTGCTATCCTGGGATCTGTTTGTGAACAGAGTCCCAGGACCAGCTTGCTTAGGGGACTCTTCTCTAGGTTAATCTCTCTGTAGGTGATGGCTTCTCTTCTCTTCTCTTCTCTTCTCTTCTCTTCTCTCTTCTCTCTCTCTTCTTCTCTTCTCTTCTCTTCTCTTCTCTTCTCTTCTCTTCTCTTCTCTTCTCTTCTCTTCTCTTCTCTTCTCTTCTCTTCTCTTCTCTTCTCTTCTCTTCTCTTCTCTCCTCTTACTGACAGGTTGGGACCTGCTCCAGTAGGACTTGTTCACAGTGACACAGCATTATTCATTACTCACAGTAGTCCTATCCTTTGTTCATCCTTCCCTTGTCCCTCCTGACATTTAATGTTGTGTTTCCCAAATTGTGGGTTGGGAGTCTGGAACACACATTTCCAGCCAGGTCACCCGTGATACAAGTCAGTATTAGACGTCCATCCATGTCTGAGTTTGTCGGGAGATGACAAGGAAACCGGCCATTAGGGGCAACAGGGAGTGCTGTTACAATCAAGTATGTTTCGGTTTTTCTAGGGCATTGTGGTCGGGGATGGTGGATCAGCATAAGCATCTGCCTCTGGTGCAAAATGTTACATGTTCACTCACCATTAGGACCCTCTGCCTCATGTGCAAAAGGTTGCATGTTTGAATCCAGCAATAGAAAGTTGTTTGAGATTTTTGTTGTAAGCCTATCCCAAATCTGTCACACCCTGATCTGTTTCACCTCTCTTGTGCTTATCTTCACCCCCCCACCAGGTGTCTCCCATTTTCACCCATTATCCCCTGGGTACTTATGCAGTACCTGCATTTTCTGTTGGTCTGTTGCCAGTTCATCTTGTCTTGTCAAGTCTTAGGAGTGTTTTCCCATTTTCCAGTATCTCTAGTTTCTGTTTTCTAGTCCTCCCGGTTCTGACCATTCTGCCTGCTCTGACTCTGAGCCTGCCTGCCATCCTGTCCCTGGTTGACGCTGTCTTTGATTTCCGACCTCTGCCTGCCCTGGACCAGCCATTTGCCTACTCCCTATTTTGTAATAAACATCTGAGATTCGAACCTGCCTCCTGTGTCTGCATCTGGGTCTTATCCTGAGTTGTGTTAGTATGAACTGGCCATGACTGACACAGCAGACTTGGGCCAGCTTCGCAACACCCTCTCCTCTCAAGGAGCCACCATTGGAAGACACGAGGTGTTGCTTGAAAATGTTATAGAAGGATTCCAGACCTTAGCGGAATGTCATTCCCACACTTTCAATACATTGCTGGAGCTATTCCGCGGATTGTCTATTAGGCAGCCAGCCACAACAGTAATCTCCGAGCCTCTCAGTAACCTGGTTAGCAGCGCGTCTCCCCAGCCCAGCCTGACTTCCCGAGAACTCTGCTTACCTCCTCCTGGAGATTCAGGAACCTGCCGGGCGTTTCTCACCGAGTGCTCCTCATCTTCGAGCTGCAGCCCTCTTCTTTTCCCTCGGACCGCTCGAAGATAGAGTACCTTATAACGCTGATGTGTGGGAGGGCTCTCGTCTGGGCTTCAGCCGTGTGGAGCAACAATCCACTGTGTGCTTCAGTCTGAAGGAGTTCATGGCGGAGGTAAAAATGGTGTTTGATTCGCTGTTGTCTGGGAGAGAGGCTGCTCGGAAGCTACTCTTACTACGTGAAGACTCCAGTAGTGTGGCAGACTATGCGGTTGATTTCCGCATGTTGACCGCCGAGAGTGCCTGGAACCCGCAATCCCTGTTCGACACGTTCCTTCATGAATTATCGGAAGAGGGTAAAGATGAACTCGCAGCCCAGGAACTGCCCAAGGATCTCAACTCTCTCATCACCGTGGCCATATGGATTGATGGGCTCTTACGGGAACGTAGCAGGGAGAGGAGGTCTGTTCCCAGTCACACTTGCTCATCCAATGATCCCACCTCGCCTCCAAGGGATCCCGGAAGTCCCCTGCAACTACTTTACAGAGAGAATCCGAGGTTACCTGAGGTCTGCCGACTCGCCTCTTCCAGAGCTTATGCAACTTGGCAGAGCTAGGTTGTGTCCTGCTGAATGTTTACCTATACTGAACACCAAGAGCTGTCTGTACCGGTTGTTTAATTTCTACCTGTCCATTGAAAGACCAGGCTCATCAGTAGGTACGAGTACGTGGGTGGGCTAAACGGAGAATTTAGAATCTCTCAGTACTCGTACCTCTCTCCATGTCATCCTGCTGTGGGTTGTCTGGGTACTCATTGACACTGGGGCTGACGAGAGTTTAATGGACACTACCCTGGTGTCAGGGCTTGGAATCCCTACTCAACCCCTCTCCCTTCCCATTGACGTCAGAACGCTGAATGGGCGCTCAATTGGCAGAGTCACCCATAATGAGGTTCCTATCAACTTGTCAGTGTCAGGTAACCACAGTGAGTCCATGCAATTTCTGATCATCGAATCTCCTCAGGTACCCGTGGTTTTAGGGTTTTCATGGCTCCAGAGGCACAATCCCTTTATCGACTGGACGGTTGGTTCTATCAAGGGTTGGAGCCCATTCTGCCACGCCCATTGCCTGAAGTTACTGCAGACTGCCCTATGCCATCTTCCTGCAGGCTTGGGAAAAGCCTCGGACCTCTCCTCTGTTCTCGCGGAGTACCAGGACCTCTGGGAGGTTTTTCTCTTCTCTTCTCTTCTCTTCTCTTCTCTTCTCTTCTCTTCTCTTCTCTTCTCTTCTCTTCTCTTCTCTTCTCTTCTCTTCTCTTCTCTTCTCTTCTCTTCTCTTCTCTTCTCTTCTCTTCTCTTCTCTTCTCTTCTCTTCTCTTCTCTTCTCTTCTCTTCTCTTCTCTTCTCTTCTCTTCTCACTGACAGGTTGGGACCTGCTCCAGTAGAACCTGTTCAGAGTGACGCAGAGTTGTTCATTGCTCACTGTCATCTACCCTTATTCATATCCTTTGTTTATCCTTCACTTGTCCTTCCTGACATTTAATTTTGTGTTTCCCAAAATGTGGGTTGGGAGTCTGGGACACACATTTCATGGAAAGTTTTAATTTAGGATTAGGCAGGAAATATAGGTTAGCTTCAGTCACAAATACAAGTGGGATCTAAGGATACACCCAAACACAGGCACGCACGCATGTACACACACACACACACACACACACACACACACACACACACACACACACACACACACACACACACACACACACACACACACACACACACACACACACACACACACACACACACACACACACACACACACACACACACACACACACACACACACACACACCCTCCTCATATATCCCCCTACAGAACGTCCATCCTATTTTCAGTGGAGATGGCCGATAGAGGCATGGGTCCCCCTCCCTAAAACAAGGTAAAGGGAGGATTAGTGAGAGCCATTTAGAGGTCCCTTTCAGCCCCCCTTTTCATTTCATTAGCTTGTGACCCCTCCAGTTAATTATTTTGATCTGGCCAAAGACTGGGCCTGCTTTTAATGATCCAGACTGACTCACCGCCCCCCAAAAACAGGCACAATGCTTAAAACACCCATTGATGGCCCCAAAGAAGAGAAGGGATGAAAAGAGAAGGAGAGGGAGAAAGAGAAAAGAGAAAGATTGGAAGTGGCATTTACCAGTCACCGGTGGAGTTTGTATGGAGGGTGAACTGGTGACGGAGGGGTGGCGTAACGCCCTCAGTCAGAATATGCTATTGTTCTTCATTGATGGAGTGGGTGCCCCCTTCTTTTGGAGGGCAAAATCATAGCAGTGCTTTAAGCTGATTTCGGAGAAAAAAAAGAGAAAAGAAAAAGAAAAAGAATCCACCGCACCTCCAGAAATAATAGGCATGTAAAAGAAGAAAACTTCAGGCTTTAGAACGTTTTGGTCTAAATTTGCAAAGCTTTATTAAATAAAGGTAAATACATATATATATTATTATTTATGGGATGTGGGAATTGTTCATGTTCATGTGCTCTGCTCAGAGGTTAACGGATATACAGTGGGCTTTGATATGTGACGGATCCACTATCAAGTGCTGGACTGATGAAGAGAACATAAACAGAACAGACAAAGCAGCCCCTCTCCTCTCTCCTCTCCACCCACCTGTCTTTCTGCTGCTCTGTTGAACTAATTGCATGTATTTGTTCACCCTGCGGGTGTTTGTGAAGGGATCTCTTACCCATGGCCACATAGCCCATATTGAACACAAACACTAAAATCTAAGCAGCTTGTGCTATTTAATGCCTCGCAAGCATGCCACCCAATACATTTCTGATATTAACTAAACAAATGGCTAAAATACTGCAAGGTTGGAGAGGGATGTCGATTGATGTTGTGTTGGTTGGCTTTCCCCTACTTTCTTCTTTTCACTTTTTTGGGGCCTCGTATTTGCTGGCAGCTATGTCAGCCAGTTTGCTCTGTCTGGCTATGCATGTAAAGAGCGTCCACTCTTTGTTCCAGCCTTGGGCCCAGGGCCAAGCTCCCCCTTCAAAACTTCAGCCCAAATACACACACACACACACACACACACACACACACACACACACACACACACACACACACACACACACACACACACACACACACACACACACACACACACACACACACACACACACACACACACACACACACACACACACACACACACACACACACACACACTTATTCACCAGATTCCCTCCTCCCTCCTAAACAGCCCCATTCCCCTCCACCTCCCCCAAATTGCAAATAACAAAAAAGAGGGGATAGAACTGCAGAAACAAGCATCGCTCTAAAGCAGGTGTCCAGAACATTTCAGTGTTTTTGGATTTCAAATGTGGCCCTTTAACCCTGGTGCTTTTCTAGCCGGTGGCTGAGGTAGCCAGTCAGAAGCCTAATCAGTCTCCCCTGACAATGCTGGGAGGTTAAGGGCTGTCAGTCCGCCTTTCAGACAGGGAGCAGGATGAAGCTGTGGCAGGGGAGCCCCTGATTGATTAGTGCCTCTTTATTGAAGGGTGTGTGAGTGTGTGTTTTTGCGTGTGTGTGTGTGTGTGTGTGTGTGTGGTGTGTGTCAGGGCAGGGGGGAGTGTAAAAGGGCTCAGGCAAGAAGCTTTATTTGAGTCCATGCGACAGAGAGAAGCACTATAATTATGACTTTTTCTTTCTGATGGTTGACAGAGAGGGTTCTTATGGCTCACTTCACTCTCTCAGCACCATAAAGAGAGATTATTGCTGCCCTGAGAGCCCCTGCCCGGACTGCTCATCAACAGGGCTTTAGAAAGGCCAGGGAGAGGGGCCACAATAAAAGGGCTTAAAAGATGGAAACTATGTGTGCTACCCAAATGGCACCCTGTTCCTTACATAGTAATCTACCTTTTTTTATGCTACCTGGTCAAAAGTACTGCAGTATATAGGGAATAGTCTGCCATTTGGGACACAATCTATGCCTTCTACAGATACTTCTACTGCCTTTACTAGAACCAGGGGCCTTGTCTCCCTGGAAAGGAGGTCTTTCTCTTTCTTTTTATCAGTCTGTCTAAATGTATCAGAGTCATGTTTAACACACAGGTAGATATCCACTGGGGTGAAAGTGTGTGTTTGTCTGTGTGTGTCTGTGTGTTGGGCCCCAGCCCGACTCCCATTGTTGTTTATTGACACCCCCTATCTGCCAGGACACACACACACACACACACACACACACACACACACACACACACACACACACACACACACACACACACACACACACACACACACACACACACACACACACACACACACACACACACACACACACACACACACACACACACACACACACATACATTCAGCACCCCAGAGATGCACCTGTGCGTTTAAAATGGCTTTGCATTTGGAGGGGAAAAATTCCAGCATGAATCCATTGATTAAAGGGGGGGGTATTAGCGAGAGCCGGGATTTAAAGTCAACAACACGGCAGTTGTCGAGCGTTTTTTACTGTGGACAAGTGTCTCCACTCCTGGCTCTTTATGGGTAATAAAGGATGAAGCCCTCCTGTTCCCTCCATTTCTGCCCCTGTGGCCTGGGATGAGTCCAAATGACTAGAGCTGTGGGGCAGCAGAAAGAACAAGCAGGGAACACACCCCCCTCTGGCCAGCCACATGAAATGCTATGAAGACAACCTTAGAACTCCTTGTTTTTCTGGTGAACCCCTAAACTAATGACAAAACCAAATGACACAATCAATCCTACTTTTGATATTCTACAGCACCCACTACAGTGTATCCACCCAGCCATCAGTTCTCCATACTACTAAGTTATATGAAGTATTGCTCAGGAACAATTTTCCTTTTGTACCAGAGGTCAAGTAGCCTAACACTCATCAAGTGACATCAGTGACTCCCACTTCTATGACATGGCCTACAGTATCTGAGTGTCTATTTGTGGATGTGAACACTGATTGTTAAGAGTTGTTGTTAAACTGTCTCTACCTAGCCTATTTCTCACCCCATCAGTCGGGCTAGCTCATAAAACGTGTGGAGGCATTACAGTTTTTTTCGATTGCTAAACGACAGTGGGCACAACTGGAGTCACATGTGCAAAACTCTAACTACACTCTAACTACAGTCTGCACTACCAACAGTCACCTGAGCTAAACAGTTCACATCACCTGCAAAACTCATTCCAAGCAACACAACTCTTAACACATGGCTCAAAACACGCTCAGTGCAGCCAAACACTATGCACAACCCTCACTGAGATAACACACACTGTCACTCAGAACACACTGAGAGTAAAAACACTAGCATCAAACACTAATACAGAAAATACAAACTTTTCATCTTTACAGTTTGAACAATTTCTGTGACTTCATACAAAGTAATATTTTCTTCAAAGAAAAGAGTGACATTCTTTCACATGATTTATAATTTTTTTTAGAACATAACAATTCTTTAAGGTAAATGAAAATTAGCAGTTTGCTTCAATAGTCTGTAGTAATTTACGTAATTACAGTAATGAGAAAAAAAAGGTAGAAACTAAAAGTACATACTGTAATTCGAACAAATAATTGAGGGTCTAATCCTGCCTCTCTCTAGCATCAGGCCACAGGTTTCCTTCTACATCACATCTAATGTTTTCTCTTGCCATGCACCTGGGGAAGAACCTTCTGGAGTGCCTTATCCATCCCTGGCAGTCCTCTGGACTCGTGTCCTCACATCCGGCACGCATGGCTTCCAAAAGAGACATTTGGTCATGTGGGTGATGACCGAACACTTTCCACCTCCAGGCAGAGAAAAACTCCTCTATTGGGTTGAGGAAAGGTGAATATGCAGGCAGGTACAAAACCATAAATCTGTGATGTGCTGCAAACCAACCTGTGACAGCTGCAGAGTGGTGAAAAGCAACGTTATCGCAAACTATGACAAAAACTTGGGGGTTTCTTACTGGCTCCCCCTATTCTGCTGGCACTAGCTGAGCATAGAGCTGTTCTAGGAAAGCTATAAGCCTTTCTGTGTTGTATGGGCCAATGAGTGGTGTGTTGAGAAGCAAACCATCATTGGCCATTGCAGCACACATGGTGATATTTCCCCCCCTTTGGCCTGGAACCTCCACAGTGGCCCTTTGACCTATAACATTCCTTCCTCTGCGCCGTGTTTTGGCAAGGTTAAATCCAGCTTCATCGATAAATACAAATTAATGTGGTCTTTCCAGTGCTTCCACCTCCATTACTCTCTGAAAAACAGTAAGTGCACAGTTTTACTGTAGAAATGCTAGTGTTTTTTTTACTGTAAATATTTTGTATAGCTGTGTACGTAACCTCAGACGTCTTACCTGGACATATTGGTATCTTTGCTCTTTTACCCATTCACTGTTTCTCTCGAACGGTACAGTGTATAACTGTTTCATTGTAACTTGGTGTTTCTTTAGGACTCGAGCAATAGTTGTTGTGCTGACAGAATTAACATTTTCAAATATATCATTATCAGCCAGCACTCTATCTTGAATCTCCCGCAGTTTTATTGCATTGTTGACAACAACCATGTCAACAATAGCATTTTCCTGCGCATCTGAAAATATTTTTCCTCTTCCCCCTGTTGGGGGCAGCCTTTGGGTCCTGTTGTAAAAATATATTTTACAGTCAAACTTACTGTAATATATATCTGTGTAAATATTCTATAATTGCAATACAAAATAGATTCCTGTAATGTTTTCATTTACTGTAAGGATGTAACTCTCACCTGTTTGCATGATGGAAAATTCGCATTACAGATGCCACTGTGGATCTTTGCAGATTGGGTTGCACCCTCAACCCTGCCTCTCTCAATGAGAGACCATGGTTCATGACATGGTCTATATGTGTAGCCCTTATTTCATCTGAAATAACAGCTCTTTGTCTTCTTTGTCTTCCTCCACGCATCTGCCCTCTCCCTGCCACCCTTCTCCCTCCACAAACCCATCTTCCTTGTTCCATTTCCAAAATGAGTCTTTCTGAACTCTACCTATATTTACATTTACATTTAAGTCATTTAGCAGTAATATGTGTGTGTGTTCACTAATAAGTCTAAAACAAGACACCTGCTTAGCCTTTCAGCTGAAATTGCAATCAGCAGTGTTTGAAAGGCACAAGGCTGAAATCTATTCCGTTTTGAATGTGTGGTTCACAGTTTTGACAGCAGTGTGTTAGCATTTGAACAAAGTGCTGTAAATCCACAGTGTTGTGCAGGTTGTGGTTAAAGTCATGGGATAAGTGTGTAGAGTTTTGAAAACTGTGTTCAAGCAATGAAAAACGAACTATAGTTTGGTCCACATGAACTGCTGCAGTGCAGACTAGTTAGAGTTTTGCACATGTGACTCCAGTTGTGTCCACTGTCGTTTAGCAATCGAAAAAAACTGTAAGTCAGCACGTTCATGTCACCCAGCATTTACTTCTGGATCCTCCTGGAACACGTCCCAGCTCCTGGGCTATAGATCACTCTATTGCTATACTTCAACCCCTCTAATTGGCCTGAATTGTGCATAGCCTATTGACTGTGGTATGTGTAAGAGAGTGTGCATAGCCTATTGACTGTGGTGTGTGTAAGAGAGTGTGCATAGCCTATTGACTGTGGTGTGTGTAAGAGAGTGTGCATAGCCTATTGACTGTGGTGTGTGTAAGAGAGTGTGCATAGCCTATTGACTGTGGTGTGTGTAAGAGAGAATGCATAGCCTATTGACTGTGGTGTGTGTAAGAGAGTGTGCATAGCCTATTGACTGTGGTGTGTGTAAGAGAGTGTGCATAGCCTATTGACTGTGGTGTGTGTAAGAGAGTGTGCATAGCCTATTGACTGTGGTGTGTGTAAGAGAGTGTGCATAGCCCATTGACTGTGGTGTGTGTAAGAGAGTGTGCATAGCCTATTGACTGTGGTGTGTGTAAGAGAGTGTGCATAGCCTATTGACTGTGGTGTGTGTAAGAGAGTGTGCATAGCCTATTGACTGTGGTGTGTGTAAGAGAGTGTGCATAGCCTATTGACTGTGGTGTGTGTAAGAGAGTGTGCATAGCCTATTGACTGTGGTGTGTGTAAGAGAGTGTGCCATTGGGGATGACAGAAATTGTGCTTTCTCTTTGGTCATATGTGTATATATTTACTTTACAGAGGATCTCTGGGGGAGAAACCAGAGAAATCAGATCCTGGTTATATCAGCCAGACTGAATATTAGGCCATGATATATCTCTTTACTTAACTTACTGTATAAATGTGTGTTTTAGGAAGATATAGTGAGTTTTCGTGTACATATAGGTGTGTGTGTGTGTGTGTGTGCGAGTGCACATGTGTGTGTGTGGGGCAACCCTGTTTTACAGTGTCACAGCAGTGATATCTAATCTCGTTGCAGACAGAGGAATGAGTGAAATGCTGTCTTCCCTACTGGGAGGTCTCCTCTTCATTCAAACACCACTGACACACATCCATAGATCTACACATTTGCAGACACAGTGCAGATATGCCTCACCATTACGAGAACCACCACCACCACTGGGAAAGAACAAAAAAATGGGCCTCAGGAACCAGTTGAGTTAGCCTTTCATATGGAAGTCTGTCCAGTGAATAGGAGCAGGGAAAATATGTGACAGACTTGTTCCCAGATCAATCACCTTCAATCCCAATTGGTTTTTCGGTTGGATCATAGAATGAGAATTAGTTCTAATTCCAAAGGTTGGGATTCTTTCTCCAATTGATCCATTCTATTGATCGTTCCATCACAATGGTGGGCAGAGGAATGCCAAACTTTTCCTCCAGGGTTCTTTTACTGTATTGGACAAACAAAGATGGATGGATGGAGGAGGCCAGGGACTATTGTTCTGTGGTGGGAAAGTTCTCTACTGATGGAGACATTACATCTGATACCCACTGAGAACAGTTAGGAGAAATGGAAGGAGCACCAGCATTCTGGCCTAGACATTCCTCTTTTTGTCAATATATAGGAGCAGTGGTGTCAATTCAGCATAACCTAGGGTATGGGAGGACATTTTTGGAGGTTGAAGCTCATTTAGTGCATTTCTACACAATTTAAAAACTAGAAAATGCTATTTGGAGAACAGCAAAAACAAAACAAAAATGAACCCAGCCATTAATTATCACTGCATTATTAGGTTTAAAGGTCTGTGGAATGTCTGTGGTCTGTACAATGTCAACCACTACTCAACTTCATCATACATTGACTCATTTACTTGTGGAACAGCGCATACAGTGAAACATTAAATAGACGCATAATACACAATATCAAGTCACAACAAAAGCCGACTTCAAATGCTGATGTCAACTTGAAAGTAACCAGAGCGTAAAACAGCTGAATGTGAATGCAAACTCTGCCAGATAAAACCTACACATGCATTGCAATAAAATGCATACAGTAAATTTGGACACACCTACTCATTCAAGGCTTTTCTTTATTTTTTACTATTTTCTACATAATAATAGTGAAGACATGAAAACTATGAAATAACACATATGGAATCATGTAGTAACCAAAAAAAGTGTGAAACAAATCAAAAATATATTTTATATTTGAGATTCTTTGCCTTGATGACAGCTTTGCACACTCCTGACATTCTCTTCACCTGGAATGCTTTTCCAACAGTCTTGAAGGATTTCCCACATATGGTAAGCACTTGTTGGCTGCTGTTCCTTCACTCTCTGGTCCAACTCATCCCAAACCATCTCAATTGGGTTGAGGTCAGGGGATTTTGGAGGCCTGGTCATCTGATGCAGCACTCCATCACTGTACTTCTTTGTCAAATAACCCTTACACAGCCTGGAGGTGTGTTGGATCATTGTCCTGTTGAAAAACAAATGACATTCCCACTAAGCACAAACCAGATTTGATGGCATATTGCTACAGAATGCTGTGGTAGCCATGCTACTTAACCTCTTCAACCTATGGGGGCGCTATGTCATTATTGGATAAAAAAAAACGTGCCCGTTTTAAGCGCAATATTTCGTCACGAAAAGATGCTCGACTATGCATATAATTGGCAGCTTTGAAAAGAAAACACTCTGACGTTTCCAAAACTGCAAAGATATTATCTGTGAGTGCCCCAGAACTGTCAGGTACAAAACAGAAAGCAACCACCCACAAACACCAGGTGGGAACAGGCTACTTAAGTATGGTTCTCAATCAGAGACAACGATAGACAGCTGCCTCTGATTGGGAACAATGCCAGGCCAAACACATAGAAAACATAGAAAAACTCACGCCCCAACCAAACCAAAATAGAGACATAAAAAAGGAACTAAGGTCGGGGCGTGACTACATGAAGACAAACAATTTCAACCAAAGATCGATAGAAATCACGAAATACAAAAGCAATATCTACACATTAAGCTCTCGCCCATGATTCACCACCGCTTAATGGACATCGCCTCAGTACAGGTAGGTATACTGGAGCTCTGTGGTGTGGTGCTGAATGGACAGCGCCTCTGTCTGGTAGCTCGCTATAGAATTCTTCTGTTTGTGGACATTTTTTTGGGGGGTGGGTCACAGTTAGGTAGCCTACAGTGCGTGTATGAAAATCATAACAGGCACACAGATCTTTAGAAATGGTAGAATCAATTGTAAATTGGCACTGCATTTTAAAAAGGTTGCCGACCCCCTGCAATAGGCTACACAAAGCCACCCTTGTAGAAAGATGCATACAGTCTATTATGACGGTGTCATTGTCTCGTGCGCTTCCCAAAAACATGTCTTGTTGCGCTGCAGTCAGAGCCGTTCCTCATACTGTGTGCGCCCAGCTAATTTTTGCATTGTCTGTCTGCATTATTAACCTGGAAGGGAGCTTCCCACAATCAGTTGGGTGAATTATGGCCCATTCCACCTGACAGAGCTGGTGTAACTGAGTCAGGATTGTAGGTCTCCTTGCTCGCACACACTTTTTCAATTCTGCCTACAAATGTTCCATAGGAATGAGGTCAGGGCTTTGTGATGGCCACTCCAATACCTTGACTTTGTTGTCCTGAATCCATTTTGACACAACTTTGGAAGAATGCTTGGGGTCATTGTCCATTTGGAAGACCCATTTGCGACCAAGCTTTAACTTGCTGACTGATGTCTTGAGATGTTGCGTCAATATATCCACGTAATTTTCTTTCCTCATGATGCCATCTATTTTGTGAAGTGCACCAGTCCGTCCTGCAGCAAAGCACCCCCACAACATGATACTGCCACCCCCGTTCTTCATGGTTGGGATGGTGTTCTTCGGCTTGCAAGCCGCCCCCTTTTTCCTCCAAACATAACAATGATCATTATTACCAAACAAGTCTATTTTTGTTTCATCAGACCAGAGGACATTTCTCCAAAACATACGATCTTTGTCCTCATGTGCAGTTGCAAACCGTAGTCTGGCTTTTTTATTGCAGTTTTGGAGCACTGGCTCCTTCCTTGCTGAGCGGCCTTTCAGGTTATGTCGCTATAGGACTCGTTTTACTGTGGATATAAATACTTTTGTGCCTGTTTCCTCCATCATCTTCACAAGGTCCTTTGCTGTTGTTCTGGGATTGATTTGCACTTTTCACGCCAAAGTACGTTCATCTCTAGGAAACAGAACCTGTCTCCTTCCTGAGCGGTATGACGGCTGCGTGGTCCAATGGTGTTTATACTTGCATACTATTGTTTGTACAGATGAACGTGGTACCTTCAGGCATTTGGAAATTGCTCCCAAGGATGAACCAGACTTGTGGAAGTCAAAAAATAAATCTGAGGTCTTGGCTGATTTCTTTTCATTTTCCCATGATGTCAAGTAAAGAGGCACTGAGTTTTAAGGTAGGCCTTGAAATACATCCACAGGTACACCTCCAACTGACACAAATGATGTCAATTAACCCATCAGAAGCTTCTAAAGCCATGACATAACTTTCTGTATTTTTCCAAGCTGTTTAATGGCACAGTCAACTTAGTGTGTGTAAACTTCTGACCCACTGGAATTGTGATACAGTGAATTATACGTGAAATAATCTGTCTGTAAACAATTTCTGGAGATGTCCTAACCGACTTGCCAAAACTATAATTAGTTTACAAAACGTTTGTGAAGTTCTTGAAAAAAAGAGTGTTAATGACTCCAACCTAAGTGTATGTAAACTTCTGACATCAAATGTATACTTTAATAGCAATATAATAGCTTTTGGTTTCTAATGCTCTCAGATAACAACAAGGCTTACAAGACTGAGTTCAAATGCCGACATCAAATTCAAAGAAATCTTTGCACTGCCTAAACAGCTGACTTACATAAATCCAAAGTCTCTGCTCTCTGCTTTCTAAAGTTTCTGAAAAGGTGCCCAGGCTGGTAGCTGCTCTCCCCGAGCAATGCTCCTCATGGTCTGTTATATTAATACGCTAAACAGCCATTGCATTTGAATCGGAATTGGAATGATTTTATTCTACTTTTTTTGGCCCTCTGACACCCCTGTATAGGAGTAACAGTTTCAGCATAGGGCACTGATCAAGAAGATAAACTGATCCACAAAAAATGAAAGAACATTTACAATGCACAGACTTTACAGACCACAGTCCTCAATGATCCCAGTACCATTACGTTTAAAGATTGTTTTGAATATGAGAATGTTGGCTATTGTTTTTCTAACCTGCAACTCCTTTCTTCCAGACATCATCTGACTATAATCCCACTTACATATCCAGTTTTCGGTTCGTTTGTAAACAAGACAGATGCATCTTTAATAGAGACCTGGCTTATAGAAGAAAGTAGGGTAAATAGAAATATGATCAAATAAAGTAGAACCTGTGGCTGGTGGGCCTGTGTGCTGCATGCCACAGTTTGTTCAGTGTTAAACCAATAAGATATGGCTAGGTTGGGCTGGGCCGCCGGAACAGATAGGTGCTGTGATTGGGTACACAATGGCGTGACCCCTGCCTCTGTATCAGTGGCTCTGATTTTCAGTCAGATAGTAGGGTTGGTCTGTGTGTGTGTGTGTGTGTGTGTGTGTGTGTGTGTGTGTGTGTGTGTGTGTGTGTGTGTGTGTGTGTGTGTGTGTGTGTGTGTGTGTGTGTGTGTGTGTGTGTGTGTGTGTGTGTGTGTGTGTGTGTGTGTGTGTGTGTGTGTGTGTGTGTGTGTGTGTGTGTGTGTGTGTGTGTGTGGAGGGATGGTGTTTGCTGTTGTCTTATGATCTGGCAGGTATACAGCAGGGAGACTGTTCACCTTGGAACTCTGCTCGCTCCACAGTATAGTGTGTGTGTGTGCATGCGTGTGCATGAGTGAGTGTGTGTTTATATGATTAAGGACATTTGGAGGTTGGTCTTCTCACCTTTTTCTCGGCAGGTGAACAGCAGTCAGGGAGGATAGAGAGTTGTATAACATTTGGATAGAATACAAATTTGCATTTTTATGAGTATGGCCTTATTTCTATTACAGCATATTGGATGACTATCATTCATTTTCCATTCACCAGCTCAATGTAACATTGATTGCTTTAAGCTACTACATAATACTTGAATTTGCCCTATACCCATCATGAGGTTGCTACAACTTATCCAACAAAGTTTATAACGTAGGTGCATAGGTTGAGAGACAAATTGCAACAAACAAGGTGACAGACAGTGAAAAATGAAATACCACCTTGCACACACTTGCCTGCAACTAGCAGATCTGGGGTGTAATAATTAGTCCAAGCAATGTTGTGTTTTGCAACTAAAATTAGAGTTTCTATTGGACAAATTCAGGCAGGTCACTCCCCATTTCGCTCTGTTTGCTTCCATTTAAGAAATGTTTTGCAACAGAATCGGCGGAATGAATACACCCTGATCACCCGCACACATATTTCACCTTCATAACAGTCACATACAGCATCATCGCTTTGCTAGTTATATAATTCCATCTCACATCTACACGCTTTCCTCCTCTCACCTTCCCCTTAGCTTGTGGACTTTAGTGCACAACACAACAGCTGTCTTTGACCACGCACAAAAAACTCTCCAGGCCAAACCTTAATATCATGACCACTAACCACTACACAGCCTATATCGTTGTCACCATATTAACATTATATTCAGCAAACTAGAACTAACGCATTAGTAAACCCACAATCAAATCCGTGTGTACAGTCATGCAGTAGTACATAGCAAGCAGTTTAGCAGTTACACCGGCGGGCCCCTGTGGCAATACATTAATAAAACCGAAAGCTTACCTTGACTTAGCCAGCTAGCTAACCTAAGTATCACTCCTCTCTGTTAGAGTTAGGTTGTTGAGTATAGTCTAAATTATTGTAGCTGCATTAGCTAAGTAAGTGAAATGCAAACTAAGAATAAAAAAATAGATCAAAATATGTATTTTTCTCTTTCTGCTGCTTCACCTTAATTTTAGAAAAAAGGAATTTGTTCAAAACTGTTGAGTTAACTACTGAACACACGTTATGCACTTCAGTACTCACGAGCTGTTGCTTACGCTTGAGGTAAATTCTCTGATCCTTTGATTGGATTGACAACATGTCAGTTAATACTGCAAGAGCCCTGATAGGTTGGAGGACATCCCCCAGAAGTGGTCATCATTTCTTGTGTCTATGGAACCATAAGCCTCCTAGGTTTGGTATTGAAGTCCATGTACACAGATGAGGATGGAAAATAGCTGTCCTCCGACTACGCAATGGTGTTACCCTAGATGGTGTTACCCTAGTGGGTGTTGTTGAGGCTACTGTAGACCTTCATTGCAAAGCCGTGTGTTTTCATCAGTTAAAAAAGATAACTTTTAATGTTTCACTATTTAAAACCAGTTAAATGTAACAACATGTAATCAAAAATGTTATCCCAAAAGTCATTATTTATCTTGAAATGCCCATAAACAATAACTAGTAATGCTGCACACTCCAAGAAAGGTTAAAATCTCACCTTTCTGGGTATAAATAGTTGTACACAGTACAAATATGACACAAATATGAAAACATTAAATATTTTATATTATGTATTTCCTATTCAACAAAACTGTATGAATAAGACTGGAAATGACTTGTAGTTTTCAAAATATGGTACAATCAAATTACAACTATAAGATTTCACCTTCTTTATAACTGTAAAATTCATATTTATATGTTTAGTGTTAGACAAAATGTGCGTATTTTCTAAAGGTCTCTCTTGATCAAAAAGTCTGTCCCCATCGCTCTAGCTCGGCTTCCTGAACTCTTTAGGAACTCACATTTCATCTCATATTAATATTGTCTGTCTATGACAAACAGAACATTTATTATTATTTTTTTTTTACATCTATTAATTATTTATGATTACTGGCTATAAATCTCAGAATGTACTACTGCGACAAAACCACTCTCTCCTGCTGCGCTACGACTGTTAGGGTTTAGCCAGAAGTTGACGGATAGTCAGAAAAGCGAATTAAATGTTAGGTGGGTTTCAAGTGGAGTTAGATTTCACATCCTGCTTCACGCAGGCAAAGACATACTCCTCTCTGCACAGTAGATCCTATTTTAGATGAGTTTTACAAGTGACCGTAGGATTTCTGATCTTTTTTCACCTATCACCACAGGCAGTCTGATCTTTAGTGAATATGGAAGGTACACTCTTCAATCTGCCAGGAAAGGTAGCAATATGTCCTCACACACACACCCAGCACAGAGACACACACACACAGTCTACCCTTGGAGACAGAGCTCATTGTGTGTGTGTTGCTGTGTGCTCCAGAGGAGCTACTGTGTGGTTGAGCGAGAGGGGATTGGGTGATTTGTGACCCCTGTGGTGGGGAGCAGGAGTGGGTGTGGTTGAGAAACGGAGTTCCAGGTTGTTGGGAGCAGTGTAGGCCTCAGGGGCAGGCCAGGCAAGGGAGTTGTTAGGTCACTGAGCCTGCACTAATGTGACATTCACCCAAAGGCGCAGAACAAGGGGCCCCTGCAAGAACACTAAAAACATCATATCCAAGAAATCTAGGTAACATTTCCTTTTAAATACCAGTACCAGGTAATTGTTTTATGCTGTATGTAATAGTAGTTCATGGTAAGACAGAGCGAGATAACATACAGTATCTTTGTACAGAACCAGGTTGACACTTTTTATTATTGAAATTCCAATGGGAACTGTAAGGATTAACACCCTTCACATATGCTTTAATAATTATATTTGCCTGGATAAAAGGATAGAGCAGTCGCTCAAACATTTCACACGTCAGTTTGACATTCATTAAATGCCTATAGGTGGACCATATCTCCCAGAGTGGTGTGTAACTTGCCTCGTCCCACAGAGCATCAACACACACAGCTCTCTTATTTTTCTTCCAGAAACCTTAAAGGGGAATTTCACCCTGGGGGAATCTGGGCTTGTTTTCATCATGTCTGAGGTATTTTTAGGACATAATTGCCCACGACGAAGGCAGGTCAGGGCTTTGCAAGCTGAAGGATACACCCTGTGACAGCTTCCGGCGTAGTCCTGATTTGTGGCATTTTGCGAAGGTTCTATGTTATACTGATAGCTCTGTACACTTTTTGTGCGTGTACATATGGTTGTCCATGTTCGATAAAGCTATTATTGGATGTCTTTCAACAATGTTCCTATCGGCGGATTCATTGCTAAATATACAAGCGGACACATTTTTTCCAGTCTCTGAACGATTACAACTTGGTGTTTTGCAGTGTTTCGTGCACTGGCCCCTCCTCCAAGGTGATCTTTTTTCTAAAAGGAGGTTGACACTAACAACAATCTTTTGGGCAAAACTGAAAGAACTAACCAGACACAATATCCTCTCATCAACATGAATTTGACAATGGAGCTATATGGTGACATTCAACCATACATGTTTCATCCAGAATATAGTGAATTCAAAACAAAGAGTTGGATTTAACTAACGTTAGAACCTCAGCTACAGCTGATGCCACCACCAAGACGGCCGATGACAAATATGGTGTCTAACTTAGTAAATACGTTTCCCTGCAAGCCACCTAGCTAGCTAGTTAACTTTAGTTTATCTACTGAAAACCATATTGTGTATTGCTGGCTAACATACTACTGTTTTACAGTGGGGGGAAATTCAATATATATTCTGTTTGCTAACTTACCTAGCGAGGTAGGAAGCAAACTAAGTTAGCTAGGTAAACAGGGTGGGTGTTGCTATGGTGACCAGTGAGCTAAGATAAGGCAGGGCTGTACCTAGCAAAGACTTATAGATGACCTGGAGCCAGTGGGTTTGGCGACAAATATGAAGTGAGTGCCAGCCAAAGAGACCATACAGGTCACAGTGGTGGGTGGTAAAAGGGGCTTTGGTGACCAAACGGATGGCACTGTGATAGACTACATCCTTTTGCTGAGTAGAGTGTTGGAGGCTAGGTGGAAAGCATGGCCAGCCGTAGAAAAATGCTTATTGAAATTCTTGATTATCGAAGATTTATCGGTGGTGACAGTGTTTCTTAGCCTCAGTGCAGTGGGCAGCTGGGAGGAGGTGCTCTTATTCTCCATTAACAGTGTCCCTAAACTTTTCGGAGTTTGTGCTACAGGATGCAAATTTCTGTTTGATAAAGCTAGCCTTTGCTATCCTGTATGCCTTTGTATATTGGTTCCTAACTTCCCTGAAAAGTTGCATATCGCGGGGGCTATTCAATGCTAATGCAGTACGGCATAGGATGTTTTTGTGCTGTTCAAGGGCAGTCAAATCTCCAGTGAACCAAGGGCTATATCTGTTCTTAGTTCTAAATTTTTTGAATGGGACATGCTTATTTAAGATGGTGAGGAAAGTACTTTAAAAGAATAACCAGGCATCCTCTACTGGCAGAATGAGGTCAATATCCTTCCAGGATACCTGGGCCAGTTCGATTAGGAAGGCCTGCTTGTTGAAGTGTTTTAGGGAGAGTTTGACAGTGATGAGGGGTGGTTGTTTGACCGCGGACCCATTACGGATGCAGGCAATGAGGCAGTGATCGCTGAGATCCTGGTTGAAGACATGCACCACACCTCACATTTGTTTCTTGTTAGCAAACGTGTAACATCAGCATCTGTAAAGAATTTTAATGGACAGCTGTGTAACATAATTGAGAGGTTTGATATTTAAGCTGGTTTTAATATAAAAATATTTGCCTAAACATGCCTGATGGACATGGCTGTAGGTAGATACTGTTTGCGTACCTACCCAGATACATTTGTACGTTCTGGTCTCTGTTCAAAGTTTGAAGCCATATATGTTTATATTAGGCTAGATATTGTTGTAAATGTAATCTCTGTGCTTGTGCACATGTATGCATGTTCAACTAGTCTACCCTATTGTTGATGTTATGCTGGCACAGTTCAACTGTTGTTCAAACTGTACAATAGAGTATAATTGTTTTTTTGTCTTACAGACAATAATGTGTGGTGCCTGGGCTTCTTCCTGGAGGGGATTCTAGATACAGAAACATAATTCATTTGCCTGTGTGTGTCATTGTAGCAGAACTGTATCTCGTGAACTGTATCCCTCTCGAGGGATTAGACATTATGCTGGATTTCAATCAAATGACTCATGAGGAGCTGAATGACCGTTTGACCATGACAACACTCCCCTCACAGCTTTACAAGTATTCCCTGAACTTCTTTGGAAATGTAATTTCATCATGACCATCTCTCCCATCATCTGCTGATCACCAGTTCTCTTAGCTCCAGATTTTTACACCAGATTATATAATTTAAATTTAAAATGTTGTAAAAAAAATGGTATCCATTATTGGGAGTTACAGGATAGGTCCTGTTTGGTGCAGCACAAAGAATTTTCTACCAACCTTCATCCTTGATTCTTCTCATAAACTAAAGTCTCATTAAATGTCTGTGTCCAGTTGCAGGGGTTCAGTTTGAATTTAGACAATGCTCCGTTATTAAAATAAATACTTTTTTTGCTCCATAAATAATCTAACAATGTGAATGCTGCCATCTTGTCTATTTAAAGTCTGGTGTAACAATCCGTAGTTACAGTTCTCTGCACTTAATAATAATAATAATAATATAATAATAATAATATATGCCATTTAGTAACAATTACAGTCATGTGTGCATACATTCTACAGTGGTCTCTGCACATGTGTCTGAGCTGTGTCTCTCTACACCTGAGACACACTCTGACAGACTGAATTGTATTACCCATTTCATACAAAAAATGTGTATGTTCATTTTACCATATAACATTCTTGTTAAATATCCAGTTCTCTTGAGATAGCATTAAATAGTGTACACTCCCCTGTATTTTAGATTTTGACAAATGATCAAACATGTCTTGTATATCTGAATGTCTAGCATATGTTTGATGCTACAGAGCCCTGTACAGCTTATTGAAATATATTATGTGAATCCATAAGGGCAGACAAATTTAGAAGATTGCTAGAAAATATCCATATTTATTTTTTGGTGGTTCTACATGAGGGCTCTCCAATCCTGTTCCTGGAGGGCTACCGTCCTGTAGGTTTTCACTCCAACCCTAATCTAACACACCTGATTCAAATAATTACCTGGTTGTGTCACACCCTGATCTGTTTCACCTGTCTTTGTGCTTGTCTCCACCCCCCACCAGGTGTCACCCATCTTCCCCATTATCCCCTGTGTATTTAGAACTTTGTTCTCAGTTTGTCTGTTGCCAGTTCGTTTTGTTTGTGAAACCTACCAGTGTTTGTACCCTGCTCCTGTCTGTTTCTTGCTCCTGTTTCCTAGTCCTTCCCGATTTTGACCCTGCTGCCTGCACTGAGCCTGCCTGCCGTTCTATACCTTGCCCCACCTCACTGGATTATTGACCCCTGCCTGCCTTGACCCTGAGACTGCCTGCTGTTCTGGACCCTTTGACCTGTCATTTGCCTTCCCCTGTATTATAAATTAATCTTTGACACTGTCTGCATCTGGGTCACACCTGAAATGTGATAGTACGAACTGGCCATGACTGACCCAGCATTGAACACATTGCTGGAGCAATTATGTGAGTTGTCTACTAGACAGCCTACCATGACGGTAACCTCCCAGCCCCTCAGTAACCAGGCTGTTAGTAGTGACGTCTCCCCGGTCACCCCACTTGCCTCCCCCGGAGCATTTCGATGGAGAGTCGGGCACCTGTCGGGCGTTTCTCACTCAGTGTTCACTCATCATTGAACTGCAGCCCTCCTCCTTCCCCTCGGACCGCTCTAAGATAGCATGCCTAATCATGCTGATATCCGTGAGGGCTCTCACCTCGGTAACGGAAGTATGGGCACAACGGTTGGTCGTATGCTTCAGTCTGGAGGAGTTCGTTGCAGAGTTAAAGACTTTTCAATGCTCCATTGTCCAGGAGAGAGGCTGCCCGGATGTTACTCTAGCTTCGGCAAGTCTCCCGTAGTGTGGCAGACTATGCAGTAGATTTCCGCATGTTGGCAGCTGAGAGTGCCTGGAACCCGGAAGCACTGTTTGACATTTTGGAGTATCGGAGGAAGGACGAGCTTGCTGCCCGGAAACTACCATTGGATCTCGCTCATTGCCTTGACCATTTGGATTGATGGGCGACTTCGGGAATGAAGGAAGGAGAGAAGATTTGATTTCACTTGCCAGTCCATGGATTCCACCTCGCCTCCGAGGTATCCCGGAAGTCCCCGACAGCTCTGAAGCCTCTGAAGACTGCCAATTCACCTCTTCCTGAGCCTATGCTACTAGCCAGAGCTAGGCTGTCTCCAGCTGAGTGGCTATACAGGCTTCACACTAAGAGCTTCCTGTATTGCGGGCCTACTGGTAATTTCGTCTCCACCTGTCCACTAAAAGACCAGCCTCACCGGTAGGAGCGAGTACTCTGGTGGGCCATATGGATAACTTTTCCCCTCCCCTTACTTGCATCCCCTTTCATGTCATGTTGCTGTGGGGGAAACCGGTCGAATTCTCTCCGGGTACTCATCGACTCTTCTGAGCTGGATATCCCCACTCAGCCCCTCTCCATTCCCATGTACATTAAAGCACTGGATGAGTGCTCCATAGGCCGGGTCACCCACAATAGCAACTCCATCAAGCTACGTGTGTCAGGGAACCACAGCGATCCAATCTAGGTCCTGTTCATTAAGTCTCCTCAGGTTCCCATGGTATTGGGATTCTCCTGGCTCCAGTGACACAATCCCCTTATTGACTGGTCTGCCTGTGCCATCTTGGGCTGGAGCCCGTTCTGCCATGCCCATTGCCTGAAGTCAGTGCAGCCTGCACCAGGACGTCTTCCTGGGAGCTCGGAAGTTGCCCCGGACCGCTCCACCTTTCCTGCGGAGTACCAGGACCTCCGGGAGGTGTTCAGTAAGGCCCTGGCCACTTCGCTGCCACCACACCGACCATACGACTGCGGGATTGACCTTCTCCCAGGTACCACTCCGCCCCGGGGACGACTGTACGCTCTGTCGGGTCTGGAGACCAAGGCTATGGAGACCTACATTGGGGACTCCCTAGCTGCTGGGTTCATCCGTCTTTCTGCCTTCCCTGTCCGTGCATCGACTACCAAGGTCTCAACAACATCACTGTGAAGAACTGCTACCCGCTACCTCTCATCTCACCTGCCTTCAAGCCTTGAATGCCTACCACCTGGTGCGCATGCAGGAAGGGGACAAGTGAAAACCTGCCTTCAACACAGCCAGCTGTCCATGCCATTTACCAACGCCCCTGCTGTGTTCCAGTCTCTGGATAATGATGTTCTCTGCGACATGTTGAACCGGTTTATCTGACATTCTCATCTTCTTCCACTCCACCCAAGAAAACGTGCTCCACGTCTGACAGGTTCTCCAATGCCTCTTGGAGAACCAGCTTTTTGTAAAAGCAGAGAAGTGTGATTCCATCGCTCCACCATCCCCTTTCTCAGTTACATCACTGCTTCAGGGAGTGTACAGATGGATCCCGGGAAGGTGAGAACGGTGGTGGATTGGCCCGGCCTACTTCCAGAGTACAGCGGCAATATTTTATGGGATTTGCCAACTTTTATCGCCTCTTCATCCGGGGCTACAGCACCCTGGCTTCCTTCCTGAACCTCTCCCAAGTTTCCGTTCATGTGGTCCCCAGCTGCCGAACTGGGCATTCCAGGATTTCAAACATTGCTTCACCACAGCTCTCATCTTGGTTCATCCTGACCCGTCCTACCAGTTCGTGGTGGAGGCCGATGCTTTGGATGTTGGAGTGGGGGCTGTCCTGTCCCAGTTGTCTGGCTTGGACCTCAAGTTACATCCCTGCGCCTTCTTCTCCCACTGCCTCTACGCCACAGAGTTTCTCATGGTGAAGATGGCGTTGGAGAGGAGACACTGGCTGGAGGGGGCGGAACATCCATTCATTGTGTGGACCGACCACAAGAACCTGGAATATCTCAGCACTGCCAAGTGCCTCAATTCCAAGCAGGCTAGGCGAGCCCTACGGGATCCAAGAATGTCAAGCCAGATGCTCTGTCATGCCTCTATAGCTCCACGACTACTACTACCCCGGACCCTGAGACCATCCTTCCCACCTCGTGCTTGACAACGGCACTCAGCTGGGGAATAGGGAAGCAGGTTCAGGAGGCGCAGCGTTCCCAGCCGAACCCCGGGGGGGTCGCTTCTTTGTGGCCTACCATGGTTCCTGACGTTTCCGCATTTGTCGCCCTTGCACGAACGGTCTGTGCACAGAACAAGAATCCTCAGCAAGCTCCGGCTGGTCTCCTCCAACCTCTGCCTGTCCCTGGTCTCACATCTCCCTGGACGAGTTACTAGTCTCCTGCTGTCTGATGGCAACACCGCCATCCTGAACGTGGTGGATCGGTTTTCCAAAGCCGCTCACTTCATTCCTCTCCCCAAGCTACCATCTGCCAAAGAAACGTCCCAGCTCATGGTGCAGCACGTCTTCCAGATCCATGGACTACCAGTAGACATGGTCTCTGACCGGGGTTCTCAGTTCTTGTCCCGGTTCTGGAAGGCGTTCTGCACCTTCATTGGGTCGTCAGACGGCCTGTCTTATAGGTTCCACCCCCAGTCCAACGGCCAGTCAGAGCGAGCCAAACAGGACCTAGAGACGACTCTGCGCTGCCTGGTCTCCGCCAACCCCACCACCTAGAGTCAGCAGCTTGTGTGGGTTGAATACGCCCGCAACACCCTTCCCTGCTCTGCCACGGGCCTATTACCTTTAGAGTGTTCCCTGGGGTATCAGCCCCTGCTCTTCCTGAGCAGGAAGAAGAGGTCGGGTCGGCATACCTTCTGCCCAGATGTTTGCCTGCCGCTGTCGTCGTCCCTGGAGTTGAGCCCGGTCGGCCGTCCTCAAGACCACCTCCAGGTATCGGCGACAAGTGAATCGCCGGGTGGAGTCCCACAAACTCTCCAGCCAGTTGATCGGCCCGTTTCCCATCTCCAAGATCATTAGCCCCTCTGCTGTTCGTCTTCTGTTGCTCTGTACCCTACTTCCCACCTTTCATGTGTCCAGAATTAAACCCATGTCCCACAGCCCTTTGTCTCCTGCATCTGGGTCATACCTAAAATGTGATAGGTTGATAAGCTGAACCAGGTTAGTTACAACTTGGGTTGGAGTGAAAACCTACAGAAGGTTAGCTCTCCAGGAACAGGTTTGGAGACCACTGTTCTACATAGTCTTATGCTGAGCCACACTGATTGTGTTTACTCAGGCAGCAGAATACTGATATTTCTTACACCAATTTGTCTTAATGGTCAGCTGAATAAGACTTTGCTGAAAGTGGTGTATGGCTTCTTTACCACCAACTGTTTGGTCCTCTTGCAGAAGATTTGTTGGTACTACATGTCAACTGGAAAGACGTAGTTGTGGTGTTAGAATTTTACACTTTTTGTGTATGGGATGTAGAACAACACGCCTTTGTTGGTAAAGGTATCAACCGAATGGGATCGGCTAGCGTATTGTTCAAGGGCATTGAGGGGACACTGGGAGCTGCTTTTGAAAGGATAGATCAGTCAACAAAATCAATGGGCTGAGGGGCTAAAGAAGATGTGAAAAGTCTTTGGAAGGCAGTTCTTACAGTATGCATTGTTATGATTAGGAGATTGAGGAGAAATGGCACCTCAATCGCTCTCACACACAACAATACATTTACTTGCTAAGTACAACCCTGCATAACCAAAACCTCATTCCTCATCTCAAATATACTGTCTGTAAACCTCCCCAGCCCATTGACTTTGACAGAGAAGTATTGTCAATTAGTAACCCTCTGTAGGGGAAGTCTTTATTGTGTTTTGAGAATGAAGTGGTTGTGTCATTACTGTTGTAGTCTGATACCTTTTAGTGTCCCTTGCTGGTTTCTGTCCCACATTCAAGGTGTGTCCGCTCCCTCATGCTTGTGTACCCAAAATGACACCACTTTGGGGGTTTTTCAGCAGGGCACAACAGGACTCCAGATAACCTGAGTTTTACAAAAATGTCATGACAGCTTTTGGAGATATTTCAACAATACAATTTTGTGGTAAATTGATCCAATTTTTTTATATTTTGAAAAAGTTCAAAGCCTTAGGATAAATAATCCACTTGTATATTTTTGCCATCTTACCTTCACCTTGTGCAGAGCTAGGGGTTAGTAGCGCATGTTGGTGGAATCAGATTATGTACTACCAAGAACAAAATGCACAACAATACACAACTAATACCACCCAACTAATTGTATTGACTTATATTAGACTGGCTAGCTAAGCATACCTAAAATGGACATTTCAATATTGGCAGCTTGATGTCAGCTACCTAGTGTAATTTAAATGGCAGAAGGATTGTGAGCCAGCTGAGACTGACGGAGGACCAACTGACCAACCGTAGACAGCTTATCATTGCTACCAACACAGAAAGAGAGTGATTTAGCTATATGGTCAGTTCTATTTTTAGTAATGGAGTGTTTTATAGACAATGGTGGAATAGATGGCTACCAGATTGAGCTACTCTTATTTGCTAATGTTAGCTAATTTATGTTAGCTAACGTCAGTCAACGATAGACTGAACAAACAAACATGTTTACTCTGCTGAAGGTAGCTACCAGTCTAGCAGGGACTACCATGGCTTATGCTAAATTGGTAGTGTGTACACCAAAAAATGCTATATGATTTAGCCGATGACTTCAATACAGGGATGTAAAATTAGCAAACTAGGTAAGCTAAAAAACCTAAAAGAAATAGATTCTATTGCATCATTTCTCAGCCGTCGTCGAAATGGTTTCCCCATCAGTTCAGCTTGAAAATCCCGCTGTTGATTGTTGATAGCCACAACCCATTGGCAGCATCAGGGTAAATCTCTGGTAGGTAGAACGGTGAAAGATAACTCATTTTTTGAGCTTGTTTGTAATTAGGACAACCAGGCACTGAACACAACAGGCATAATGACAAACACTAACGAAAACCAAAAATTGTCAAAGAAATTATCTTGGCGACAGAAGTTCTGAGATTGCTGTGTTGTTCGTTTCGAGGTACAAGCCATCACCCAACGTTGTGGGCACACTCCTTTTTGTCTTTAGCGGGCGTTATCTGCATTCACTATGAATACCATACTTTGTGTGAATACACAGGAAGTTGAAACTTCCCGATTCTACCAGTGAAATTAAAATGTGAGGGTTCTAGCTTGTGGTTTTGATAATTGTGATGTTTATGATAAAAATGTAATGTTGCTAATATAGTAATGACTATATGCCATGGCAGAGCTGGCAAGTGACATTCCAAAATGCCAAAACACATTTCCAATCAGAAGATGAAACACGGGACTGTGTTTATTCCTCGATTCATTCAATTAATTGCTCTGTGGTTTATTTAACATTTCATAATCATGATCTCATTTAATAGTTTTCTTGGTTGATTTTCAGATCAGTAAAATATGCCAACTCCTTAGCTGAGAAGGGAAAGTGAAAGGGGGCACCTCGTCAGCTGCACAACTGAATGCATTCAACCGAAATGTGTCTGTATTTAACCCAACCCCTCTGAATCAAAGAGGTGCTAGAGGACAGGGGCTTGTGGTGTAGAATCCATTAAGAGGGCATGGCTTGCTCCTTCTGTGTGTGTGTGTGTGTGTGTATTCCACAAAGTGAAGGTATCCCCTGTAAGACAAGGTGAAAGTATCTCTCTCTTTCTCTTTCTCTCTATATAAACTCAGTAAAAAAATAAACGTCCCTTCTTCAGGACTCTGGTCTTTCAAAGATAATTCGTGAAAATCCAAATAACTTCACAGATTTTCATTGTAAAGGATTTAAACACTGTTTTCCATGCTTGTTCAATGAACCATAAACAATTAATGAACATGCACCTGTAGAATGGGCGTTAAGACACTAACAGCTTAGACGGTTGGCAATTAAAGTCACAGTTATGAAAACTTAGAACACTAAAGAGGCCTTTCTACTGACTCTAAAAAACACTAAAAGAAAGATGCCCAGGGTACCTGCTCCTCTGAGTGAATGTGCCTTTGGCATGCTGCAAGGAAGCATGAGGACTGCAGATGTGGCCAGGGCAATAAATTGCAATGTCCATACTGTGAGATGCCTAAGACAGCGCTACAGGGAGACAGGATGGACAGCTGATCATTCTCGCAGTGGTAGACCACGTGTAACAACACCTGCACAGGATCGGTACATCCGAACATCACACCTGCGGGACAGGTACAGGATGGCAACAACAACTGCCCGAGTTACACCAGAAACGCACAATCCCTCCATCAGTGCTCAGACTGTCCACAATAGGCTGAAAGAGGCTGGACCTAGGGCTTGTAGGCCTGTTGTAAGGCAGTTCCTCACCAGACATCACCGGCAACATCATGGCCTATGGGCACAAACCCACCATTGCTTGACCAGACAGGACTGGCACAAAGTGCTCTTCACTGACAAGTCGCGGTTCTGTCTCACCAGGGGTAATGGTTAGATTTGCGTTTATCATCAAAGGAATGAGCGTAACACCGAGGCCTGTACTCTGGAGCGGGGTCTATTTGGAGTTAGAGGTTCCGTCATGGTCTGGGGCGGTGTGTCACAGCATCATCGGACAGAGCTTGTTGTCATTGCAGGCAATCTCAATGCTGTGTGTTACAGGGAAGACATCCTCCTCCCTCATGTGGTACCCTTCCTGCAGGCTCATCCTGACATGACCCTCCAGCATGACAATGCCACCAGCCATACTGGTCGTTCTGCACGTGATTTCCTGCAAGACAGGAATGTCAGTGTTCTGCCGTGACCAGCGAAGAGCCCGGAACTCAATCCCATTGAGCACATCTGGGATCTGTTGGATTGGAGGGTGAGGGCTAGGGCCATTCCCGCCAGAAATGTCTGGTAACTTACAGGTGCCTTGGTGCAAGAGTGGTGTAACATCTCACAGCAATATCTGACAAATCTGGTGCAGTCCATGAGGAGGAGATGCACTGCAGTACGTAATGCAGCTGGTGGCCACACCAGATACTGACTGTTACTTTTGATTTTGACCCGCCCTTTGTTCATGGACACATTATTCCATTTATGTTAGTCATATGTCTGTGGAACAGTTTAACAGTTCAGTTTATGTCTCAGTTTTTGAATCTTGTTATGTTCATGCAAATATTTCCACATGTTAAGTTTGCTGAAAATAATCCCAGCTGACAGTGAGAGGACATTTATTTTTTTGCTGAGTTTATATGTGTGTGTCTGCGTGTGTATGTCTGTGTGTGTGTGTGTGTGTTTGCGTGTGTGCGTGTGTGTGGGAGGGCTTCTGTGAAAGGCACCATCTGTTCTGTGTGACAGTAATAAAGTGAAGGGCATTGTGGGACAAACCCTCAGACCAATTCATCAAAGCACTGGGCGGGCCCAGAATATTCTTCCAGGGATACCTTTACACACATGTACATATGCACGCACAAATGCTCTCTCTCTCTCTCTCTCTCTCTCTCTCTCTCTCTCTCTCGCTCTCTCGCTCTCTCTCTCGCTCTCTCTCTCTCTCTCTCTCTCTCTCTCTCTCTCGCTCTCGCTCTCGCTCTCTCTCTCTCACACACACACACACACACACACACACACACACACACACACACACACACACACACACACACACACACACACACACACACACACACACACACACACACACACACACACACACACACACACACACACACACACACACACACACACACACACACACACTGGATGGGTATCATTCTACCATTACGCCTTCTATTAGATGCATAATGGAAACATTTACTCCTAACCAAATCATCTGGTTTGATACTGTTTCCTTTTGATACACAACACATCTATTAAAAGCACAAGATTGTCAGTTGAACCTGACATTATTATCATAAACATTACTCAAAACAAGCTAATAGCTGGTTTAATGCTGGGTAGTGAATCATTCTGAATAATGTGGAAGACAAACAGAAACCGTATGAAATGACCACCTCATCCTCTGTCAATGAAACATGCTTTTATTTTATTGTCATGCTTTTATTTGCATACTTATGCTCTCTATCTCATGTGTAATATCTCCCTCATTTTCCTTAAGTTCAGTGGTGTTGCAGTGGGAGCACTGTGTTATCATCAGACATGACAGGCGTGGTTTTGCGGTTTACAACCTTGTACTACATTACCTCGTAAATGTACAGTCTGCAACCAACTGTTGAACCTTGAGATGGAAAGATCCCCTTTTAAAAGAGAGGGAGGACCCTTCTTTCTCATACCAGGAATTAAGAGTAAATGTTGCCTCACTAGGGTTACCGGATTCCCTGATTCAAGTGGCTCAGAAGATTTGTGAAGCACTTTTTTGGAGTCCTGCATGGCCTCGTGCTGAATATACAGTATGTGCATAGTGTCCATGTTCATGTAATTATAAGTGTCTGCTAAATGACCATATTACTATAAAAATGTACAATATTTATGATTAGGCCATCCCTTCAAATCAAATAAAATCAAATCAAATTGTATTTGTCACATACACATGGTTAGCAGATGTTAATGCGAGTGTAGCGAAGTGCTTGTGCTTCTAGTTCCGACAATGCAGTAATAACCAACAAGTAATCTAACTAACAATTCCAAAACTACTGTCTTATACACAGTGTAAGTGGATAAAGAATATGTACATAAAGATATATGAATGAGTGATGGTACAGAGCAGCATAGGCAAGATACAGTAGATGATATCGAGTACAGTATATACATATGAGATGAGTATGTAAACAAAGTGGCATAGTTAAAGTGGCTAGTGATACATGTATTACATAAGGATGCAGTCGATGATATAGAGTACAGTATATACGTATGCATATGAGATGAATAATGTAGGGTAAGTAACATTATATAAGGTAGCATTGTTTAAAGTGGCTAGTGATATATTTACATCATTTCCCATCAATTCCCATTATTAAAGTGGCTGGAGTTGAGTCAGTGTCAGTGTCAGTGTGTTGGCAGCAGCCACTCAATGTTAGTGGTGGCTGTTTAACAGTCTGATGGCCTTGAGATAGAAGCTGTTTTTCAGTCTCTCGGTCCCAGCTTTGATGCACCTGTACTGACCTCGCCTTCTGGATGATAGTGGGGTGAACAGGCAGTGGCTCGGGTGGTTGATGTCCTTGATGATCTTTATGGCCTTCCTGTAACATCGGGTGGTGTAGGTGTCCTGGAGGGCAGGAGGGCAGGTAGTTTGCCCCCGGTGATGCGTTGTGCAGACCTCACTACCCTCTGGAGAGCCTTACGGTTTAGGGCGGAGCAGTTTCCGTACCAGGCGGTGATACAGCCCGCCAGGATGCTCTCGATTGTGCATCTGTAGAAGTTTGTGAGTGCTTTTGGTGACAAGCTGAATTTCTTCAGCCTCCTGAGGTTGAAGAGGCGCTGCTGCGCCTTCTTCACGATGCTGTCTGTGTGAGTGGACTAATTCAGTTTGTCTGTGATGTGTATGCCGAGGAACTTAAAACTTACTACCCTCTCCACTACTGTTCCATCGATGTGGATAGGGGGGTGTTCCCTCTGCTGTTTCCTGAAGTCCACAATCATCTCCTTAGTTTTGTTGACGTTGAGTGTGAGGTTATTTTCCTGACACCACACTCCGAGGGCCCTCACCTCCTCCCTGTAGGCCGTCTCGTCGTTGTTGGTAATCAAGCCTACCACTGTTGTGTCGTCCGCAAACTTGATGATTGAGTTGGAGGCGTGCGTGGCCACGCAGTCGTGGGTGAACAGGGAGTACAGGAGAGGGCTCAGAACGCACCCTTGTGGGGCCCCAGTGTTGAGGATCAGCGGGGAGGAGATGTTGTTGCCTACCCTCACCACCTGGGGGCGGCCCGTCAGGAAGTCCAGTACCCAGTTGCACAGGGCGGGGTCGAGACCCAGGGTCTGGAGCTTGATGACGAGCTTGGAGGGTACTATGGTGTTGAATGCCGAGCTGTAGTCGATGAACAGCATTCTCACATAGGTATTCCTCTTGTCCACATGGGTTTGGGCAGTGTGTAGTGTGTTTGAGATTGCATCGTCTGTGGACCTATTTGGGCGGTAAGCAAATTGGAGTGGGTCTAGGGTGTCAGGTAGGGTGGAGGTGATATGGTCCTTGACTAGTCTCTCAAAGCACTTCATGATGAAGGAAGTGAGTGCTACTTTCTTGGGAACAGGAACAATGGTGGCCCTCTTGAAGCATGTGGGAACAGCAGACTGGTATAGGGATTGATTGAATATGTCCATAAACACACCGGCCAGCTGGTCTGCGCATGCTCTGAGGGCGCGGCTGGGGATGCAGTCTGGGCCTGCAGCCTTGCGAGGGTTAACACGTTTAAATGTCTTACTCACCTCGGCTGCAGTGAAGGAGAGTCCGCATGTTTTCATTGCAGGCCGTGTCAGTGGCACTGTATTGTCCTCAAAGCGGGCAAAAAAGTTATTTAGTCTGCCTGGTAGCAAGACATCCTGGTCCGTGACTGGGCTGGATTTCTTCTTGTAGTCCGTGATTGACTGTAGACCCTGCCACATGCCTCTTGTGTCTGAGCCGTTGAATTGAGATTCTACTTTGTCTCTGTACTGACGCTTAGCTTGTTTGATAGCCTTGCGGAGGGAATAGCTGCACTGTTTGTATTCGGTCATGTTACCAGTCACCTTGCCCCGATTAAAAGCAGTGGTTCGCGCTTTCAGTTTCACGCGAATGCTGCCATCAATCCACGGTTTCTGGTTAGGGAATGTTTTAATCGTTGCTATGGGAACGTCATCTTCAACGCACGTTCTAATGAACTCGCACACCGAATCAGCGTATTCGTCAATATTGTTATCTGACGCAATACGAAACATATCCCAGTCCACGTGATGGAAGCAGTCTTGGAGTGTGGAGTCAGCTTGGTCGGACCAGCGTTGGACAGACCTCAGCGTGGGAGCCTCTTGTTTTAGTTTCTGTCTGTAGGCAGGGATCAACAAAATGGAGTCGTTGGTCAGCTTTTCCGAAAGGGGGGCGGGGCAGGGCCTTATATGCGTCGCGGAAGTTAGAGTAACAATGATCCAAGGTTTTTCCACCCCTGGTTGCGCAATCGATATGCTGATACACTTTAGAGAGTCTTGTTTTCAGATTAGCCTTGTTAAAATCCTCAGCTACAATGAATGCAGCCTCCGGATAAATGGATTCCAGTTTGCAAAGAGTCAAATAAAGTTCGTTCAGAGCCATCGATGTGTCTGCTTGGGGGGGGATATATACGGCTGTGATTATAATCGAAGAGAATTCTCTTGGTAGATAATGCGGTCTACATTTGATTGTGAGGAATTCTAAATCAGGTGAACAGAAGGATTTGAGTTCCTGTATGTTTCTTTCATCACACCATGTCTCGTTAGCCATAAGGCATACGCCCCCGCCCCTCTTCTTACCAGAAAGATGTTTGTTTCTGTCGGCGCGATGCGTGGAGAAACCCGCTGGCTGCACCGCCTCGGATAGCGTCTCTCCAGTGAGCCATGTTTCCGTGAAGCAAAGAACGTTACGGTCTCTGATGTCCCTCTGGAATGCTACCCTTGCTCGGATTTCATCAACCTTGTTGTCAAGAGACTGGACATTGGCGAGAAGAATGCTAGGGAGTGGTGCACGATGTGCCCGTCTCCGGAGTCTGACCAGAAGACCGCCTCATTTCCCTCTTTCTCCAGTCCCACCCATGGAGGACAGTAATTTTTAAGGCCTGGAGTTTTTCCTGGTCCATGACAAACTCTAAGCAGTAGATGCAGCCTAAAGCCTCCAGTTGGATGTTTGATAATGCTAAACCCATCAAAGTTGTGGATTTGAATGGCCACTTGTTTACAGTAAGGTACAAATGCCTGCTAAATGGTTGCACTATTATTCAGATCATTATTTATCAGTAGCCTCAGTCTGATATTACTAGTCCCCATACATAGCCATTCTCGCTCCACTCACCCTCCCGAGAGGGATGGGAGCTCCCGAGTGACGCAGCGGTCTAAGGCACTGCAGTCCCTGGTTCGAATCCAGGCTGCATCACATCCGGCCGTGAGAGGTCCAGCGTCGTCTGGGTTTTGCTGGGGTAGGCCATCATCGTAAATAAGAATTTATTCTTAACTGACTTGCCAAGGTAAAAAAAGGTTAAATAAATAAATAAATAACAATAAAAATAATCCATGGAGGTCTGTCTGTGCTGTCTGGCTCAGAACACCACACTTGGGACTAACTGACATGTCTGATAATGTTAAACCAAGTCAGACCTCATCTCTGTGCAAACAATTAGGTTCACTATTCAAACATTGACATCAGCTGCAAATGTTTTATTCTCCGTTGTATTTATCCAGACAGGGCTTTTGGCTTTTCCTAATGCCCACCAGCACCAATATTGACTCCTCTGTCTAATCTCAAAACATCTGGCCTCATCTTGAAAACCCTCATGTTTATATTATTAACAGCAATTTAAAAAGCCCTCTCTTGTGGTGTCCCCTCGATCTTAACGCACGCACACACACACACACACACACACACGCAGGATTGAACGCTTGTCAGTTCATTTCCAGTTTTGACATTACATTTTCTGCCTGTCCTTTTTTCTTCAAAGATAATCCCTCTACTTGTGTCCCCCCCAGCCTTTAGCCATCAGTAATGTTTGTCTATTCTGCCCACTGCCCCCCCAGCAGAAGACACGAGTTGCCCTTCCCTGTGTGTCGTTTGTGTACCCTCTCTCTACCCTTTACACTATAAACACACACTTTGTACATAAGTGCTGATCCCCCCCCCACTCCAACAACCCTGACACACATACATAATCATGTATGTTGCTCTATGAATGTGCATATTGTGTGTATGTGTGTATGTATGTATTTATGTATGACAAAGTGTGTATAAGCATCATGCTCTGCTGTGCATTAGTGATTGTGTAATTGTGTGTGTGCATGTTTGTGAGCATTGGGTTACTGACTGTGTCTGTTTGAATGTGTTCATGTTTTTGTATGATTGCTATGATCTGTGTGAGTGCATGCATGAGTAATATTGTGTGTGTGTGTGTGTGTGTGTGTGTGTGTGTGTGTGTGTGTGTACGTGTGTGTACGTGTGTGTGTGGGTGTTGGATAGAGAGAGTCCTGTCCTGTTGTCTGGGCTCCTCTTTCTCTCCCAAACTCAGCGTGAAGTGTTGGTCAGCTTGTTTTACACAGGTTACCCCTCCCTTCCATTTGAACCCCATCCTCTTCCATCTTCCCCCTCTCCTCTTCTCAGCCCTCATCACAGGGGAAGTAGGGAAGACCAACAGGGAGCAGTTTTGTGGGAGGTTGTTCTTTTGTTTGTGTCACTTCATTTCCATGGAATTTGTTTTTTAAAATCATGAAAATGTGATTGTTTTTTAGAAAATCAAGCGCACATTCCCTATTGTAGAACGTTATAACTTTCCATATTTGGATGTGCAACTCAACAACAAACAACACTGAAAGATGATAATCAGCGTGCGCTATAGAGAGAAATAGATAAGCACCAAGGTAACTACTTCTTTACATCCACATTCTAAGTTAGCATAAACCACCATTCTCACAATTCAATACCTTCATCTGAATACAACTTGGTTTGTGATGTGTTATCTGAGTTGTCCCTCCCTCCCTCCCTCCCTCCCTCCCTCCCTCCCTCCCTCCCTCCCTCCCTCCCTCCCTCCCTCCCTCCCTCCCTCCCTCCCTCCCTCCCTCCCTCCCTCCCTCCCCCTCCCTCCCTCCCTCCCTCCATCTGTGATTGTATACCTGTATACGTGTGTTTGTGTGTGTGTGCGTGCACCTTGAGGAGCCCCCTCTCAAAGGCCGGAATGGCATCCCTCTGCTCCAACCCAGATGATAAGTCTACTATCATGCTAATGTCCATGTCCTGAGACTAATAGGGCTTTTTACACTGGATGTTTTCACTCCCTGCACAGCGCCCCACTAAGGGGCTTAGTGCATAGACCCTTTCTCTCCCTCCTAAACATCTAAACAGGATAAATATTTTTCTGATTTCTCAGGCGGCTAGGATGGTTTGGAGACAGTGTGTATGTATAGACGTTTGTTTGGCCCTGTTATGTTCTCTGTAAACACACCAGCCCAGATGCACGAAGCGAACAATTAAAAGCCTGATTGAAAAACGAAAGTGAGGGAGGGAGATTTTTGTGTGTGTGTTTGTATGTGTGTGCATGGGCACCTGACTTTGTCTGAAAGTGGGGGTGCAGAAAGTTTGAAACATGATAAAAATGTTATGTGCACATTTATCTAGGCCTGTATGCCAACAGAGCGGAACAATGCCTACCGGATAACCAATCTGAATTGATAATTACCCCATATATCTTCAGCCAATAAAAAACAAGTCCCATTTAAGATGTATTTATTGAAACCGGAATATCAACTGGTTTTATTACATCGTGGAACACAATCCTCAAAAAGGCAGTAACCTCAGCAGTGGAGCTTGTTTGTAGAAGCCGATGGCTGTGCAATGACATATCCTTGTTTTGTACCTTTAGCAGACAAGCAGCTCTAATTTCCTGAGCCCTTATCACAGTCAAGAACAACTATTTTATTGGAAGAAAAACATGATGTAATATAACAGAATAAAACGGGACAGAATATTTTTCCAGATGAAAAAGTTGCCATTGCAAAGTAATGCACATCTGGTGTCTGAAATAACTATTCTCAAAGAGCGATCATTTGAAACAGGGCTCAATTTGGTGAGTTCACGGACAATGTTTTCAGAGTTACAAACCAACATTAGTCTTCTTTTCAACATACAGACGTTCGATATAGTTTATTTTGCCTGTTCCTTGGAATTTTCTAAATGGACAATTACACATCGAACACTGCATGGTGATGAATTACAACATCTCTTTGGTGAGTAGGCATAGGCATTTACATTTACATTTAAGTCATTTAGCAGACGCTCTTATCCAGAGCGACTTACAAATTGGTGCATTCACCTTATGACATCCAGTGGAACAGTCACTTTACAATAGTGCATCTAAATCTTAAAGGGGGGGGGTGAGAGGGATTACTTATCCTATCCTAGGTATTCCTTAAAGAGGTGGGGTTTCAGGTGTCTCCGGAAGGTGGTGATTGACTCCGCTGTCCTGGCGTCGTGAGGGAGTTTGTTCCACCATTGGGGGGCCAGCGCAGCGAACAGTTTTGACTGGGCTGAGCGGGAGCTGTACTTCCTCAGTGGTAGGGAGGCGAGCAGGCCAGAGGTGGATGAACGCAGTGCCCTTGTTTGGGTGTAGGGCCTGATCAGAGCCTGGAGGTACTGAGGTGCCGTTCCCCTCACAGCTCCGTAGGCAAGCACCATGGTCTTGTAGCGGATGCGAGCTTCAACTGGAATCCAGTGGAGAGAACGGAGGAGCGGGGTGACGTGAGAGAACTTGGGAAGGTTGAACACCAGACGGGCTGCGGCGTTCTGAATGAGTTGAAGGGGTTTAATGGCACAGGCAGGGAGCCCAGCCAACAGCGAGTTGCAGTAATCCAGACGGGAGATGACAAGTGCCTGGATTAGGACCTGCGCCGCTTCCTGTGTGAGGCAGGGTCGTACTCTGCGGATGTTGTAGAGCATGAACCTACAGGAACGGGCCACCGCCTTGATGTTGGTTGAGAACGACAGGGTGTTGTCCAGGATCACGCCAAGGTTCTTGGCGCTCTGGGAGGAGGACACAATGGAGTTGTCAACCGTGATGGCGAGATCATGGAACGGGCAGTCCTTCCCCGGGAGGAAGAGCAGCTCCGTCTTGCCGAGGTTCAGCTTGAGGTGGTGATCCGTCATCCACACTGATATGTCTGCCAGACATGCAGAGATGCGATTCGCCACCTGGTCGTCAGAAGGGGGAAAGGAGAAGATTAATTGTGTGTCGTCTGCATAGCAATGATAGGAGAGACCATGTGAGGTTATGACAGAGCCAAGTGACTTGGTGTATAGCGAGAATAGGAGAGGGCCAAGAACAGAGCCCTGGGGGACACCAGTGGTGAGAGCGCGTGGTGAGGAGACAGATTCTCGCCACGCCACCTGGTAGGAGCGGCCTGTCAGGTAGGACGCAATCCAAGCGTGGGCCGCGCCGGAAATGCCCAACTCGGAGAGGGTGGAGAGGAGGATCTGATGGTTCACAGTATCGAAGGCAGCCGATAGATCTAGAAGGATGAGAGCAGAGGAGAGAGAGTTAGCTTTAGCAGTGCGGAGCGCCTCCGTGATACAGAGGAGAGCAGTCTCAGTTGAATGACTAGTCTTGAAACCTGACTGATTTGGATCAAGAAGGTCATTCAGAGAGAGATAGCGGGAGAGCTGGCCAAGGACGGCACGTTCAAGAGTTTTGGAGAGAAAAGAAAGAAGGGATACTGGTCTGTAATTGTTGACATCGGAGGGATCGAGTGTAGGTCTTTTCAGAAGGGGTGCAACTCTTGCTCTCTTGAAGACGGAAGGGACGTAGCCAGCGGTCAGGGATGAGTTGATGAGCGAGGTGAGGTAAGGGAGAAGGTCTCCGGAAATGGTCTGGAGAAGAGAGGAGGGGATAGGGTCAAGCGGGCAGGTTGTTGGGCGGCCGGCCGTCACAAGACGCAAGATTTCATCTGGAGAGAGAGGGGAGAAAGAGGTCAGAGCACAGGGTAGGGCAGTGTGAGCAGAACCAGCGGTGTCGTTTGACTTAGCAAACGAGGATCGGATGTCGTCGACCTTCTTTTCAAAATGGTTGACGAAGTCATCTGCAGAGAGGGAGGAGGGGGGGGGGGAGGAGGATTCAGGAGGGAGGAGAAGGTGGCAAAGAGCTTCCTAGGGTTAGAGGCAGATGCTTGGAATTTAGCGTGGTAGAAAGTGGCTTTAGCAGCAGAGACAGAGGAGGAAAATGTAGAGAGGAGGGAGTGAAAGGATGCCAGGTCCGCAGGGAGGCGAGTTTTCCTCCATTTCCGCTCGGCTGCCCGGAGCCCTGTTCTGTGAGCTCGCAATGAGTCATCGAGCCACGGAGCGGGAGGGGAGGACCGAGCCGGCCTGGAGGATAGGGGACATAGAGAGTCAAAGGATGCAGAGAGGGAGGAGAGGAGGGTTGAGGAGGCAGAATCAGGAGATAGGTTGGAGAAGGTTTGAGCGGAGGGAAGAGATGATAGGATGGAAGAGGAGAGAGTAGCGGGGGAGAGAGAGCGAAGGTTGGGACGGCGCGATACCATCCGAGTAGGGGCAGTGTGGGAGGTGTTGGATGAGAGCGAGAGGGAAAAGGATACAAGGTAGTGGTCGGAGACTTGGAGGGGAGTTGCAATGAGGTTAGTGGAAGAACAGCATCTAGTAAAGATGAGGTCGAGCGTATTGCCTGCCTTGTGAGTAGGGGGGAAGGTGAGAGGGTGAGGTCAAAAGAGGAGAGGAGTGGAAAGAAGGAGGCAGAGAGGAAAGAGTCAAAGGTAGACGTGGGGAGGTTAAAGTCGCCCAGAACTGTGAGAGGTGAGCCGTCCTCAGGAAAGGAGCTTATCAAGGCATCAAGCTCATTGATGAACTCTCCGAGGGAACCTGGAGGGCGATAAATGATAAGGATGTTAAGCTTGAAAGGGCTGGTAACTGTGACAGCATGGAATTCAAAGGAGGCGATAGACAGATGGGTAAGGGAGAAAGAGAGAATGACCACTTGGGAGAGATGAGGATCCCGGTGCCACCACCCCGCTGACCAGAAGCTCTCGGGGTGTGCGATAACACGTGGGCGGACGAAGAGAGAGCAGTAGGAGTAGCAGTGTTGTCTGTGGTGATCCATGTTTCCGTCAGTGCCAAGAAGTCGAGGGACTGGAGGGAAGCATAGGCTGAGATGAACTCTGCCTTGTTGACCGCAGATTGGCAGTTCCAGAGGCTACCGGAGACCTGGAACTCCACGTGGGTCGTGCGCGCTGGGACCACCAGAGTAGGGAGGCCACGGCCACGCGGTGTGGAGCGTTTGTATGGTCTGTGCAGAGAGGAGAGAACAGGGATAAACAGACACATAGTTGACAGGCTACAGAAGAGGCTACGCTAATGCAAAGGAGATTGGAATGACAAGTGGACTACACATCTCGAATGTTCAGAAAGTTAAGCTACGTAGCAAGAATCTTATTGACTAAAATGATTAAAATGATTAAAATGATACAGTACTGCTGAAGTAGGCTAGCTGGCAGTGGGTGCGTGGGTGCGTTGTTGACACTACACTAATCAAGTCGTTCCGTTGAGTGTAATAGTTTCTGCAGTGTTGCTATTCGGGGGCTAGCTGGCTAGCTAGCAGTGTTGCTTACGTTACGTTGCGTAATGATTCTGATTAAACTCCTCTCTGTCTTGATCAAATGGATGTTTTTGCATGTTTTTAGTGTGGAACTATCTATGTTTATGGGGCTTATGGGATGGCAGGTAACCTAGTGGTTAGAGCATTGGACTTGTAACCAAAAGGTTGCAAGATCAAATCCCCAAGCTGACATGGTAAACATCTGTCATTCTGCCCTGAACATGGCAGTTAACCCACTGTTCCGAAGTCATCACTGTAAATATTATTTTGTTCTTAACTGACTTGCCTATATAAATAAAATAAAATAGCCTAGCCCTGTAGACTAACCATTTCCAAATGCAGTTTGCAAAGTAGCCTAAGTGGAAAATAGACGATGCAATTTTTCTAAATCTGCAGCTCATTGTTGGAACACATACTTGCCTACTTCAATCAACAAGTCCACTTTGAATTTGTGATAAAAATGTGGTCATTTGGCATGGAATATAGCCTGTTTATCTCATCAGTTAGATATGTTTTATAGGCATGTATTTCTGTAGACCTAATGTGAGTTTTATGTGCACACTCAGGACTAGTGTAGAGGGAATGGTCAGAATGCAATTGAGTGAGTGAGACATGGAGGGGAAAGGGAATTTAGGAAGAAGAGCTGCTTGATGCTTGCCTTAGTTTATTTTTTGTTGTGCCCTGCAAATGCACATGTAGTCAAAGCAAATTAACTTTGTCTTCATGACAAAATTTATTTTTGATTTTTTTTGTCTCAGTTTCACCATGAAAATGCTTAAACTTGTCTCAGCAGCATACATATTTGATGTAGAAATGGCTTATTTGGTCGATATTACTTACCAAGAGCTGTTTTATAGAGGTACAAATATCCTGTGCTTTTTCATGTTGCGCATAGGCGCATGCAGCTTAGCTACATTGTGACTGCAAAGGAGGCCACTGTGCGCTGGCATATAGAGCTCAGCCAGGACTGTATACTTTTGTAACTGAATGAAAACATTATAACAATATGAATAAACCCAATGATGTTGAGAAAATACAGCAGGTGGCAAAAATAAAGAATGGTGTTACAGGCATTACTAATAATTAAAAATGACAATTTACGCAATGGCTCATGATACATTTCTGGTAAAAAAGTTTGTACACTCATGTTTAATGTCTTCAGACTGAATAACCTATAAAAGCCATCATATGGACCGCCTCTGGAAAAGTGTAATATAAACCCAAACTTGTGCTATTGAGAGAGGAGAGATATCTTTGAATGTTGGTTGCTTCTCCGTGTAGGCGGCAGACAGCACACCGAAGAACTGAATTCCTGCTATCTGGACAATAATAAAGAAAGCTGCATTTGTCTGACTGAAAGTTGGAATAGAAAAGACATACATGGTTTTATAAACAGAAGACAACCCAAGATGGCGTAGCAGTGCAGACATTGTTTGTCGTTCTCCTGTGTAAATGTAGTTTTTTTAGTCTTTTTTGTATATATTTCAATATATTTTCAATCTCTTTTTCCATTTTTAAATTAAATATACCTTCCGGCAACCCGCCTCACCCAATGTGATACGGATCTGCTATTTTTAGACCTTATAGCCAGAACCCTCACCAGAAGCTAGCCATCAGAAGCTAATCAGCTAATTAGCTATTAGCTACTAGCTACTTAGTCATTGTTAGCCACTGCTAGCGGCCTTTACCTTTAGCACAGACACCAGCCGCTTTTAGCCTGGATAATACTTGCCAGTCTGCCAGCCTGCATAGCATGTTGTCAACCCTGAGCATACCGGGCTCCACTACAACACCTGCTTCATGCAGTAAGCCCTGGACCATTACTCCTGATCATCACAGCTAGCTAGCTGCTACCGAGTGGCTCAGCTAGCCTTAAACCAGGCCTATCTCCCAGCCTACTCAGTGGACCCTATGATCACTCGGCCCTATGATCACTCGGCTACACACCTGATGCCTCCCGGACTCTTCACTAACCTGACTAGAATCCAATACACCACTTGTCGTAAGCTCTGGACCTTTGCATCGGATCACCACTGCTAGCTAGCTGCTACCGAGTGGCTATAGTGGCTAACGCTCTTGTGCCAAAGCTAGCACCAGTTAGCCTCAAGCCAGGCGCATCTCCCGGCTAGCAAACAAAAGTACCCCAGCTGCAATACTTCTTTTGCCAACTGGCTTGGACCCTTTGTTGACATGGAGCCCTGCCATTCCATAACGACTGGTCTGCCGACGTAATTCCATCCGCTGCGCCCTTAACCGGCCTTTGCCAGATGTCGGTGCAGACGTTTCTACTAGCCCCCGCCTGCTAACTGTCTTGGAACGCCGTTTCTCCCGCAATGCTAGCGTAGTAACGACTACCTAGCGGCTTCCCTGTTTCATCTATTGCTGTTCACTGGACCCTATGATCACTGTTGATTAATCAACTCCATGTTGTTTATTGTTTATTTTGTTTATCTGTCGGCCCCAGCCCCAAACTCAGGACCTGTGTGTAGTTAACTGACCCTCTCTGCCCATTCACTGCCATTTTACTTGTTGTTGTTGTCTTAGTTGATTAGCTGTTGTTGTCTTACCCGTTGTTGTCTTAGCTAGCTCTCCCAATCAACACCTGTGATTGCTTTATGCCTCGCTTTGTGTCTCTCTCTAATGTCAATATGCCTTGTATACTGTTGTCTAGGATAGTTAGCATTGTTACAGTTTACTCCGGAGACCCTAGTCCCACTCAACATGCCTCAGATGTCTCTTTTGTCTCATCTCCCACACATGCGGTGACCTCACCCAGCATAACTAGTGCATCCAGAGATGCAACCTCTCTTGTCATCAATCAATGCCAAGGTTCACCTCCACTGTACCCGAACCCTACCATAACCCTGTCTGTACATTATGCCCTGAATCTATCCTACCACGCCCAGAAATCTGCTCGTTTTATTCTCTGTCCCCAACGCACTAGACGACCAGATTTGATAGCCTTTAGCCGTGCCCTCATCCCACTCCTCCTCTGTTCCTCGGGTTATGTAGAGGTTAACCCAGGCCCTGTGTGTCCCCAGGCACTCTCATTTGTTGACTACTGTAACTGTAAAAGCCTTGGTTTCATGCATGTTAACATCAGAAGCCTCCTCCCCAAGTTTGTTTTACTAACTGCTTTAGCACACTCCACAAACCCTGATGTCCTTGCCGTGTCTGAATCCTGGCGTGGATGGCCACCAAAAATTCTGAGATTTCCATCCCCAACTACAACATTTTCCGTCAAGATAGGACTGCCAAAGAGGTAGGAGTTGCAATCTACTGCAGAGATAGCTTGCAAAGTTCTGTCATACTTTCCAGGTCTATGCCCAAACAGTTCGAGCTTCTACTTTTAAAAATGTATCTCTTTAGAAATAAGTCTCTCATTGTTGCTGCCTGTTATAGACCCCCCTCAGCTCCCAGCTGTGCCCTGGATACCATATGTGAATTGATTGCCCCCCATCTATCTTCAGAGTTCTTTCAGTTAGGTGACCTAAACTAGGACATGCTTAACACCCCGGCAGTCCTACAATCTAAGATAGATGACCTCAATCTCACACAAATTATCAAGGAACCCACAAGGAACAACCCAAAAATCTTTAAACATGGGCACCCTCATAGATATTATCCTGACCAACTTTCCCTCCAACTATACCTCTGCTGTTTTCAATCAGGATCTCAGCGATCACTGCTTCATTGCCAGCATCCGCTATGGGTCCACGGTCAAACGACCACCCCTCATCAATGTCAAAGGATCCCATAAACACTGCGAGCAGGCCTTTCTAAATGACCTGGCCCGGGTATTATCTAAGGATATTGACCTCACCCCGTCAGTCGAGGATGCCTGGTCGGTCTTTAAAAGTACTTTCCTAACCATCTTAAATAAGCATGCCCTTTTCAAAAAATGTAGAACTAAGATATAGTTCACTCCAGACCTGGTTGGTTCACTCCAGACCTGACCAGCACAAAAACTTCCTGTGGCGGACTGCACTAGGATCGAATTGTCCCCGCGATATGCAACTTTTCAGGTAAGTCAGGAACCAATACACACAGTCAGTTAGGAAAGCAAACTTTTCAGTTAGGAAAGCTTTTTCAAACAGAAATTTGCATCCTGTAGCTCTAACTCCAAAAGTCCATGGAGAATAAGAGCACCTCCTTCCAGCTACCCACTGCACTGAGGCTAGGAAGCACTGTCACCATCGATAAATCCACAATAATCGAGAATTTCAATAAGCATTTTTCTACGGCTGGCCATGCTTTACTCCTGGCTACCCCAACCTCGGCCAACTGCTCCTCACCCCCCGCAGCAACTTTCCCAAGCCTCCCCAGCTTCTCCTTCATTAAATCCAGATAGTAGATGTCCTGAAAGAGCTGCAAAACCTGGACCCGTACAAATCAGCTGGGCTAGACAATCTGGACCCTCTCTTTCTAAAATGATCTGTCACCATTGTTGCAACCCCTATTACCAGTCTATTCAACCTCTCTTTCGTATCGTACGAGATTCCTAAAGATTGGAAAGCTTCCGCGATCATCCCCCTCTTCAAAGGGGGTGACACTCTAGACCCAAACTGTTACAGACCCAAACTATATCCACCCTGCCCTGTCTTTCGAAAGTTTTCGAAAGCCAATTTAACGAATAGATCACCAACCATTTCGAATCCCACCATACTTTCTCCGCTGTACAAACTGGTTTCCGAGCTGGTCATGGGTGCACTTCAGCCTCGCACAAGGTACTAAATTATATCATAACCACCATTGATAAAAGACAGTACTGTGCAGCTGTCTTCATTGACCTGGCCTATCGACTCTGTCAATAACCGTATGTTTGTCGGCAGACTCAACAGTCTTGGTTTCTCAAATGACTGCATCGCCTGGTTCACCAACAACTTCTCAGATAGAATTCAGTGTGTCAAATCGGAGGGTCTGTTGTCCGGACCTTTGGCAGTCACTATGGGGGTTCCACAGGGTTCAATTCTCAGGCCAACTCTTTTCTCTGTATACATCAATGATGTCGCTCTTGCTGCTGGTGATTCTCTGATCCACCTCTACGCAGACGACACCATTCTGTATACGTCTGGACCTTCTTTGGGCACTGTGTTAACAAACCTCCAAATGAGTTTCAATGCCATACAACACTCCTTCCGTGGCCTCTAACTGCTTTTAAACGCTAGTAAAACTAAATACATGCTCTTCAACCGATCGCTGTCTGCACCCGCCCGCCCTGCTAGCATCACTACTCTGGACAGTTCTGACTTAGAATATGTGGACAACTTCAAATATACCTAGGTGTCTGGCTAGACTGTAAACTCCCCTTCCAGACTCATATTAAACATCTCCAATCCAAAATGAAATCTAGGATCGGCTTCCTATTTCGCAACAAAGCCTCCTTCACTAATGCTGCCAAACATACCCTCGTAAAAATTACTATCCTACTGATCCTCGACTTTGGCGATGTCATTTACAAAATAGCCTCCAACACTCTACTCAAAAAACTGGATGCAGTCTATCACAGTGCCATCCATTTTGTCAGCAAAGCCCCATATACCACTTACCACTGTGACCTGTATGCTCTCGTTGGCCGGCCCTCGCTACATATTCATCACCAGACCCACTGGCTCCAGGTCATCTATAAGTCTTTGCTATGTAAAGCTCTGCCTTATCTCAGCTCACTGGTCACGATAACAACACTCACCCGTAGCACACACTCCAGCAGGTATATCTCACTGGTCATCCCCAAAGCCAACACCTACTTTTGCCGCCTTTCCTTCCAGTTCTCTGCTGCCAATGACTGGAACGAATTGCAAGAATCGCTGAAGTTGGAGACTTATATCTTCCTCCCTAGCTTTAAGCATCAGCTTTCTGAGCAGCTTACCAATGGCTGCAGCTGTACACAGCCCATCTGTAAATAGCCCATCCAACTACCTACCTCATCCCCATATTGTTTTTATTTACTTTTTGCTACAGTATTTCTACTTGCACATCATCATCTGCATATCTGTCACTCCAGTGTTCATTTGCTAAATTGTCATTACTTCACTACTATGGCGTATTTATTGCCTTACCTCCTTACACCATTTGTACACACTGTATATAGACTTTTTCTATTGTGTTATTGACTGTACGTTTGTTTATTCCATGTGTAACTCTGTTGTTGTTTGTGTCGCACTGCTTTGCTTTATCTTGGCCAGGTCGCAGTTGTAAATGAGAACCTTTTCTCAACTGGCCTACCTGGTTAAAGAAAGGTGAAATAAAAAATAAAATAAAAAACATTATACAGAGAGAAGAGCAGAAAGTATACTGCTGCAGAGTGGCACAGCTCAGACATGACATACCATTACATAGCACAAAACGATTCCCCCAAAACTGCAACTAAATGTCCATCTGTACTATCTAAATAGTCTAATGTCCTACTGATACTGCTCATCTAAAACCTAGACCTACAGTATAGTCTACCTGAGCTGAAGGCTTATGTCTAACAGTATATGCAGGTAAGCCATGAGATAAGAATAGATGATGACCTGATAATAAGAAAAATAGACCCCATAGATTACTAGAATATGCCTTCATATAAGAGTGTCTGAAAAAAAGCTCTTTAACAGATGTTTCCATTAGAGGTAATGATCGCCAAAAGCTGATCGCCATGTGGTTGTTTAGGATGCCCACTACATGCTAGGTAATGCTAGTATCAACAAACCCATCCAACACAGCTAAAAGATATAGCGTGCCTTGGTTGGTCATCGCACGGCTATACAGCGTCATCTTCCCCACTTAGGTCCAAGGTGCAAACTTGAAATCTGAGGAAAAAAGGTTAGTGGTTATGATAATGGTTAGGCAGTAGTAATCAATTTAAAATGAAGCTGTACTCTGTGAATATGTGCTTAGTGATGGAAAGACCCAGTAATGTTTAGCCGACGACCGACTGATGCCATCCGAGGAGCACAACACTGCGGAACAGCGCATGTAGCGGCCCACAGCATTTGGACCAGCACGATGGTGGTGGATATGAGTCACGCTCAGCAAAATGACTATAGCTGAGTAAGCTGCATCAGGGTATAAGATGCATTGGCCCTTACATACGCACTATGTACAAGCATTTAAGCATGCATGATAATGCGTGAAAACTTGCTTACTACTATCTTCAAATATAGTATACTCCTAAATGGTTCCTAACCTTATGCTTATGATAACTACAGTGAGAACGAAAGATTACACTCTCCTCTTGTTGGCAGAGAGAACCTTGTGCAGTTTGAAAGCAAATTGCCCACAATTCTACACATTTAGCATTGGGTAAATATTTTTTTAGCTGTTTTGAAGCAAATTTCCTGCAATTCTACAAATGTTTCCATGTCTTATGTGTTTTTATATGATACCAGGGGTCGAATCCTGACTGAGTTCCATATTATTTTACCAGTCAAAAGTTTGGACACACCTACTCATTCCAGGGTTTTTCTTTATTTTGTACTATTTTCTACATTGTAGAATAATAGTGAAGACATCAAAACTATGAAATAACACATACATATGGAATCATGTAGGATCCAAAAAAGTGTTAAACAAATCTAAATATATTTTATATTTGAGATTCCTCAAAGTAGCCACCCTTTGCCATGAAGACAGTTTTGCATTCTCTCAACCAGCTTCATGAGGAATGCTTTTCCAACAGTCTTGAAGCACTTGTTGGCTGCTTTTCCTTCACTCTGTTGTCCAACTCATCCCAAACCTTCTCAATTGGGTTGAGGTTGAGTGATTGTGGAGGCCAGGTCATCTGATGCAGCACCCCATCACTCTCCTTCTTGGTCATATAGCCCTTACACAGCCTGGAGGTGTGTTTTGGGTCACCGTTGAAAAACAAATGATAGTCCCACGAAGTGCAAACCAGATGGGATGGTGTATTGCTGCAGAATGCTGGTTAAGTGTGCCTTGAATTCTAAATAAATCACTGATAGTGTGATTTCATTTGGAAAGAGAGGGGTGAACGAGGTAAATGCATTGGTTAGTACGGTGTGAGTGGGACCAGTAAACTGAATGAGGAGCGGATGTCGTCAACCTTCTTTTCAAAGTGATTGACCAAGTTGTCTGCAGGAGAGGGAGGGAGAGGGGGTGGAGAATTAATGAGGGAGGAGAAGGTGGAAAAAAGGTTCCTATGGTTAGAAGCAGAAGCTTTAAATACAGAGTGATAGAAAGTGGCTTTAGCAGAGGATTCAGGGGAAGAGAAGGAAGAGAGGAGGGTGTGAAAGGATGATTGGTCCTCTGGGAAGTTTAGTTTCCTCCATTTTCGCTCAGCCGCCCACAGTCCTGTTCTGTAAGCTCACAGTGAGTCATCCAGCCTCAGAGCAGCAAGGGAGGGCCGAGCCAGCCGGGAGGAAAAGGGACAATGCGAGTCATGGGATGCAGAAAGGGAGGAGAGTGAGGTCGAAGAGGCAGAATCAGGAGACAGGAGGATGAAGGATTTAGCAGAAGGGAGAGATGATAGGAAAGAAGACGAGAGATTGTGAGGAGCAAAGATTGTGACGGCGCATGACCATCTTGGTAGGGGCTGAGTGGTTAGTGTTGGAGGAAAGGGAGACAGGAAAGGAAACAAAGTAGTGATCAGAGACCTGGAAGATGGTTGCAGTAAGATTTGTAGTCGAACATCCTCTAGTAAAGATGAGGTCAAGCAAATTGCTGTGTTGCCAAAGACATACAGACACTAAAAGCAGCACATCGTCAATGAATGTAAAAAATTTAAACGTGTTCAGGTTAAAAGCCTCATAGAATGTGGGTAAAGGATATGCTTAAACGATCATTATGCGATGCTCCAAGCAAATGTTGTGGAAGGCGTAGCTAATGTTGGCCTCTATGTCACCACAACCTCACTGTGTGCTATTGGCAATAGCAATAATAGCAGCCATGCCATAACGCTGATGATACAGGACATAACAGCCAATGCATGAATTAGCTTAGCCATGCACATGCTCCATACAATATCGACAGCCATGTTATTATGCAATATATATATATCTTTAAATAACATATTTTCCTTTATTATTTCCCTTCAAATCCTACCACCCCTCCCCTAGTTGGAGTAAACTAATAAACAACAACACTTAGGCTTTTACTTCCAGCTGATAGAGTACATACTATATACATTTTACGGACACAATCTATTTTACAATAGTTATATTTAGTTTGTTTTTAGTCCTGACCTTCCTCTAACTTCCACCTCTCCAATGTTCATCCAGTTTGATTTCTATTTGCCATATATTTTTAACTGTGCTATTTCACAAAAGTTCTGAACCTATACAATTTACAGACACGGTATAGATGTAACAGTCTGCAAGTTAAGTTGAATGCATTTCCAACTTAAACTGTGTGAGGGAATAGGGTTCCAAAGAATAATAACCATAGTCAGAAATCATTTGTACAAACATGTAATGTGTGACTGCCGTGCAAGTCACGCTAACTATTGTAACAGATGACCCATAAAATGTAGGCTATTGCTGATAGACCCTTTCAGTGGTCTCATGAGCTGTGTGATAGCTACTATGATATTGATGCTCCACTAAACCAATTAGTGGCTGCATAGAGACTGAAATACTATTGGATCACTGTGATAGGTACCATCTCCTGCTTATGATCAGAAAACATTGCTACTCACTCACTATATATCGATGCATAGGCCTGTATAGCTTAGCTAGCCTAGCATAGACGACTTCCTCCATGTTGGAGTGTTGGATTCTCCATGTTGGGGTGTGTGTTCACTGAGCGCACAGACTCTGCCCGAAAGCTGCCATTGGGAATAAACAAAGTATACTATAGGCTACTCCCGAGACTAATTCTACTTAGTTACTGACTGACAACAGTAGAGCAGCAACTTGGTCGATCCTCGAATCAACGTCATCCCCACAGCAGTCAAACATTGCAACATGAGCATATTGAAAGACGCTGGTCAGGTCCAAACACAGTTAGTGAGAATTCGCAAAAGAAAATGTCATATCAGAAACAGCAGTATAGAGAGTACAGCTATTTACAGCAGCAGCATCAATGCAACAAAAGAAGCAAACGCGTAGCCTACTAGCAGCAAGCGGCAGCAGGATGTGTGAGCAGACCCGGTCAGCTTAAATAGATTGCCAAATAAGTAGGTGTGATTGTTACTAGCATCTAATTGGTGCAATCTCAGCTGATGCAGACAGTCCGGTTCCATTTCTAATCTGCCTTAGTGTTATTTTTCTTGAATGCTTATTGATTTATCTTGAAGATTTAAGTGATTGATATTTGTCTTTCTCTGTGAAACTCCATGTCTGGTTTTCCAGCTGTCGAGAACATGGCATACCATCAGAGTGAGTGTGGTGAACGTTTATAATATTTGGGTTTTGTCTTTATCACATTGTACAGTAAACAACAAGATAAGACTTTGCTCCGAGCCTTTTGGCAGGAGACAGGCTAACGTGGACCAACTGCTCTCTGACGCTGACAAGCTGTAGATTTAAACACACACACACACACACACACACACACACACACACACACACACACACACACACACACACACACACACACACACACACACACACACACACACACACACACACACACACACACACACACACACACACACACACACACACACACACACACACACACACACACACACACACACACACACACACAGAGAAGCCATAAAGAGCAGTGCCAATGTTTTTATTTACATCAAGCGTAGAGGAGTATCCAGATAGCGTCATGTTGTGTAACCTGTTAACTGCATAGTTGATTCCAGGGAGCAAGCAGACAAGCTCTCTGTAACAGCTGCAAGTCTTTGTATTATTCCATAACTAACATTGGCTGTGTTGCCTGGACCTGTCATGACTAGTTACTGTCCCAGCAAACATCTTGATCATCTCATTGTAATGCAGTGTAACACAGCCATCTGGATTGTATATTTACTGCCAACCTGATCCCAAACCAATTGCAACCTGTAAGTTACAGGGCTCTATTTTCTTTCCTTCTTTGGATTTTTTTTGTTTGTTTTTTGTTCGTTTTACCCCGTTTTCTCCCCAATTTCGTGGTATCCATTTGTTTTAGTAGCTACTATCATGTCTCATCACTACAACTCCTGTACGGGGCTCGGGAGAGACGAAGGTTGAAAGTCATGCGTCCTCCAATACACAACCCAACCAGGTCGCACTGCTCCTTAACACAGCGCGCATCCAACCTGGAAGCCAGCCGCACCAATGTGTCAGAGGAAACACCGTGCACCTGGCAACCTTGGTTAGCGTGCACTGCGCCCAGCCCGCCACAGGAGTCGCTGGTGCGCGATGAGACAAGGAAATCCCTACCGGCCAACAAGGCGAGGCCAATTGTGTGTCACCCCACGGACCTCCCGGTCGCAGCCGGTTACGACAGAGCCTGGGCGCGAACCCAGAGTCTCTGGTGGCAGAGCTGGCGCTGCAGTACAGCACCCTTAACCACTGCACCACCCGGGGGGCCAGGGCTCTATTTTTGGCTGCCTTTACGGCTGCGCTAGTGTCAAACGCACCTTATTTTGCAATTTTGTCATGTAAAAACTGCACTCACTGGTACTCACTGGCACTTCCAGACATAACTCCAAGCAATTTACCTGTCTCATATCAGCTCGCTTATGCTCAGATGTGCAGGGTGAATATGTAGCAGGTTATGTGAATTGTGTTAAGTTTAGAATAAGGGTTAGCTAAAATGCTACAGATGCCCACGACTCAAAGACGCAACCTTAGACGGTTGCAGATTACGCTCAACCATCCACCTCGACCAACCTCCCTACTTTCTTTTCTGTCTAAAGTAACTAGATCATTAGTAAGTATAATACATATTGGGCATGCTCAGAAATATATAAAGTACCTTATGTTTCATATGGCTCTGAGGCCAGTCGCCAGACCCACTGGCTCCAGGTCATCTACAAGTCCATGCTAGGTAAAGCTCCGCCTTATCTCAGTTCACTGGTCACGATGGCAACACCCATCCGTAGCACGCGCTCCAGCAGGTGTATCTCACTGATCATCCCTAAAGCCAACACCTCATTTGGCCGCCTTTCGTTCCAGTTCTCTGTTGCCTGTGACTGGAACGAATTGCAAAAATCGCTGAAGTTGGAGACTTTTATCTCCCTCATCAATTTCAAACATCTGCTATCTGAGCAGCTAACCGATCGCTGCAGCTGTACATAGTCTATCGGTAAATAGCCCACCCATTTTTACCTACCTCATCCCCATACTGTTTTTATTTATTTACTTTTCTGCTCTTTTGCACACCAATATCTCTACCTGTACATGACCATCTGATCATTTATCACTCCAGTGTTAATCTGCAAAATTGTAATTATTCGCCTACCTCCTCATGCCTTTTGCACACATTGTATATAGACTCCCCTTTTTTTTCTACTGTGTTATTGACTTGTTAATTGTTTACTCCATGTGTAACTCTGTGTTGTCTGTTCACACTGCTATGCTTTATCTTGGCCAGGTCGCAGTTGCAAATGAGAACTTGTTCTCAACCAGCCTACCTGGTTAAATAAAAGTGAAATAAAAATAAAATAAAAATGCTGGGGAGCGTTAACAGGGCAGGACCCAAGTTGGGGAAAGCTGAACTGTATGCAAGTACTCCGCGATATTGCAGCATGATTGACCAATGGAAACTCAGTATAGCTGCCAGACCCTACTGGATTGGCTGTTGATTTATGCTATTGCACGGACCCGGGTAAGACGTGATACTATACATCATATAATTCGTATGATAGTGTACGAATGCTATTCCATTCACAATGGAACCTGTGTGTAATTCATTGCGTTTCTATGGGCTAATAGAAGCAAGGCCAAACTCAGTGTTTCAGAAAACAACTTTTACATATATATTTTTCGAGACCTACAGGGGTGCTAAAACGCACAATCAAATAGCTAAATATGTTAGGTAAGTAGATAGCATACAAAAATATATAAATGACTTAGATTGATTGGAATCGTACAGCTATATTTAGTAAAAGACAGATCATCGGGTGAACTTTCTCTCACCTACACACATCCACTCATGAAAATATTCCGACACGCTTATACACATACGCTCCAACTGGCACATGCACACAACCCCAAATCAGTTGGTAGTTAATTACTTTTTCCCACAGGAGGTTGGAGTGGGATGTTGGAGTGGGATAGGCAGGTCGATTCATGTCTCTGCATGTGGCCTGGAGCCCTGGTTAGGGTGGCTTGGATTTGTGTGTGTGTGTGTGCGTGTGCGCAAGAGTGTTTTAGTGTGTATAACTTGGGGGAAGAATTATCTTGCGGTTGGCATTAGTGCTATTGATGGTGTGTGTGCAGAGATGTGACTTAGCCCAGGGCAGTGGTGAATTGACATATATCTGGCACGGTGGATGAGTATACATCCCCAATCTGGCATGATGCTGCACATGATATCTCCTACCCTTAGGACAGACTCCACAATACATCATATACAGGATTAGCTTTAGAAAGCCATGGTAAAGAAATGGCATAATAGGGAAGTCATCTTCATCTTGTTGGCTGCCAAAATGTAGTACATTTACAGCTTAGTAGCGATGTACTTCAATAGACCTTAAACATTACAGTATGTCCTACCCATACCACACATAATATTGAATCTATCTGTATGTCTGTCCGTCTGTCCGTCCGTCTTTTCTATCAGTCGCTCTCTAAAAGACACCTCCAAGGTCTTGTCCCTCCATTCTCTGAAGCAGGAATGCATACCCTCCGTTCCTTAAACAGAAGGGCGCAGGGTGATGCATTCTAACAACTCTGTCAAGCACAAGAGAGACCTGCTGGCTATCCCCACTACCTATGGATACACACATGCACACAGTCTGCTATAACTCCTTTGTCTCTTTCTGTCTCACCAACTCTCATACTTAAAATGTTTAATTTCCATTTCCTTAGTATCTACTTTTTTGCCTCCCTCTCTTTCCATCTCTCTCTCTCACTCTCTCTATTCATTCCTCCCCCCATGTCTCTCCCACTCTGTCCCCCCCTCCCTCACCAGCCCATGGTACTGGAGTTTGGCCAAGTGTAGCTGTATGGCTACCTGCATGCAAAAGGTTTGTTAATGTGTTTATGAGGTGTGGGTGTGTGAGAGCTTTTCCTTATCTGACTGCTCATCGATACATGAACTCTGAGAGAAGGAAACTCACACACATACACACGAATACAGACACACACAACACACACACACACCAATCGATGCATGCGCGCACACACATATATGTTATTCTAGCCTGAGTTACAATCTACACCACCTTTCATTTTTCACATTGTGAATTTTACTAAAACTGTAATTAATTGTGTGTTTGGCGTAGGCTTACCTTGGCCTGTTTTGATAACTGTGTAATTCTCTCTCAGGCAAGTTGAGAATCCCCTGTCAAGAAGAGGCTAGCTTAGCTAACCTAGCTAACCTGTAGCATCAAATGGATGACATTGCAGGAGCTGTGTTAATTTTGCTTTATTCCGAAAAAATGTGGACCACCTGGACATTTAATGTAAACTCAGCAAAAAAAGAAACGTCCCTTTTTCAGGACCCTGTCTTTCAAAGATAATTTGTAAAAATCCAAATAACTTCACAGATCTTCATTGTAAAGGGTTTAAATACTATTTCCCATGCTTGTTCAATGAACCATAAACAATTAATAAACATGAACCTGTGGAACGGTCGTTAAGACACGAACAGCTTACAGACGGTAGGCAATTAAGGTCACAGTTATGAAAACGTAGGACACTAAAGTTGACTGACTGAAAAACACCAAAAGAAAGATGCCCAGGGTCCTTGCTCATCTGCGTGAACGTGCCTTAGGCATGCTGCAAGGAGTCATGGGGACTGCAGATGTGGCCAGGGTAATAAATGGCAATGTCAGTGCTGTGAGACGCCTAAGACAGCGCTACAGGGAGACAGGACCTACAGCTGATTGTCCTCGCAGTGGCAGACCAACAACACCTGCACAGGATCGGTACATCAGAACATCACACCTATGGGACAGATACAAGATGGCAACAACAACTGCACCTGGCCGTGCTGCTGCTCCAGTTTCAACTGTTCTGCCTGTGGCTATGGAACCCTGACCTGTTCACCGGACGTGCTACCTGTCCCAGACCTGCAGTTTTCAACTCTCTAGAGACAGCAGGAGCGGTAGAGATACTTCTAATGATCGGCTATGAAAAGCCAACTGACATTTACTCCTGAGGTGCTGACTTGCTGCACCCTCGATAACTACTGTGATTATTATTATTTGACCATGCTGGTCATTTATGAACATTTGAACATCTTGACCATGTTCTGTTATAATCTCCACCCGACACAGCCAGAAAAGGACTGGCCACCCCTCATAGCCTGGTTCCTCTCTAGGTTTCTTCCTAGGTTTTGGCCTTTCTAGGGAGTTTTTCCTAGCCACCGTGCTTCTACGTCTGCATTGCTTGCTGTTTGGGGTTTTAGGCTGGGTATCTGTACAGCACTTTGAGATATCAGCTGATGTAAGAAGGTCTATATAAATACATTTGATTTGATTTGATTAGAACTGCCCGAGTTACAACAGGAATGCACAATCCCTCCATCAGTGCTCAGACTGTCTACGATAGGCTGAGAGAGGCTGGACTGAGAGCTTGTAGGCCTGTTCTAAGGCAGGTCCTCACCAAACATCACAGGCAACATATGGGCACAAATCCACTGTCGCTGGAACAGACAGGACTGGCAAAAAGTGCTCTTCACTGACGAGTCGCGGTTTTGTCTCACCAGGGGTGATGGTCGGATTCGCGTTTATCGTCGAATGAATGAATGAAAATAAGAATATGTTCTTAACTGACTTGCCTGGTTAAATAAAGGTAAAATTAAAAAATTAAAATTAAAAATGAGCGTTACACCGAGGCCTGTACTCTGTAGCGGGATCGATTTGGAAGTGGAAGTTTCGTCGTGGTCTGGGGCGGTGTGTCATAGCATCATCGGACTGAGCTTGTTGTCATTGCAGGCAATATCAATGCTGTGCGTTACAGGGAAGACATCCTCCCTCATGTGGTACCCTTCCTGCAGGCTCATCCTGACATGACCCTCCAGCATGACAATGCCACCAGCCATACTGCTCGTTCTGTGCGTGATTTCCTGCAAGACAGGAATGTCAGTGTTCTGCCATGGCCAACGAGGAGCCCGGATCTCAATCCCATTGAGCATGTCTGGGACCTGTTGGATTGGAGGGTGAGGGCTAGGGCCATTCCCCCCAGAAATGTCCGGGAACTTGCAGGTGCCTTGGTGAAAGAGTGGGGTAACATCTCACAGCAAGAACTGGCAAATCTGGCGCAGTCGATGAAGAGGAGATGCACTGCAGTACTTAATGCAGCTGGTGGCCACACCAGATACTGACTGTTACTTTTGATTTTGACCCCCCATTTGGTCAGGGACACATTATTCTGTTTCTGTTAGTCACATGTCTGTGGAACTTGTTCAGTTTATGTTTCAGTTGTTTAATCTTGTTATGTTAATACAAATATTTACACATGTTAAGTTTGTTGAAAATAAACACAGTTGACAGTGAGAGGACGTTTCTTTTTTGCAGAGTTTAGTAACTACTTGCTTGCAGAGGTCTACAGAGGCGAATTGGCTACTCTAAGCAAACAAGTAGCAAAATTACACAAGCTACTGGGGCATCTATGCCCGCTTACATTTTCGTTATCTTCTAACCCAGTAGCCGCATGCCGTTCTCCTGATGGGAATGTCGCTGCGGTGTCGGCTCTCCACAACTGACTGGCTGAGACTCTGCAGGGATCCCTCCCTGAAGGGGTCTCTCCCTTCCCTGGAGAATGGAGTTAGTAGGACGTACCTGGATGACTTTGTGGATGTTCCTATTCTCGATCCTACCAACCAGCCATGGAGATATGGCACTTGCCGTGGAAGTCGAAAACAGCAACCTCTGGCAATGGGGGCCTCCTTGGTTAAGGTAAGCCCAGACTGGAAACAGACTAGAAACAGCTTCACCGCCCTGGATCCAGAGGCTCCGGCGCCTTCTTCCCTGGGGACTTCCGACTCGAGATCGGATACGGAGGTACCTGCGCCTTCATCCTCTATTCTGTCTCTCTCGCCAGTGCCTTCTACCGGTGCCTTCTAGAGATACTCAGAGCTCCCCCTCATCGGACCGTGAGGCTGTCTAAGACTCCAGCCCATTCATCATCCACAATGGATACTACAGCTGCTCGGGTTTGTCGGGCAGGAAACATCTCGGTTCCAGGGGCAATAACCCTGTGCTGTCCTGGAGCACGAGTACAGGACATTACAAGGCTGCTTCCGACCGTTCTACGACAGCTGCTGGGAGCTGACACTGTCGTAGTCCATGTGGGGTCAAATGACATTAGAAGGGCTAGCTTGGAACTGCTGAAAATGGATTTTAAAGAACTATCTAGCATAACATATGTAGCCTAAGAAACAAGGTCCATGAAATCAATAACTTTCTAGTTGCTGATGACAAGTACACACCCACACACCCACATAAATCCATGCACCCACACAAACATGCACCTGTAGCTGCCAGAATCAGTACTGAAAATGTGTACTATGATCTCAACTTGGTTTTGTAATGTATTTTAATGCATATCTACACTTTTCTTACCTTTGCCTGAAACTGTGATCAGCTACTTTTAGGTCTGGAACTTTTTGCTTCGGACTGGCAGCACATAATCCTATCTTTCATTGAAACAGTGATACCTTCAGAGGTGATTTTAGCTTGATATCAGGATTTGGAGACAAACAGTAGCATGAAGTTAGAATCATGGATGTCATGAGAGCAAACAGAGCAAGGGACAGGAGTGAACTTTTCATCTTTATTGTTTTAAGTCTACACACACCACACACTACTCTCGCCTTCATTTAGGTTTGGGGGATGCTGGTGAATTTTGTGAAGAAAATGGTCAGGGCATGGTCAGGAGGTGATGATACCGTATAATGTACAGCCTGCTCTTCTCTGCCCAAAATAACACTTTCATCAGTGATTTACTGATTCATTATGGAAAGTGGTGTCATTGCCTGTCTCATCAGAAGCACAAAGATGATTATCCTCCTAATGTTTGATCAGATCTAGCCTCATATCAAACTCTATATCAGTATATCCCTGTTCCTATCCTGCAGGTGATGATCACATGATGAAAGACCATGATCCCAAGGACTAAACGACTTAATGCCTCTCACTGTTATATCCCCATAGGCCCATAGGGTATGTGAATGAAGTAGTAAGCCAGCAGCTTGGCTCCAGATCTCTATGACTATGGTTGTCATGCATTCTGTCTTTCTCCTCTCCTCTGCTCTGCTCTCAGGTGCAGTGCTGTCAGTAGAAGCTTCTGCCCTGTAGTTATTACCTTTCCTGTACGTGTAAGGGGGAGGAGGTGGGGGTGGTGCCCCCCAGCCAGGCCTGGGTCCTGTCTCTCTCTGCTACATTCTTCCAGCTGCAGTGAGACTCTACAGTACTAACTCACTGCCAGTGTGTTCCCAGAGAGCACCTACTGCTGGAATATGGAAAATGAGAGACATGTCTCCTTCATCTCTATGACCTCTGACCCCTCTTCCTTGTTGTCTTTAGGCGGGGTCATAACTGGAAACCATATTACACTACCCCAAAGATTAAGGTTAAGATCACTTTTTTTGGTCAATTGCACACAACTCAAATTTGAGTTCTGCTGTTAACCCAAGCCCCTCTGAAAGATACACAAACACATACACATACAGTACCAGTCAAACGTTTGGACACACCTACTCATTCAAGATTTTTTCTTTCTTTTTTAAACTTTCTTCTACATTATAGAATAATAGTGAAGACATCAAAACTATGAAATAACACATATGGAATCATGTAGTACCCAAATATATTTAAGATTTTAGATTCTTCAAAGCAGCCACCCTTTGCACACTCTTGGCATTCTCTGAACCAGCTTCACCTGGAATGCTTTTCCAACAGTCTTGAAGGAGTTCCCACATATGCTGAGCACTTGTTGGCTGCTTTTCCTTCACTCTGCAGTCCAACTCATCCCAAACCATCTCAATTGGGTTGAGGTTGGGTGATTGTTGAGACCAGGTAATCTGATGCAGCACTCCATTACTCTCCTTCTTGGTCAAATATCCCTTACAAAGCTTGGAGGTGTGTTGGGTCATTGTCCTGTTGAAAAACAAACCAAAGTGCAAATCAGATGGGATGGCATATCACTGCACAATGCTGTGGTTGCCATGGTGGTAAAGTGTGCCTTGAATTCCAAATAAATCACAGACAATGTCACTAGCAAAGCACCCCCACACCATCACACCACCTCCATGCTTCACGGTGGGAACCACACATGCAGAGCTCATCCGTTCACCTACTCTGCATCTCACAAAAACACGGTGGTTTAAACCAAAAATCTAACATTTGGACTCATCAGACCAAAGGACAGATAACCACCGGTCTAATGTCCATTGCTCATGTTTCTTGGCCCGAGCAAGTCTCTTCTTCTTATTGGTGTCCTTTAGTAGTGGTTTCTTTGCAGCAATTTGACCATGAAGGCCTGATTCACACAGTCTCCTCTGAACAACTGATGTTGAATGTGTCTGTTACTTAAACTATGTGAATTATTTATTTGAGCTGCTATTTCTGAGGTGGTCCTCATGGGAGCCAGTTTCATCATAGTGCTTGACGGTTTTTGCGACTGCACTTGAAGAAACATTCAAAGTTATTGAAATGTTCCGGATTGACTGACATGTCTTAAAGTAATGATGGACTGTCATTTCTCTTCACTTATTTGAGCTGTTCTTGCCATAATATGGACTTGGTCTTTTACCAAATAGGGCTATCTTCTGCATACCACCCTACCTTGTCACCACACAACAGATATGCTCAAACCCATTAAGAAGGAATGAAATTCAACAAATGAACTTTTAACCTGTTAATCGAAATGCATTCCAGGTGACTACCTCATGAAGCTGGTTGAGAGAATGCCAAGAGTGTGCAAAGCTGTCACCAAGGCAAAGGGTAGCTACTTGGAGAATCTCAAATCTAAAATATATTTTGATTTGTTTCACACTTTTTTGTTTACTACAATTACATTTACAATATCAAACAAGATAATATAAATCATAAGACAGTTATGTATATTATTCTGTATATCAAATTATATATACATGAACTTAATTTCCTTTAAATACTCAGACATAGTTAGAATCTAAATATGTTTTATTTCATCGTGTTGATGTCTTTATTTTTATTCTACAATGCATAAAATAGTAAAAAATAAAGAAAAACCCTTGAATGAGTAGGTGTGTCCAATCTTTTGACTGGTACTGTACATTTACAAAAAAAGGACCACCATCAAACATCACAGCAGCCCAAAGAGTGGTCACTTCAGTAATTTGAGTAACCCTTTTCATAACATGTGCATTACTTCACATACTCTGAATAGAGCTCTGTCAAGCGTATCCTAGCATCAACGGCCATCCTAAGAGGGTTATTCTGACTGGGACTGGGGCTATTCAAGCAAAACAGAAAACATGAGCAAGTGAAGTAGATGAAATAAGTGTAACATAGATTTTTTTATTCAAAAATGACTCTTCCAAGTGGCTACTGTCAAACATGAATCTGTGTTTCTGACTCTAATATGGGTTACTGCAGTGAAGTACATGAACATGGGTAATCTGGGGTGGAGGTTGCTGTTTCCCTGTGAAGTCTCAGGACACATAATATGTTGTGATTGACAGCTCACCTGAGGGCTAGAGGACCAGGTATGCACCCCTCTCTTTCTCTTTCTCCGCTTGGGTAAACATCTGATGGGTGCTGACAGCCATAACCCTGTGAAGACTCCTCTAGTCCTCTAAAGAGAGAGAAAGAGAGAGAGAGAGAGCGAGAGAGAGAGAGAGAGAGAGAGAGAGAGAGAGAGAGAGAGAGAGAGAGAGAGAGAGAGAAAGAGAGAAAGAGAGAGAGAAAGAGATCAAGGGAGAAAGGGAGATAGAGATAGAGGGACAGGGCAAGAGTTCAGTCTGCAGAGGACACAGATTGTGCTCTATCAGATGTGGTTCCATTGCTTGCCTGCTGTTCAGTCTCATTCCTTCATGTTGTATGCTGTGCAGTGCTTACTTTGTGAATCGGGAGGTGCAGGAAGAAGAAGTGAATGTGAGGAGGGTGACCTGAGGGGCTCGGAGGTACACTCATGGAAAAAAGGTTCCAAAGTGGTTCTTTGGCTGTCCCCATAGGAGAACCCCTTTTGATACCAGGTAGAACCCTTTTGGGTTTCATGTAGAACCCTCTATGGAAATGATTCTACCTGGAACCAAAAGAGTTCTATCTGCAACCAAAAAGTGTTATTTAAAGAGTTCTCCAATGGGGACAGCCGAAGAACCCTTTAAGAGTGTACCGGAAGGAATTAGAAAAAGCCCACCTGAATAATAAAGTGTTGCCTTTGCCTTGTGGTTTAGAGCAGTAGAGAAGAGGCGCTTATAAATTGCACATATGGGGAATTTGTTTATGCAATGTGTTTCATGCAATTCTACTGCAGACTTTAGCAGAATTTTTTTTTAATACCACACAAATGATGGAAATGACAGATTAGGCCGACTTTGACACGGACAAGATGAGAGTCTGAGATCAATAAAAACAACCCTGTCTTGAATCTATAATTTGCTTAGGCCAAATTGTGTGGAGACACAAAGTGTACAATATGAGGAGGAAATGATAGTCCTATTAAAGCTTTCCAGTTTCACTGACTCAGCCAATGACGCACAGCTCACTCACCAGCGATGGTCAATGCGCTTGTGCAAAAAGTGTATCTCCCTCTTGTTTTACTTTGTAAAATAATGCTGTGAGCTCAATAGGCTTATTGGGAAGTTGATTAAATATTTTGGTAGATTCTATACAGATTCTTTTCTTTTCAGCAGGAGCCATGGTTAAGTTTAGGCGAAAACACCAAATTATTAAGGTTAGGCATTAACTCCGAATGGTTAAGGTAAGGGTTAAAGTTTGGGATAGGCTTAAAACAAAAACAAAATTAACCAATTTCTATAGCTGGATTCGAACTTGCAACTTTTGGAAACCTACTCGAAGGTAGCAATGCTCTATATCATCTCCCGGCGTCCTCAGACTGACTTGTATCTCGGGTGACCTGTCTGGTCTCCCGGCGTCCTCAGACTGACTTGTATCTCGGGTGACCTGTCTGGTCTCCCGGCGTCCTCAGACTGACTTGTATCTCGGGTGACCTGTCTGGTCTCCCGGCGTCCTCAGACTGAATTGTATCTCGGGTGACCTGTCTGGTCTCCCGGCGTCCTCAGACTGACTTGTATCTCGGGTGACCTGTCTGGTCTCCCGGCGTCCTCAGACTGACTTGTATCTCGGGTGACCTGTCTGGTCTCCCGGCGTCCTCAGACTGACTTGTATCTCGGGTGACCTGTCTGGTCTCCCGGCGTCCTCAGACTGACTTGTATCTCGGGTGACCTGTCTGGTCTCCCGGCGTCCTCAGACTGACTTGTATCTCGGGTGACCTGTCTGGTCTCCCGGCGTCCTCAGACTGACTTGTATCTCGGGTGACCTGTCTGGTCTCCCGGCGTCCTCAGACTGAATTGTATCTCGGGTGACCTGTCTGGTCTCCCGGCGTCCTCAGACTGACTTGTATCTCGGGTGACCTGTCTGGTCTCCCGGCGTCCTCAGACTGACTTGTATCTCGGGTGACCTGTCTGGTCTCCCGGCGTCCTCAGACTGACTTGTATCTCGGGTGACCTGTTTGGTCTCCCGGCGTCCTCAGACTGACTTGTATCTCGGGTGACCTGTCTGGTCTCCCTGCGTCCTCAGACTGACATGTATCTCGGGTGACGTGTCTGGTCTCCCGGCATCCTCAGACTGACTTGTATCTCGGGTGACCTGTCTGGTCTCCCGGCGTCCTCAGACTGACTTGTATCTCGGGTGACCTGTCTGGTCTCCCGGCGTCCTCAGACTGACTTGTATCTCGGGTGACCTGTCTGGTCTCCCGGCGTCCTCAGACTGACTTGTATCTCGGGTGACCTGTCTGGTCTCCTGACTTGTATCTCGGGTGACCTGTCCTCAGACTGACTTGTATCTCGGGTGACCTGTCTGGTCTCCCGGCGTCCTCAGACTGACTTGTATCTCGGGTGACCTGTCTGGTTTCATTAGCTATCTCTCTGTCACTGAATTCAATTTTGAATTATGTTTTGGAATGATTGTCTCATTTCAAGTAAGGAGCAGCAAGCTTAAAGAAACAGTCAATCATATAATTTGCATTGAAACCCAGATAAAATAATGTATATAGAAAGATGTGTGTGCCATGTATGCTAGAATGGAGGTTAAAAACAACAGCTGCAAATAGCATATTAGTCAATACGTATGGCATAGCCTACACATATAGCACACCTCTAAAAACAGTTATAACAATGTGCTCTGCAATAAATTAACCTGTCACGTCCTGGCCTTAGTTCTTTTTTATGTCTCTGTTTTAGTTTGGTCAGGGCGTGAGTTGGGGTGGGCATTCTATGTAGTCTATGTTGTGTATTCTAGGTTTTGTATTTCTGTGTTTGGCCTGGCATGGTTCCCAATCAGTGGCAGCTGTCAATTGTTGTCTTTGATTGATAACCATACTTAGGCAGCCTGTTTTCCCACTATGATTTGTGGGTAATTGTTTTCTGTTTTGTGTCTTTCTGTGTCTTTCTGCACCTGACAGGACTGTTTCGGTTTTCATTCATTCTCTTTGTTATTTCAGTGTTCAGTTCTAATAAAAAGCATGAACACGTACCTTGGTCCTCTCCTTCCAACAGCCGTTACATAACCAGAGTATGGTTTCTAAACCAGTTGAGTTCTCAAATAGCAGCTGCCCAATACCATGGTGGGCATGCATAATGTTGGATGCATTGGAATGTAAGGTAGGGAGAATGAAAAAGAGGCTACAGGATTATGCAAGATGTTTGAGTTTCAAATACTACATGTTCAGTGAATGTGAGTATATTTAGGTGGTTTAAATGATTAACTTTCTCACTAATCTTCTAAAAGTTGACGTTGCCAAAAACTTGTCAATCTATTCATTATTCTACTAACTATGACTGAGGGTGAGACGTTTTCCATAAGGCAAAACACGGAAAGGAGGGTGGTTGGTTGTGGTCGAGTGGTATGTGTATAACACGAATGTTTAGCAACACAAAGGTTGTGAGTTTGAATCTCATCATGGACAATTGTAGCTAATTAGTAACTTTTCAACTACTTAATACTTTTTAGCTACTTTGCAACTACTTACTATGTTAGCTAACCCTTCCCTTAAACCTAACCTTAACTCTTATAGCTAGCCTTGCTGCGGGCGATTCCCTGATCCACCAGACGACACCATTCTATATACTTCCGGCCCGTCCTTGGACACTGTGCTATCTAACCTCCAAACGAGCTTCAATGCCATACAACACTCCTTCCATGGCCTCCAACTGCTCTTAAACGCTAGTAAAACCAAATGCATGCTTTTCAACCATTCGCTGCCTGCACCCGCACGCCTGACCAGCATCACCACCCTGGATGGTCCCGACCTTGAATATGTGGACATCTATAAGTACCTAGGTATCTGGCTAGACTGTAAACTCTCCTTCCAGACTCATATCAAACATCTCCAATCGAAAATCAAATCAAGAGTTGGCTTTCTATTCCGCAACAAAGCCTCCTTCACTCACGCCGCCAAACTTACCCTAGTAAAACTGACTATCCTACCGATCCTCGACTTCGGCGATGTCATCTACAAAATTGCTTCCAACACTCTACTCAGCAAACTGGATGCAGTTTATCACAGTGCCATCCGTTTTGTCACTAAAGCACCTTATACCACCCACCACTGCGACTTGTATGCTCTAGTCGGCTGGCCCTCGCTACATATTCTCCGCCAGACCCACTGGCTCCAGGTCAAGTCCATGCTAGGTAAAGCTCCGCCTTATCTCAGTTCACTGGTCACGATGGCAACACCCATCCGTAGCACGCACTCCAGCAGGTGTATCTCACTGATCATCCCTAAAGCCAACACCTCATTTGGCCGCCTTTCGTTCCAGTTCTCTGCTGCCTGTGACTGGAACGAATTGCAAAAATCGCTGAAGTTGGAGACTTTTATCTCCCTCACCAACTTCAAACATCTGCTATCTGAGCAGCTAACCGATCGCTGCAGCTGTACATAGTCTATCGGTAAATAGCCCACCCATTTTTACCTACCTCATCCCCATACTGTTTTTATTTATTTACTTTTCTGCTCTTTTGCACACCAATATCTCTACCTGTACATGACCATCTGATCATTTATCACTCCAGTGTTAATCTGCAAAATTGTAATTATTCGCCTACCTCCTCATGCCTTTTGCACACATTGTATATACTAGGTTGTCCCGCCCTTGTTTTGTGCGGGATTGTTTTTTGTTACTCTGTCGAATGGTGGTTTTCGTATGTGTATTCTCCGGACTATTTGGTTCTGTGTTTGGGCTGGTCAATTGTATGCTCGGGCGGTGCTTGGTGTGACCGTTTTGTGCTCCAGAGAATAAATTGAGGATCTACTGAACCCTGCTCTCTGCGCCTGATTCCACCCACCACTCCTAGTATCCCGTGACATAACCCTAACCCCTAGCCTAGCTATCATTAGCCGCCTAGCTATCGTTAGCCGCCTAGTTAACATTAGCCACAACAAATTTAAATTCATAACATATCATACATTTAGGAAATTCTTAATATATTGTACGTTTTGCAAATTCCTAACATATCATACAAAATGGTTATTTTTAACATATCATACGAAATGGATGATGGACATCCAGAAATTAATACATACTATATGAAAAATAACATATGATACTAAATGGAGTGTCTCGGATTAACGTACAGAATAATACAAAATGCTCTGAGACCTGGATGGCTCTCAGAACAGCCTCAATCTGTCAGGGCAATGCTTCCCACGGTTGTGTCAAGTTGGCTGGATGTTCTTTACATTTACATTACATTTAAGTCATTTAGCAGACGCTCTTATCAAGAGCGACTTACAAATTGGTGCATTCACCTTATGACATCCAGTGGAACAGTCACTTTACAATAGTGCATCTAAATCTTAAAGGGGGGTGGGAAGGATTACTTTATCCTATCCTAGGTATTCCTTAAAGAGGTGGGGTTTCAGGTGTCTCCGGAAGGTGGTGATTGACTCCGCTGTCCTGGCGTCGTGAGGGAGTTTGTTTACACCATTGGGGGGCCAGAGCAGCGAACAGTTTTGACTGGGCTGAGCGGGAACTGTACTTCCTCGGTGGTAGGGAGGCGAGCAGGCCAGAGGTGGATGAACGCAGTGCCCTTGTTTGGGTGTAGGGCCTGATCAGAGCCTGGGGGTACTGAGGTGCCGTTCCCCTCACAGCTCCGTAGGCAAGCACCATGGTCTTGTAGCGGATGCGAGCTTCAACTGGAAGCCAGTGGAGAGAGCGGAGGAGCGGGGTGACGTGAGAGAACTTGGGAAGGTTGAACACCAGACGGGCTGCGGCGTTCTGGATGAGTTGTAGGGGTTTAATGGCACAGGCAGGGAGCCCAGCCAACAGCGAGTTGCAGTAATCCAGACGGGAGATGACAAGTGCCTGGATTCTTTGGGTGCTGGACCATTCTTATTCCCCCCTTGACCTGTAGAGTGTGAAAAACCCAGAGGCGTTGCAGTTCTTGACACAAACCAGAGTGCCTGGCACCTACTGGACTACCATATCCCGTTCAAAGGCATTTATCATTTTTTGGTCTTGCCCATTCATGCTTTGAATGGCACACATACACAATCTTTGTCTCAATTGTCTCAAGGCTTAAAAATCCTTCTTTATTTTATGTATTTTTTTATTTCACCTTTATTTAACCAGGTAGACTAGCTGAGAACAAGTTATCATTTATAACTGCAACCTGGCCAAGATAAAGCAAAGCAGTGCGACACAAACAACAACAGAGTTACACATGGAATAAACAAACATACAGTTAATAACACAATAGAGAAAAAAAGGTATATATACAGTGTGTGCAAATGAGGTAAGATAAGGGAGGAAGGCAATAAATAGGCCATAGTGGCAAAATAATTACAATTTAGCAATTAAACACTGGAGTGATAGATATGCAAAATATAAATGTGCAAGTAGCTATTACTGGGGTGCAAAGGAGAAAAAAAAGTTATAAATAACAGTATGGGGATGAGGTAGTTGGATGTGCTATTTACAGATGGGCAATGCACAGGTGAGGTGATCTGTGAGCTGCTTAAAGTTAGTGAGGGAGATATGGGTCTCCAGCTTCAATGATCTTTGCAATTTGTTCCAGTCATTGGCAGCAGAGAAATGGAAGGAAAGGCGGCCAAATGAGGAATTGGCTTTGGGGGTGACCAGTGAAATATACCTGCTGGAGCACGTGCTACAGGTGGGTGCTGCTATGGTGACCAGTGAGCTGAGATAAGGCGGGGCTTTACTTAGCAAAGACTTATAGATGACCTGGAGCCAGTGGGTTTGGTGACGAATGTGAAGCGAGGGCCAGCCAATGAGAGCATACAGGTCACAGTGGTGGGTAGTATCTGGGGCTTTGGTGACAAAACGGATGGCACTGTAATAGACTGCATCCAATTTGCTGAGTAGAGTGTTGGAGGCTATTTTGTAATTGACATTGCCGAAGCAGTCTCCTCCCCTTCATCTACACTGATTGAAGTGACATAAATAAAGGATCATCACTTTCACTTGGATTCACCTGGTCTGTCTATGTCATGGAAAGTGTAGGTCTTCATAATGTTTTGTATACCCAGTGTCACGCCCTGACCATAGTTTGCTTTGCATGTTTGTATGTTTTGTTTGGTCAGGGTGTGATCTGAGTGGGCATTCTATGTTGGATGTCTAGTTTGTCTGTTTCTGTGTTTGGCCTGATATGGTTCTCAATCAGAGGCAGGTGTTAGTCGTTGTCTCTGACTGGGAACCATATTTAGGTAGCCTGTTTTTGTCATTGTGGGTTGTGGGTGATTGTCTATGCTAGTTGCTTGTGTCAGCACAGTTCTTATTATAACTTCACAGTCGTTATTCATTTATTGTTTTGTATAGTTTGTTCAAGTGTTCTCTGTTCATTAAATTCACGATGAGGACATACCACGCTGCATTTGGGTCCTCCGATCCTTCCAACTACTCTTCCTCAGGCGAGGAGGGCGACTATCGTGACACCCAGTGTACATTCGAACAAAGAACACCATCACAAATAGTGTTTCACCATTTACTGAGTATGGAGACAAACAGTAAATGTGTCTCAGGCATTATTTGAAGTATCTACATATAATGTAACCTACCAATCCTTTGCCGTGGAGGGCACCATCCTACAATGTTGCAGTCCAGAAATGAGAGCTTTACCAGCTATGCCAAAAGGCTGGGCCTCTTGGTGAATAGATCATCGGACACAAAAGTGAGAGACAATAATGAATAAAGACGCTCAAACAAGCATGTGTATCTGCAGTGGGTATTCCTCAACTCGAAAATGCACTAAACCGTGTAAGATCAAATCCACAAAGAAAACACAGCAGGCAAATGCACATGTGGTCATTATCTAAATAGTGACGGCAGGGCGAGTTCAAACTGAAGTAGGATGGTTCTACTCACAGGTGTGTGAATCAGCCCATTCTTGGTGAATTTCTGGGAGAGGGACACAGGACTGCTGAATAGATCATGTCAGACAAAAGTGAGAGACAAGAATGAATCAAATAAATCATCAAAGCAAAGATAGTTAGTGAGCTTGAAAATGAACACCCTGTCAGTCCCAGGCAGGGTGCTGAGCAATCATCCTACTCCAACTATTGACAGGGATAATGTGTAAATTCTTATTTGTCAGTTTGAATGAAATTAGTGGGTCCTGCCTTGATGACGGCGTTAGCTTTACCCTACTTGTCCTACAGATTTGTGTAATCTCTAATTATTGCTTGGAATAAACGGATAGCTAAAATGCTCCTTGTCCCAGAATGACATGCTAGCTAGTGACAAAGCTATCTGCTCCTGCTGGCTAGCAACATATCTACTTGTTGTAACTAGTTAGCAAGTTAGCTACATTACTACGGTTGCTGCATTCTAAGTTGGGAGTCATTTTACAGCTTGCATTGATGGTAAGATGTTTTCATAACTAAATAGTTAGATTACAAAAAAAAAATACTTCACCTGATAGCAGTTTGTCACCAGCTGTCTGCTACTGTCTACTATCCATCTAGCGAATATATAGGTGTTTTGAAAAGAAATGCAAGAATTGACATTGCCAACAAACAGAAATGTGTTCAGAAGAAATAAATATATTCAATATGTAAAAAACAACTCCTCCCTCGACAGAGATCGATCATCTTGAAAACGAAAGCAGAAAGGTCGCTACAGCCCTCCTCCTAAATGTCCATGCATTTGCTCTCTATTAGCATAACGTAAGACCCAGATGCAGACTGTGTCGAAGTAATAATGTTTATTACAGCAACAAAGGCAAGATACAGGACGGCAGACAGGCTCAGGGTCAGGTCAGGCAGAGGTCTCTGCCTTCACAAACAGCGGAGAAGGCGTTGAAGGACCTGCCAGACGTCGAGCACGTGTTCTTGAGTTGGAGCTTCTACAAAGTATTGACTCAGTGTGTGAATACTTATGCAAATTAGATATTTCTGTGTTTTGTTTTCAATATATTTGCAAAATTGTCTTTAAACATGTTTTCATTTCGTCATTATGGGTTATTGTGTGTAGATGGGTGAGAATGAATGTAAATAATTTTTCCCATGTGGTTTCTTTCTTCACAGACCTCTTATGTATTTGGTCAAATTATAGATTTTGTGTATGGTTTCCTAGAAACAAGGGTGGCTCAATTTACCCCTTTCGCTCAACTTACCCCACTCACCTAAAAAAATGTAGGGGGCAGAAGAATGAACGAGAAGGCAACTCAAAGTAATTCTGATTGCTTTCATAATAACTGTTACATTGCAAACAGCACAATTTATTGCCACGAGAGGTACTGGATCCGGCCAAATAGGTTTGGAAAGAAACAGTCCAAAGCTGAGAAGTACGGATCCTGTTCCTGCAGGTTCCGGCTCAAATTAAGCAGTGGTGCTGTGTGAGAATAGCTGAGAATAGCAATTAGAAGACATCACAAGCATCATGACTGAGAGAGCAACCAGATCGCTCAAGAGTGACTTCGAAATTTGACGTCTATCCATGTCTTGAGGACTTTGGGAAATACCTTCAAAACTGGCAACTAGGGGCAACATTGAGCGCTATTACCATCAAGTAGGCCTGGGCATTGTGGACAGGGGTGTCGGATGGGTGTAGTCCCATGACTCTGGATCATAAGATTGCCTGATTTATCCAAGTGGTGGAGTGGACACTTGTTTTTTTTTGTATTCATGTTTTTTTATATATCCCAAATCTTAACTCTTACCTTAACCGTTCTGAATGGGTGCCTAAACGTACTGTTTTAACCATGTCCAAAACCTTAACCCTTAAACTTCTAAATTTACACATCTAATTCTGCAGTAAGACTGTGACAGCTTGTTGGACAAAGAATGTTCAAAAGTACACCTCCAAGACCAACTTGTCGCCCCGAAGCAATCACGTTTGAGTGTTTGTGTGTGTGTTGAATCACTGTTTGTGTATCTACAGTATGTTAAGTCTGTGTGTGTATTGAAATCACTCTCTGTGTGTGTGTGTGTTTTGTGTGTGTACAGTAGATCACTGATAGCTCCCGTGCCAGTGTCTGGGAGGTATGGTTGCTGACAGACGAACGTCTCCAGTTGTGTTGATATTAGACACACACACACACACACACACACACACACACACACACACACACACACACACACACACACACACACACACACACACACACACACACACACACACACACACACACACACACACACAGTGACGGTTAACTGTTCTCAGGCTAGTTCTGTGGTTACACACTGTCTGCAGGCACTGAAAGGATGGGCAGTGAGGGATGACGGGGGCAAGAGGGAGAGATCAAAAGTGTGCAAGGAGAGAGAACAGGGGAAGAGAGAAGAAATATGAGAGGAATATGATAAGGGATGAATGAGACAATTCAACCAAGACAGAGAACATCAGAACAGAGTTTGAATCAAGTTTGAATGAGATAGTTAATCACCCTGCCCCTCCTCTCTGGGCTCCTGTCATAGGTGTGACAAACACAGGGTGACTGCAGTGTGACGTCTGCCACTCTGCTGTGAGGACAGTCTCCTCCTCTGACCTAATCCCCTTCCCTCTCCTCCCCCTGGATTTGGAGAATTCATATCATGTGCACTAATATAGTGTGGTAGAATATGTATTGTATATGTACTACATGTACATATTACCTCATTTACCTTGACTAACCTGTGCTCCCGCACATTGACTCTGTACTGGTACCCCCTGAATATAGCCTCGCTATTGTTATTTTACTGCTGCTCTCTAATTATTTTATATATTTTTTTCTTATCTATTTTTTCTTAACATTGTTGGTTAAGGGCTTGTAAGTATTCAGTACATGTGACAAATAACATTTGATTTGATGTAAAGTTCATATTATGGGTAGAGTTTGAGTTGACTCTAGATACTGGGTTAAAGCAGCAGTCATGTTTTTAATGGCCAACTGGGTTAAACCTTTGAATCTCATAGAGGGGCCCTGACTGGTTGTTGCCTCACCATAGTTTGCACCCTGGGTGTATGTATGCATACAGTATGATCATGAGAGTCTCTCTCTCTCTGTGTGTGTGTGTGTGTGTGTGTGTGTGTGTGTGTGTGTGTGTGTGTGTGTGTGTGTGTGTGTGTGTGTGTGTGTGTGTGTGTGTGTGTGTGTGTGTGTGTGTGTGTGTGTGTGTGTGTGTGTGTGTGTGTGTGTGTGTGTGTGTGTGTGTGTGTGAAAGGGCACAGACTTACTGCCCAGCCCCTTGAGCTACAGTAAGTGCTCATGAGTGTAATCTAACAGAGATGAGAAATGCATGGATAGAGAGAGATGAGACAGAGAGGTATGAGACAACTTTTGTGCTTCACTGCTTTTAACTGACTTTCATTCGTCTGTCTGGCCCAAGGCTTGTGGTTGACGAAAAGGGAGTGGGACAAAGATCTATGTACTGTATGCATGTATGTGTGTGCGTGTGTGTGTGTGTGTGTATGCATGTGTGTCTGTGTATTTGTAAAGTGCTTGAACATTTTGAAGCTTAGGTTTTCTAGACAACTGCCATGGAGCAGACATCTACAGTAGCTAGTTGTTGGTGACATCATGATGAATGAAGAGCGGGTAAGGATGAATACCATGGATTGAAAAGATAGTTGAGAACGAGAGCTCACTAAGTTAAGTTTTTTTCTCCACAAATAGAAATGATGACCTTTCAGAGAGCTTCCCCCAGAACAGAATGTGTCATAACTTTAAACCTGAGAGAGGGGTGCCTTTTGATGGTTTTCTACCTGCCTCACACTCTCTCTCCTCTCTCTCCTCATAGCATCTCACATATCCTGTCCTTCCCATACTGCTGCTACTCTACTGTATATGGGGTTAACTAACAGAAAACCTTGAGTATAGGACTAAATAATCTGACAGTCATTTCCCCTGTCTCTTCTTCAGCCTTATCTTCAATATCATTCACATGCAGCATTAGACATACAATGTAATTTAGTTCCCCTATCATATACACCACAGTTATCTAGCTGTGCAATTAGTGTGGATAACATGCAGTTCTCTCTGCTCTTCCTAGATGACTGTCTCAACAGTGACACCGGGGGTGTCCACTCCCTGCCCGGAACACCTCTTATCCTACTGTAACATGCCTCATTTCTGATACTCTGTATCATACATATAACGTATTAATGTACACTTTAGTACATCAACTAGACATGGCAGGTAGCCTAGTGGTTAGAGCGTTAGACTAGTAACCGGAAGGTTGCAAGATTGAATCCCTGAGCTGACAAGGTAAAAATCTGTCGTTCTACCCCTGAACAAGACAGTTAACCCACTGTTCCTAGGCTGTCATTAAAAATAAGAATTTGTTCTTAACTGACTTGCCTAGTAAAATAAAACATCCATATACTTATTTCTATGTATATCTATGTGAGGCCATTTCCAGCACTCTAACATGTTCCATAGTCTTTCTCCCCAGAGCTTGTTTACTGAAAGGTTGACGTATGGACAAGTGTCGGCATTGAATCAATATTGGGGCCATAGCGTAAACATGTATTAAAAATATAAACTTAAAAATCACCATGTGTTTTTCCATTAAAGATTTCATAAGGCTATGGCCGGGATTCAATCCGTTCACGCTTCAATCAGACCACTCAGTCCAATCAAGGCTTTTAAAGGCAATGTTACCGTGTTCCCTGAGATCGCTCAATTGGCTCAATTGGAAATGACCTTTGAATGTAATGTGCACTGTGCGGCACTCCACTATTTTTAAACCTCTATTTTCACACAGTATCATCCTCTAGGTCTATGGTACAGTACGTTTTGCAATGCTCCAATTACATTCGCTAACCTCTCTCGTTGTGGAGTGCCATAAAGAAGCTTATTTTCCCAAAGCCTAGACTTTGAAACCAGTCCAACTTCCATTGGGTTCTCTTAGGAACAACACAGCCACTCCTCGGAAACAAAGATTCCTCTTCTGGGTGTTGGCAGGAAGAATTGTCAGTCAGGGAAGAGAACGACCCAGCCATACCTGGTGCACGACCACTAGGAGAGAACAGACACATGTTATGAAACAGAACAATAACATTTGAATAGTATCCCTTCCATTTGAAAAGATTCATCCTGTGTTGTGCTTAACGTGTTCCTATTGGAACATCAGCACAGTGACATGGTAAGCCTACCCACTGGGCACAGGCGTCAATTCAACATCTATTCCACGTTGGTTCAATGTCATTTAATTGAAATGATGTGGAAACAATGTTGATTCAACCAGTGTGTGCCCAGTGGGATCATCAGAATGATGTGTAAAGTAATGATGTCAGCATGAGACATTCTAGCCATCACCCACCCCCCTTTTCTTCCCTTTATCCCTGCATACACACACATGCATGCACGCACACACACACCTCCCCCTCTGTGTGTGTTTGATGGTGCTGATGTGAAATACTAGACAGATGGGGCTGGCAGTGAGACAACAGGCTGGTCGTTCTCGGCGTCTGGTCTTCTCCCCTTTACTTTCTCTCCCCTTGTTCCCCCCCCTTTCTTTCTCTCTTCCCAACTTTCTCCCCTCCGTCTCTTCTCTCTCCTCTTTCTCCCCTCTTTCTTTTTATTGCCTTGCGGCCCCAATGCCTGGCCCTGCCTTCATTACATGTCTATTATACACCACAGACCACACAGACCTTGGAAAATGATTTCCTGACCCTAAAAGGTCATCATGCTTATGGCTGTTCAGCTCTCCCGGAGTGGCAGAATGACAGATGCTGAGGCTAGGTGTGGGGATTCCCCCTGACCAGGGGTTGGATCAAAGATCCTTCTATCATTTCCTTCTATCATATCTCTGTTGGATAGTAATATCCTGAGCGATGTACACATGCTATTTACTGTTTGTCCATCAACAGCTTGCCAGTGAAGCACACATTTCCCAAGTGCATACTGTGTATTTTCTGGGAAGCAATATGATCTCTGTGCCCTATCCTTTGTGGCCTACTTATGCATGCTAATGTGGATGGGGGCTTGCATGTATGGGTGTCCTGATATGAGTGTGTATTTGTATGAGGGGCCCCACATTTGATCATGCA